>NC_091151.1:37229578-37377078 GCF_040958095.1 Procambarus clarkii | reverse complement strand
GGTGCCCTCTCCTATTTCTTTCGTTTACCCGCTTTAAGAGTCATATCAGCTCTCCCTGATTACATTATACATTCTGAAGGGAGAAAGTTACATTATAAGTTGTAAGTAAGGGGAAATTGGCGCCCTGATATAAAATGAAAGAGTATCCCCTACTGCAGATATGACGTTTTGGAAGGGACACTAGCCGATCGCGGATTGGCTGACAGGTCGCGGGCGACCAATCAGGGCCCGCCATGACGTCACCGAGTGCCCCGGGCGGCGCCAACGTCAGAGTTGACCTGACCGTGAAGGCGAGAGGACTCACCTCGGTCAGCTCTCCAGGATTTGAGGCTCTACAAGCCTTTCTTAGTGGATTAGAGCTGGCTATTGCAGCCCATATTATGTATTGGAGACCCCGCGCTTCTGGGAAGCAAGAAGGAACCAAGTTTATTGAGCAAAAGAGTGCCAAACTTGGAAAATATTCGGCGACGACGCTGGACGTTGAGGGCCTGGAAAGGTGTGGCGGGCAAGCCTAACTGTGACCGGGTCACATCCACTGAGGGTTTTGGAAGGACGACACCGTTCCTAGGATAAGGAGCAACGCCTTGTGGAAGGGGCGAGTGTGGGAAAATAGTGATTAGCTCAGTGCCCATCGATGAACCAGGATTGGGGTAGCTGAATCTCAGGGATTGGAACGGCGACGACGCGAAGGCTCCACGACACCTGAGGACCTGTGGAACGTCCTGGATCGTCAAGGATCGACTCAGGAAGCGTGGGAACCTCACACCATCGAGGGACAGGCGTCGTGAGCCAGGACTGTAAGGTAGATCATTTTCCCTCCCATTACCCCTTGTGTGAGTAGGCTAGTTAGGCCACAATATTTACTTATGTATGTGGCAATAGGACATTAATACTTTAGTAGTAGAATAGGCTGCAAGGCAGCTTGTGTCCAGGACTGTCAGAGGGGACATTGTGTATGGATGGCAGGACAGTGAAGAAGAGGCGCCGACGTGGTGAAGAGGCCCTCCTGTGAGAGAGTGTGGGACTCCTGTCTTTCTGCCCAGTTGAAGGAGTGTTGGAGGTCGTGGAAGAAGAGGCTGACGATCTCCAGACTTATTATCCTTATTTTCATATTCATGTATTACTTGTGATTGTATGTGTGATCATGTAATTTGCATCAGTAAATTCACACTTTTATCATTGTGTTTAAGTGTGTCTCCATTTATAATATTTCTCTATGAGCATACACGAAGGTTATCATAGTACCACCTAGGGAACACTACGCTCTCTATAGAAGTTCTTATTGCCTGGAGAGTGGTAAAGACAGCACGGACCTATATAAAAGTGTACCCTTAGCCATCCGATCAGTATCAGTGCCTGAATGGTGGCAGCTAGTAACGTAGTGGCTAGAGAGAGGTAAAGCCACACAGACCTTCCTGGGAGAGTACCCTGGGCCAACAGTCTAGTAGCAGATCTATGGGAGTAGCAATCTGGCTACAAACAATATATAATACACCCATTGAACTGCATTGCTGGGGTGCAGATATAATAACCCAGCTGGCGACCTTGTTAAGAAGAAGATAGAAAAGACAGGCGGGAAAGGAGTTCCTGCAACCTTTTTGTCTGGCAGGCAAGATTCAGGGAGGTTATGGTTATAAGGTAAGCCTGAGTCTTCCTTCACTCCTCCACGGGTCTAGGCCGGAACTGTTAACAGCAGTTTCCCCCTGTTTGACTGAAGGGCTTCCAGGGTGAATCAGTGGCACCCCCTTTTGTGGTGGAAGCAAAGACCTGCGGAGGTGGGCATTGTTGGTCCTCTCCTGTGTGACCAAGGAGACTCCGGTGAATCCCGGGAGTCGGAGGGGCTGAGTATTCGGCCTTTTGAGCCTCTAGCAGCCGAGTGCTAGCAGAGCCCCGGCCCACCTCCACGTGACAATATATATATATATATATATATATATATATATATATATATATATATATATATATATATATATATATATAATATATATATACCTGGTTGATGGGGTTCTGGGAGTTCTACTCCCCAAGCCCGGCCCGAGGCCAGGCTTGACTTGTAAGAGTTTGGTCCACCAGGCTGTTGCTTGGAGCGGCCCGCAAGCCCACATACCCACCACAGCCCGGTTGGTCCGGCACTCCTTGGAGGAATAAATCTAGTTTCCTCTTGAAAATGTCCACGGTTGTTCCGGCAATATTTCTTATGCTTGTTGGGAGGACGTTGAACAACCGCGGACCTCTGATGTTTATACAGTGTTCTCTGATTGTGCCTATGGCACCTCTGCTCTTCACTGGTTCTATTCTACATTTTCTTCCATATCGTTCACTCCAGTACGTTGTTATTTTACTGTGTAGATTTGGTACTTGGCCCTCCAGTATCTTCCACGTGTATATTATTTGATATCTCTCTCGTCTTCTTTCTAGTGAGTACATTTGGAGGGCTTTGAGACGATCCCAATAATTTAGGTGCTTTATTGCGTCTATGCGTGCCGTATATGTTCTCTGTATTCCCTCTATTTCAGCAATCTCTCCTGCTCTGAAGGGGGAAGTGAGTACTGAGCAGTACTCAAGACGGGACAACACAAGTGACTTGAAGAGTACAACCATTGTGATGGGATGACTGGATTTGAAAGTTCTCGTAATCCATCCTATCATTTTTCTGGCTGTCGCAATATTTGCTTGGTTATGCTCCTTAAACGTCAGACATTATTATTCCCAAATCCTTTACATGCTGTTTTCCTACTATGGGTACATTTGATTGTGTTTTGTACTCTGTATTATGTTTAAGGTCCTCATTTTTACCGTACCTGAGTACCTGGAATTTATCACTGTTAAACATCATGTTATTTTCTGATGCCCAGTCGAAAACTTTATTAATATCAGCTTGAAGTTTTTCAGTATCCTCAGCCGAGGTAATTTTCATACTGATTTTTGTGTCATCTGCAAAGGATGATACGAAGCTGTGACTTGTATTTTTGTCTATATCTGATATGAGAATAAGGAAAAGCAGCGGTGCAAGGACTGTACCCTGAGGTACAGAGCTTTTCACTGCACTTGGACTAGATTTTATATGGTTGACCGTTACTCGCTCAGTCCTGTTTGACAGAAAACTGAGTATCCAGCGTCCTACTTTACCGGTTATTCCCATTGACTTCATTTTGTGTGCTATCACGCCATGGTCACATTTATCGAAAGCCTTTGTGAAGTCCGAGTATATCACATCAGCATTCTGTTTTTCTTCTAATGCCTCAGTGACTTTGTCGTAGTGCTCAAGTAGCTGTGAGAGGCACGATCTTCCCGCTCGAAATCCATGTTGGCCTGGGTTGTGAAGGTCATTGGTCTCCATGAAATTGGTGACCTGACTCCTAATCACTCTCTCAAATACTTTTATGATGTGCGATGTTAGTGCAACTGGTCTATAATTTTTTGCCAATGCTTTGCTCCCTCCCTTGTGTAGAGGGGCTATGTCTGCTACTTTAAGTGCATCTGGTATCTCCCCCGTGTCCAAGCTCTTCCTCCACACTATACTGAGTGCCTGTGCTACCGGCACTTTGCATTTCTTTATAAATATTGAATTCCATGAGTCTGGACCTGGGGCCGAGTGCATGGGCATGTTTTCAATTTCTTTTTCAAAATTTAGTGCGCTCGTGTTTATATCAGTTATATTTACAGGGGTTTGAATATCCCGCATAAAGAAATTGTCTGGATCTTCCACCTTCATGTTGTTTATTGGAGTGCTAAACATGTCCTCATACTGCTTTTTTAGGATTTCACTAATTTCTTTGTCATCCTCCGTGTATGAACCTTCACTTGTACGAATAGGTCCAATACTGGCAGTGGTTTTTGCTTTTGATTTCGCATATGAGAAGAAATATTTTGGATTTTTCTTTATTTCCTGAATTGCTTTCTGTTCTAACTGCCTTTCTTCAGTTTCATATGAGTGTTTCAATTTCCGCTCGATTTCTTCAATCTCCTTATTTAAATTATTCCTTCTTTGACGGAAAATTCGTGTCTGCATAAGTAGTTCCGTTATTTTTTTCCTGCGTTTATAGTGTCGTCTGCGTTCTCGTTCTTCGTTAGATCTCTTTCTGGCTTTCCTCAAAGGAACATGTTTCAGACAGACTTGATACGCTTCTGAAGTCAGTTTTTCTATTCCTTCTGTAGGACTTGTATTACTTAGAACAGTTCCCCATGGAATGTTTGTAAGTTCCCTGTTTATTATCTCCCAGTCTATCCTTTTATTATTAAAATTGAATTTACTGAATAGCCCCTCTCGCTTTATCAACGTTTTAGGTCTATTCTGAGTATTGATGGTCATTTGCACTTCAATGAGTTTGTGATCTGAGTATGTGGTATCTGATATCGTAATGTCTCTGATAATGTCTTCATTGTTCGTAAAGACCAGATCTAGAATATTTTCATTTCTCGTTGGCTCCGATATCTGCTGATTGAGTGAAAATTTGTCACAGAATCTAAGTAGTTCTCTAGTCTGTGGTTGGTTAGGTCCTGATAGATTTCCTGGTATAATATTATTGTTTGCTATTTTCCACCTTAGACTAGGCAAGTTGAAGTCACCTAGGAAGATAATATCAGATATCGGGTTCTCCAAATTATCAAGGCTATTCTCTATTTTGCTTATCTGTTCTGTGAATTCCTCAGCCGTTGCATCTGGCGGTTTGTATATTAGAATAATCACTAAATTTATTTTCTCTATTTTTAATCCCAGTACCTCTACCACCTCATTTGTAACGTTTAGGAGCTCCGAGCATACAAAGTCTTCCCTAATATACAGACCCACTCCTCCATGTGACCTAATTTTCCTATCACACTTGTATAGGTTAAATATATATATATATATATATATATATATATATATATATATATATATATATATATATATATATATATATATATATATATATATGTCGTACCTAGTAGCCAGAACTCACTTTTTGGCCTACTATGCAAGGCCCGATTTGCCTAATAAGCCAAGTTTTCCTGAATTAATATATTTTTTCTAATTTTTTTCTTACGAAATGATAAAGCTACCCATTTCATTATGTATGAGGTCAACTTTTTTTTATTAGAGTTAAAATTAACGTAGATATATGACGGAACCTAACCAACCCTACCTAACCTAACCTAACCTATCTTTATAGGTTAGGTTAGGTTAGGTAGCCGAAAAAGTTAGGTTAGGTTAGGTTAGGTAGGTTAGGTAGTCGAAAAACAACTAATTCATGAAAACTTGGCTTATTAGGCAAATCGGGTCTTGCATAGTAGGCTGAGAAGTGCGTTCTGGCTACTAGGTACGACATATATATATATATATATATATATATATATATATATATATATATATATATATATATATATATATATATATATATATATATATATATATATATGTCGTACCTAGTAGCCAGAACTCCCTTCTCAGCCAACTATTCAAGGCCCGATTTGCCTAATAAGCCAAGTTTTCCTGAATTAATATATTTACTATATTTTTTTTCTTATGAAATGATAAAGCTACCCTTTTCACTATGTATGAGGTCAATTTTTTTTTATTGGAGTTAAAATTAACGTAGATATATGACCGAACCTAACCAACCCTACCTAACCTAACCTAACCTATATATATAGGTAAGGTTAGGTTAGGTAGCCAAAAAAAGCTAGGTTAGGTTAGGTTAGGTAGGTTAGGTAGACGAAAAAACATTAATTCATGAAAACTTGGCTTATTAGGCAAATCGGGCCTTGCATAGTAGGCTGAGAAGTGAGTTCTGGCCACTAGGTACGACATATATATATATATATATATATATATATATATATATATATATATATATATATATATATATGTCGTACCTAGTAGCCAGAACGCACTTCTCAGCCTAATATGCATGGCCCGATTTGCCTAATAAGCCAAGTTTTCCTGAATTAATATATTTTCTCTATTTTTTTCTAATGAAATGATAAAGCTACCCATTTCATTATGTATGAGGTCAATTTTTTTTGTTTGGAGTTAAAATTAAGGTAGATATATGACCGAACCTAACCCACCCTACCTAACCTAACCTAACCTATCTTTATAGGTTAGGTTAGGTTAGGTAGCCGAAAAAGTTAGGTTAGGTTAGGTTAGGTAGGTTAGGTAGTCGAAAAAACATTAATTCATGAAAACTTGGCTTATTAGGCAAATCGGGCCTTGCATAGTAAGCTGAGAAGTGCGTTCTGGCTACTAGGTACGACATATATATATATATATATATATATATATATATATATATATATATATATAACTGAAAACTCACACCCCAGAAGTGACTCGAACCCATACTCCCAGAAGCAACGCATCTGGTATGTACAAGACGCCTTAATCCACTTATGGATTAACTATCCGAGTGCCGGCGGTGGGGTGGTTCAAATAGCCTCGGCTATCACCTCATTATGTCCGGTCGTGATGGTCAAGTGGATTAAGGCGTCTTGTACATACCAGATGCGTTGCTTCTGGGAGTATGGGTTCGAGTCACTTCTGGGGTGTGAGTTTTCAGTTGCATATGTCCTGGGGACCATTCAGGCTTGTTCGCATTTGTGTTCCTCACGTGTTGCCCCAAAGAATGAGGTGATTTGGTAAAATGCTATGCCCAAGATAACTATCCGAGTGCCGGCGGGGGGGGTGGTTCAAATAGCCTCGGCTATCACCTCATTATGTCCGGTCGTGATGGTCAAGTGGATTAAGGCGTCTTGTACATACCAGATGCGTTGCTTCTGGGAGTATGGGTTCGAGTCACTTCTGGGGTGTGAGTTTTCAGTTGCATATGTCCTGGGGACCATTCAGGCTTGTTCGCATATATATATATATATATATATATATGTTGTACCTAATAGCCAGAACGTCGTATTTGGCCTACTAGGCAAGGCCCGATTTGCTTAATAAGCGAAGTTTTCCTGAATTTGTATATTTTTCCAATTTTTTTCTTATGAAATGATAAATCTGTCCATTTCATTATGTATAAGTTAAATTGTTTAAATTTGAGTTAAAACTAACGTAGATATATGACCAAACCTAACCAACCCTACCTAACCTAACCCAACCTATCTTAACCTAGCCTAAACTAACATAAGTAAGTCAACAATTTATGTTCTTGATATAATATAATAATAAGAATTCAAAAAAAGCAATTGGAAACAATTTATTAAAAATAAAGAAAATCACTCGGCCTATTAGGCAAATCGGGCCTTGCATAGTAGGCTGAGAAGTGCGTTCTGGCTACTAGGTACGACATATATATATATATATATATATATATATATATATATATATATATATATATATATATATATATATATATATATATATATATATGCGAACAAGCCTGAATGGTCCTGAATATTTTGATATATATATATATATATATATATATATATATATATATATATATATATATATATATATATATATATATATATATATATATATATATATATATGTCGTACCTAGTAGCCAGAACGCACTTCTCAGCCTACTATGCAAGGCCCGATTTGCCTAATAAGCCACGTTTTCATGAATTAATGATTTTTCGACCACTTAATCTACCTAACCTAACCTAACCTAACTTTTTCGGCTACCTAACCTAACCTAACCTTTAAAGATAGGTTAGGTTAGGTTAGGTAGGGTTGGTTAGGTTCGGTCATATATCTACGTTAATTTTAACTCCAATATTTTTTTTTTACCTCATACGTAATGAAATGGGTAGCTTTATCATTTCATTAGAAAAAAAATAGAGAAAATATATTATTTCATGAAAACTTGGCTTATTAGGCAAATCGGGCGTTGCATAGTAGGTTGAGAAGTGCGTTCTGGCTACTAGGTACGACATATATATATATATATATATATATATATATATATATATATATATATATATATATATATATATAAATGTAATATCGTTGTAGTGGTATACTTTCGTGTACTTCGTCCAGACTAGTGACGTCATACGGTTGGAAAATATGCAGTAATCTCTAAGACCTATACCATTATGCTTATGACGTCATAATGACGTCACACACCTCGTCCACACCAAATATAAAACACAACATTTTATCTCTATATTCTTTAGGAGAGCTTAGATTCAACCAGCTTATGGTAGGATAGTTTACTGCAAGGTGAACAAACGCATCAGCTGAAAGGAAACGTGCCCAACGGTTTCTACCCTATCTGTATATCTCTATTGCGAGTAAAAGCAAATCTTGGTGCGTTACTATTGTAACAACATTCTCAGGCAAGACTTTCTTTTAATACAGTTGACGATATCCCAAAGAAAGCAATGGACGATACTGTTGCCCGTGAGTGAGAGGAGCTGGTGATGGAGAAGAGCATCCCAGCGAAGGCTGTGAATCTTGAGCACAATAATCTTGGCAGAAACTTGAATCGAAAGAACCAACCCGTAAGTAAT
Organism: Procambarus clarkii; assembly: GCF_040958095.1. Classification (NCBI taxonomy): domain Eukaryota; kingdom Metazoa; phylum Arthropoda; class Malacostraca; order Decapoda; family Cambaridae; genus Procambarus; species Procambarus clarkii. Next base: position 37,368,631 of record NC_091151.1, on the reverse strand, counting down.
AGAAAACGGGAGGGGCAGCAGGTGCCCAGCAGGTCTTTGATCTGGGGTCTCAGCCTCCCTCCCTGCCTCCTCTCCCTGGGTCTCTGCCTCCCTGCCTCGCACCCCTAGAGTGCTTGCCATCCCTCCCGGATCCCAACCACCCTACCACCGCTCCCCGGGTATAAGCCTCCCAGTCTCCTCTCCACCCCCAAAGTTCCCCCTCCTTGCTCCCATCTTCTCCCACACCTCCATAGTAGCTCTTCCACTCGCCGTCGTCCTCCCTCACATCCAAGCCATGGAAATATTATGTCTTCGGAAAGCGTTCAATTATGTTTGCGCCTTATTCGTGACTTTTATATATAATTATATTGGTACAAGCCTGACTTATTTTGAGAAATATTGATACTGAATGTAAATAAAAATCGCTCAATGAGTCCTCTTGCGCACACTTGGCACATGCGCACGGGCAACAATCGATGCGACTTTCTTATTTTATCTTATCATTATTTCCTGTCGTTACAGGGTTGCTTAACGATGGCTTTAAACAGACCACGTGGGAAGACAAAAAATCTAAAATAATTCAAAAATAACAATACGCTCAGAGGAGGCGTGTAAAGGGGAAATAAATGTGAAATAAGAGTGGTGCGGTGTGCACCTGCGCCACGTGGGGCGGGCGGCGCCTGGCAGGAACAGCTGGTAGGCTTCAAACAGTCATGGCTGAGTGTGGTGGTTGGGTGTTGTGAGACGCTCTCGGAATATTAGAGATAATTTGTGGTAAGTGAGTGCTGCGCTTTTCGGATTAGTTGGAAATGAGATACGAACGTCTTGTGCATTGGTTATAAGTGAAAGTTTTAAGTTTGGGAAAGGAAGTGTTGGATTATAAGGTAAAAACATCAATGTGAAGTGGAGATGTGTACCTGGTGTGGTTGTGGCCGTGTTTTAAGAGGACCAGTGGTACACGGAAGGTCCTCCCGCTGTGTTTTACACGTGAAGAAGCTCTCAGTGAAGTGTTCACTCATAGGAGGAGGAGGAGCCACGCTGGCTCCGACAGTGGACCAACAGTGGATACAGTTGCTGACCACTCTTTTCAAAGTGGTTGTTTTTGTTAAAGGTGTTGACCCGGGCGTGCGACCAGGCCAGGTAGAGTTGCGTGAGACCAGGCCAGGTAGAGTTGCATGCGACCAGGCCAGGTAGAGTTGCGTGCGACCAGGCCAGGTACACTGTCGTGCGACCAGGCCAGGTACACTGTCGTGCGACCAGGCCAGGTAGAGTTGCGTGCGACCAGGCCAGGTAGAGTTGCGTGCGACCAGGCCAGGTAGAGTTGCGTGCGACCAGGCCAGGTAGAGTTGCGTGCGACCAGGCCAGGTAGAGTTGCGTGCGACCAGGCCAGGTAGAGTTGCGTGCGACCAGGCCAGGTAGAGTTGCGTGCGACCAGGCCAGGTAGAGTTGCGTGCGACCAGGCCAGGTAGAGTTGCGTGCGACCAGGCCAGGTAGAGTTGCGTGCGACCAGGCCAGGTACACTGGCGTGCGATCAGGCCAGGTACACTGGCGTGCGACCAGGCCAGGTACACTGGCGTGCGACCTGGCCAGGTACACTGGCGTGCGACCTGGCCAGGTACACTGGCGTGCGACCAGGCCAGGTACACTGGCGTGCGACCAGGCCAGGTACACTGGCGTGCGACCAGGCCAGGTACACTGGCGTGCGACCAGGCCAGGTAGAGTGGCGTGCGACCAGGCCAGGTAGAGTGGCGTGCGACCAGGCCAGGTACACTGTCGTGCGACCAGGCCAGGTACACTGGCGTGCGACCAGACCAGGTACACTGGCGTGCGACCAGACCAGGTACACTGGCGTGCGACCAGACCAGGTACACTGGCGTGCGACCAGGCCAGGTACACTGGCGTGCGACCAGGCCAGGTACACTGGCGTGCGACCAGGCCAGGTACACTGGCGTGCGACCAGGCCAGGTACACTGGCGTGCGACCAGGCCAGGTACACTGGCGTGCGACCAGGCCAGGTACACTGGCGTGCGACCAGGCCAGGTACACTGGCGTGCGACCAGGCCAGGTACACTGGCGTGCGACCAGGCCAGGTACACTGGCGTGCGACCAGGCCAGGTACACTGGCGTGCGACCAGGCCAGGTACACTGGCGTGCGACCAGGCCAGGTACACTGGCGTGCGACCAGGCCAGGTACACTGGCGTGCGACCAGGCCAGGTACACTGGCGTGCGACCAGGCCAGGTACACTGGCGTGCGACCAGGCCAGGTACACTGGCGTGCGACCAGGCCAGGTACACTGGCGTGCGACCAGGCCAGGTACACTGGCGTGCGACCAGGCCAGGTACACTGGCGTGCGACCAGGCCAGGTACACTGGCGTGCGACCAGGCCAGGTACACTGGCGTGCGACCAGGCCAGGTACACTGGCGTGCGACCAGGCCAGGTACACTGGCGTGCGACCAGGCCAGGTACACTGGCGTGCGACCAGGCCAGGTACACTGGCGTGCGACCAGGCCAGATACACTGGCGTGCGACCAGGCCAGGTACACTGTCGTGCGACCAGGCCAGGTACACTGTCGTGCGACCAGGCCAGGTACACTGTCGTGCGACCAGGCCAGGTACACTGTCGTGCGACCAGGCCAGGTACACTGTCGTGCGACCAGGCCAGTTACTGTCGTGCGACCAGGCCAGTTACAGTCGTGCGACCAGGTCAGTTACACTGTCGTGCGACCAGGCCAGGTACACTGGCGTGCGACCAGGCCAGTTACACTGTCGTGCGACCAGGCCAGTTACACTGTCGTGCGACCAGGCCAGTTACACTGTCGTGCGACCAGGCCAGTTACACTGTCGTGCGACCAGGCCAGTTACACTGTCGTGCGACCAGGCCAGTTACACTGTCGTGCGACCAGGCCAGTTACACTCGTGCGACCAAGCCAGTTACTGTCGTGCGACCAGGCCAGGTACACTGGCGTGCGACCAGGCCAGGTACACTGGCGTGCGACCAGGCCAGGTACACTGGCGTGCGACCAGGCCAGGTACACTGGCGTGCGACCAGGCCAGGTACACTGGCGTGCGACCAGGCCAGGTACACTGGCGTGCGACCAGGCCAGGTACACTGGCGTGCGACCAGGCCAGGTACACTGGCGTGCGACCAGGCCAGGTACACTGGCGTGCGACCAGGCCAGGTACACTGGCGTGCGACCAGGCCAGGTACACTGGCGTGCGACCAGGCCAGGTACACTGGCGTGCGACTAGGCCAGGTAGTGGCGTGCGACCAGGCCAGGTACAGTGGCGTGCGACCAGGCCAGGTACAGTGGCGTGCGACCAGGCCAGGTACAGTGTCGTGCGATTAGGCCAGGTACAGTGTCGTGCGATTAGGCCAGGTACAGTGGCGTGCGACCAGGCCTGGTACACTGTCGTGCGACCAGGCCTGGTACACTGTCGTGCGACCAGGCCTGGTACACTGTCGTGCGACCAGGCCTGGTACACTGTCGTGCGACCAGGCCAGTTACACTGTCGTGCGACCAGGCCAGGTAGAGTTGCGTGCGACCAGGCCAGGTAGAGTGGCGTGCGACCAGACCAGGTAGAGTGGCGTGCGACCAGGCCAGGTAGAGTGGCTGCGACCAGGCCAGGTCGCACCCGGGTACCGACCTGGCCCGGTACCCAGGTATGCGACCAGGTCAAGTATTGTTCTCATTTTGACCAGGCTTCCCCCCCCCCCTTCCGTTGCACGAGTTCCGAAGCTTTATAAACTATATTTATCAACGAGCTGTTGATTTATCAACGTTATCATTTAACGAACTGTCTTCAAGTGAACACATTTTCTGTAGTTGAGTAAAACTAGCTCGTGGATACTGTTATAGCTGTAGGTGGTTAAAGCTCTCATCTGAACTTAATGTGATAACTTGGGCAACTTTGGGTGTGCCTTGGAACTCTTAAGTTAATGTACATGAGTATTGAGCGTTTGTGCACCAGGAATGCTCACTCAACAGTTATCGATTTTCTTGTAACTTAATCTAGTGTTTAACTAATTTGGTACAGGTAATTACTATATATTGTTTAACTGAGAAAAGACTTTTGTTGCTATATCTTCGTGATAAATGACAGTTTGGTATGTAATTACTTCCCAGTTAAGCTTCTTCGTAAAGAGTGCATTCATGTACTTGTTTGTGGACACTTTTAACATACGATTTATGTATATACAGTATAGGTATTTTTTTTTTGTAACTTATGTATAATTCTTTGTTTCAGATTGTTGCCGGCTATGAAGTGGCGTGTTGGAGCGTTAACGTTTTGTGGAGTATAGCAGTGAAGTGTTTGGATGGTTGGTACAATGTTGCCTCGCAGTGTGGTGTTAGGGCTTGTGGGTGTGGCCCTCGTGGTCGTGCTGGCCAACGTGTGTGTTAGTGCAGAGGTCTTGCCCGAAGTGATGTACAATGTGGCCGTACCGCACGATGTTGTCCCTGCACATATTGTGTACAAGATCAAATTAAAAGCTGGCCAAACCGTGAATAAGTTGATGGATAGTGAGTACTCAGATTACTTTGCTGTGCTGGATAATGGTGATGTTATGACTGTGGCCAAGCTGGCCCCACTCTTAGGCCGCATTGTTACACTCAGGGTCTCCACCAGTTACCCAAACGGGAACGTTCAGGTCTATGTCATTAAAGTGGCCATCAAGGATCGTCAGACGATGTTACGATTCCTCAAACCAGAGTACGATGCTGCTGTTTACGAGAACATGCCTCCTGGAACTGAACTCCAAGGCCTGGATGACCTGGAGGCTATGGGCGAGGAGGACGTAAAGTACGAGCTCCTCGGTGGTCACTCTGTCTTCGCTCTTCACCACGTCGGCGGAATCCCAACGGTGGTCACAAGGAAACCACTAGATCGAGAGGCTGAAGATTTATACGAGTTGGTATTAAGAGCTTACGACAAAGAAGGCATGGACATGGCAAAAGCTAAGATCAATGTTCATATTTTGGACATGAACGACCATGCTCCGGTTTTTACACAGAACGTGTTTTACTTCTTCGTCCCCCTTAACGTTACTCGATTTGACAAAATAGGTCGTGTAACCGCCCATGACGGAGACAGGGACAAGGTTGTTTATCGCTTAGCCTACCCGTCCAACACCTTCACCGTCGTGCCACAGACTGGAGAGATAATGTTAATAGAGGCTCCAGAAACCTTGGTATACGAATTGGAGCTGGAGGCCTTTGATAAGCGGAAACCCACGCTCTACTCGGACACCTTGGCTAAAGCTCATATCGAGTTCCGCTATCCTAGCGATTCCCTGTTCACTGGGGAAAGCAACGACATAGATTACGACGTATACCCAGAGCACGCCATGTCTAAGCGCAGTGCCAAAAAGAGAGTCAAGCGAGGTCAGCTCCGCCATACAAAGGAGCTGGTGTTCTCTGAGGCTGACGGAGCCGTCGAGGGCAAGGTCGTATTCCAACTCGAGAAGGAAATTCAGTGGGAAACATTTAAAATCCGCGATGATAACCCTTGGGTTGAAGTTGACACTAACGGTGCGGTGAGAATCAAGAAGAAATGGGACTACGAGGAGCTAGGCCCCGAGAAGACGATCGACTTCTGGGTCACCATCACAAACAACGATCGTAATGGTAAGTACTCCATGATTTATTTATAGGGAGCGTTAGAAAATATACCATGACAACCAGTTCAAGTATGGAGGAGGATATATATAATTTGGGCTAGTCCAAGCAAGCAAGTGCCCTAGATCAAAAGATGATTCTTTCATTAGATTACCTGACCTGCATGTGTACAATATTTAGATTGGTTTGATATCTTTCAAATTGTATAAAGGTATCTTTATACATTTATATAGATACCTGTCTTTGGCGTATAGTGTCTCATATTAAGAGTTTTGTTAGTAATTTTCTAGAGTAGCTGTATTATTTGCAAATATCAATAATTTCTTTAATTTTTCATTTATCAAAAGTAGCATTATAATACATGGATTGAAAGGTTCTGCATCTAATAAGATTACTGTATTATAAGTAGCCTAGGTTGTTAGAGCCATTTCCCATTCAACTTGTAAAGAGTTCATCTTGACCGAACTCTACCAACCAAAACACATTGGACATGAACCTATAGTGTCATATATTATTGCTAGGGTTAGGTTACGAGGCCCCGTGAAATGCATTACGTATATATTTTACCATCGCTAACAGTTTGCTATGTAGATTGCAATCAATGAAAAAATACATGAATCATTGATAATATCACGATTTTATAAATCTTGAGTTTATAGTTTGAAAACCCGTATATAATGCACTTAAATGGTATACTGTACATTGAAGTTGGTACTTAATGTATATTGCATACTTATAATATTTTTTCCAAAGCCACAGAAAATACCAGTGCCTACCAATATTAGCATTTTATACAATAATAATAAAAATAGAAAAATACAGCTCGGCATTGCTAGAATGATTTCAATACTTTATATGGCAAGAAACGACAAAATTTTAGTGTTACGTGCGTGATAGGGAGTTGAAAAATAGGCGCACTAGACTCCTTTTTTCCTGGTGAACTAGTGCTTAGTTACATGTTCAGAGTTAGTTGTATACGCTACTGTACATACAGTATTTTCTTCAATATACTGTAAATCATTATTAACAGATCGCTTGGCTTTTGGAAAGTAAATGGTCATATATGTAAGTGAATCTGATTGTTCTTTTTGCTCAGAATAACAACTTAGTTTAAATTTAAAATGGTTGGAGAAATTGGTATGAGAGTAAGTAATTACAGATGATTTAGGCGGTGAGATGGGGGCAGATTTTGTTGCTGGTCGTTTCAAAACATGTTTCAGACCAGCTGCTGGTCTTCTATACACATCTTGAGCTTTCTATCAACAAGTATTAGTCAGTTCCGGACTATTGCAGCGTTTCCTGCTTGGCTAGATCATTCATGATGACGCGTGATGGCATGAGGGTGCTCGAGTGTGCCTGAGACTGCATGAGACTAGGCTACATCCTCTAGGCTATATAGCCTTCCGGGCTTGGTGCATTCTTTTCGTAATTAATTACTTAGAGTACATCCCGTCTGGTACCTGCTTAGTCATCTTGCGTCATGTGCATTGACTTATTTAATGTTTATATATTTGTAAATCTTTGTTCGTGTTTTGTTGTTGCCTAAGGTATCTTAATATGGTGTGTAACCCAGTTATTAAAATCTCAGTTATGACAGTTGAGAATGTCAAATAAATGTAGGCCTAAATTGACAAATTGAATTGACAAATTACTGAAAATTGACTGACAAAAATGTTTTATCTAAATTGGGGCTTTTAAACTTTTGAACTGTTTACCTCCTAAGTGAAATCACTCAAGGCGTGTGTTGTTCATAAGACGAATATGAGGTTAATGCGATAATTAATGAATTGTTTGTACGTGTTTCTTAGTGTGACGAAATTAGTTTACATTGCTGCTAATCCCTATGTACTGTGTAAGATACGGTGGATGGATGGGTGTCATATTTCAAGTATCCTTATTTTTTCCAATAGCCTTCTGCAGTATTGTATCCAGATTTGTGCCTCCCCTCCCCGTGCCGGGTCGTGGGGTGATTGATATAAACGCCAATTCTTTTTTATCATGGGCTAGGGTGGGTAAATTGTGACGGGGAAGGATTATGGGAGGGTCATGTTCACTTTAGAGTTCATACTTGGTTGTATGATACTAAAATGCTGTTTAATATAAGAATGTGATCAGTGTTGCGCCATGTCCCATGTTTATTAATAAACACAATTAACCACAAGGTTAGTGGTTATTTGGGGGTGGGGGACCTGACAGCTGAGTGGACAGCACTTTGGATTCGTAGTCCTGAGTTCCGGGTTCGATCCCCCGGTGGAGGCGGAAACAAATGGGCAGAGTTTCTTTCACCTTGATGTCCTCTGATACCTAAAAGTAAATAGGTACCTGGGAGTTACAGCTGCTACGGACTGCTTCCTGGGGGTGTGTAACAAAAAGGAGGCCCGGTCGAGGACCGGGCCGCGGGGACGCTAAGCCCCGAAATTATTAGATAACTTCAAGATAGTGTTTCAGTCCTTGTAGGAAAAAGGTTGGCCGGTTGTAAGTCCAGGTACACACCTTATAGTTGCTCCTTGGGTGATCTGTTAGTTTTTAGTGTTTTCTTAAATGTATCTCGTTAGCTGGTGACTTAGGATTTGGATCTAATTTGGAGGGAAGGTTAACAAATCCTCTTGACTTTTATGTTAAGTTACTTAGAACATCTGGTTATGAAAAGTACGTGTATACGTCATTTGATGTTTTGTCGGGACACCTCGACCAGTTTGGTACATGAGGGGGGGGGGGCACGTCGACCAGTTTGGTACATGGTGGGACACCTCGACCAGTCTGGTACATGGGGGGGGGGGCACCTCGACCAGTTTGGTACATGGAGGGCACCTCGACCAGTTTGGTACATGGGGGGGGGGACACCTCGACCAATTTGGTACATGGGTGGGGGACACCTCGACCAGTTTGGTACATGGAGCACCTCGACCAGTCTGGTACATAATTTGGTAAATATCCATAACGTATTCTAATGTTATTCATAGCTTACATAACGAATATCTGCAAACTAAATTACTGTTAGAATAACCCAGCTTGTTGGTATAGACCAGAGAGTTTGTTATACTTATGTAGACTCGAAACACAACTAATTTGTTTGATGAGAGGTTACCAAGAAATTTTAGTTTCAGACCCATTAGATAGAGTGAAGAGAGCCCCGGGAGTGTTTTTAAAAATATTGGCCAGGTATGTGAGCAATTACATTACATATACTGTACATGCCTTTGTGATTGCAAATGAGCAACGGCAGCCGGTAACAAGAGAAGGAGCGTGCTGGGAGCGTTGTCCCGGGGCTCGCTCAAAGCAAGTAGTGAGTCATGTACTGAGCTAGTTGACGGGATCAGAAGTTCATGATGGCTGTAATGTCTTTATCTTGTGATCCTTGTGTATATTTTCTTGGGTACAGACGATAACGTCTGTCATACAACTATTGACAATTTTGTTATTAGCAGTATTTACTGATGTATACGTAGTGTAAACTATTCATAAAGGGAAGACACATCAACATTCCATCAAGGCTCAGCGTCCAATAAAGAGTCGAAGGAATGAATCGATGGTAGGCTGGTAGAGGCAATGCTGTAATTATAATGAATAAGAAATAGTGCCAGTTGTGTAGGACAATGGTGATATCCGTACAAGATCCTTTCCGGTAGCCTAATGCATTGTCTAAACATATATTACTAATGAGTATTTGTTTTATAAAACAGATTTGTTAACAAAATTGTTACTGTTATCGGTGATATGTGAACGAAGCCTAACAATGGTTCTATTTACTCGAACTTGGGCACAGCGTGCGTGCGTGCGTGCGTGCGTGCGTGCGTGCGTGCGTGCGTGCGTGTGTGTGTGTGTGTGTGTGTGTGTGTGTGTGTGTGTGTGTGTGTGTGTGTGTATACACGTATAATTTTACAGTTTATAGTATAATTTGGCACTTGATGTTACCTGTTGAGGGAAGGGAACTATCAGGAGAAAGCGCCAAGCCATTACGACTATATAGCACTTGTAAGGGGTCAGGATTAGGCTTTGGGATGGGACGGGGAGGAAGGAATGGTGCCCAACCACTTGGACGGTCGGGGATTGAACGCTAACCTGCATTTTCATAACTTGCAATTGCCCGATTGATTGATATATCAATTCTCAGGCACCGTAACAATAGGTCATTGGTGTTGTTAGAACACACAAGTCATCAAACGTTGGGTTAGGTCATTAATATACTAGTCACACACACTCAAGCTGGAAGGTTAAGTGTGAATGACAGTGTTCTCTGGTTCGGTAGGACATCGCGAGGGGGTTAATAAACTGGTAGGCCTAGATGCTTAGTTAGGCCTAGATGCAGTCTTGATTGTACCCGACATCTCCAATATGTAAACTTTTGTAGCTTTATTTTTATTCATTTATTTTATAGAAAATTACCACCTCGGAAATATTTGGGAGAACGAAATTTCCATTTTGCCGTGCATCTCTTACCAGTAATTAGCCGACTTTCTAAAGTTGAGAAATTTCGAGTGGGGGGGTTGTTTCCCGGGAACGAGCAGTAGATTACTGTGTTGTTATTATTATTATTATTATTATTATTATTATTATTATTATTATTTCAACCTTTCGGGTGGGTGAATTTTCTCTTGATTTTGAAAGTTGTGGCGGCAGCGGGCGGGCAGTGATTGGGTGCCGTGAACAATTTCCTCAGGTGCGGCTCCCCGCCACCACGCCCGCCTCCTCGCGTCACCACCTGCACAGGAAATGCTCCTATATTCCGGGTTTCACTGTTCACTGAATGTTCTGAGTAATATTAGGCTTGTTAGTAACGGTTTCCCTTCTCGATAATTAGGTTTCTTTATAATGGTTTTACATTTTTATTGATAAGAGGAGGAATAGTTTTAAAATACTTAAACCAGCCGGTTGTGAATTTAGTCTTAAAGGTGCAAGACGTGAGGTTTGTAATACATTGAAGCTTTGTGGTTTTGTTTGACAATGTACATTATGTATGTGCTATCTCGACGATATTGTGAAGTACTTGAGGGAGAGTCTCCCTCTATATTGGCACGAGGCCAGTCGAGGTGGGCCAGGCTGTGTGTACCTGGTGATTATAGTGTTGACATGCTACGCGCGTGGCAGGTGTGGGGGTAGCGAAGTAACACGAGTGTAAGCGCGGGGAAGGGACAGTCTAGAGATTTGGATACGACGACGACGACGTGGTGGTGGTGACAGTGACGGGTGGGTCGTGTGACGTAACTGTCCAGGAATGTCCAGGTGGGTCACTTCACCCATACTACTCGGGTAGAGCTCCGGTGTTGGGGGAGGCCCCCCCCCCCCTCTGAGGCTGATGCACCGTATTATGTACAAACTTGGTGGTTTCTGTGGTGGCACGGGCTTCTTGGCAGGAGAGTATGCCACCAATAACTACAATTCATTGTACCTTTGTGTGTGTAAATAAAATATACACAGGCTTGGGATCTGTCATATCTACATTTGAATCTCTGAAAGGCCTTCACCACTGCTACTTAGCGTAATTGTTTTGTTTAGTTTTCACATGGAATAATTATTGTCATTGCCTCTGTGGCTCGTTTAGGTACTTCAGCTTCCACAGGTGTGTTACTTGTTTGTGAAGCACGCAGCTAGTCAGTCGTTGCCTGCCATATCCACACTGGTGCCCATAACCCAGAATGGTCTTATTATGGCATAGGGTCTAAAATATGAGGGTTTAGACCCTATGTGTTTGTACACATTTACGTCATCCCTACTCTTAAACACAACCCAATCCATCCTATCCTGTCTACCTTCCCTTGCTCTCCCCTCCCCTTCCCTCTCTCCTCCCCTTCTTTCTCTCCTCCCCTCCTTCCTCCTCTCCTCTCTACTTTCCTCCCCTCCTTCCTCCTCTCCTCCCCTCCTCTCTACTCTCCTCCCCTCCTCTCTACCCCCCTCCCCTCCTCTCTACTCTCCTCCCCTCCTCTCTACTCTCCTCCCCTCCCCTATCCTCCCCTCCCCTATCCTCCCCTCTCCTCCCCTCCCCTCCCCTCTCCTCCCCTCCCCTCCCATATCCTCCCCTCCCCTCCCCTCCCCTCCCCTCCCTCCCCTCCCCTCTCTTCCCCTCCCCCTCTCCTCCCCTCCCCCTCTCCTCCCCTCCCCCTCTCCTCCCCTCCCCCTCTCCTCCCCTCCCCTCTCCTCCCCCTCTCCTCCCCCTCTCCTCCCCTCCCCTCCCCTCCCCCTCTCCTCCCCTCCCCCTCTCCTCCCCTCCCCCTCTCCTCCCCTCCCCTCCCCCTCTCCTCCCCTCCCCTCCCCCTCTCCTCCCCTCTCCTCCCCTCCCCCTCTCCTCCCCTCCCCCTCTCCTCCCCTCCTCCTCTCCTCCCCTCCCCCTCTCCTCCCCTCCCCCTCTCCTCCCCTCCCCCTCTCCTCCCCTCTCCTCCCCTCTCCTCTCCTCCCCTCTCCTCCCCTCTCCTCCCCTCTCCTCCCCTCTCCTCCCCTCTCCTCCCCTCCCCTCCCCTCTCCTCCCCTCCTCTTCTTCTCCCCTCCCCCTCTCCTCCCCTCTCCTACACACACGCTCCACCTCACAGTTACTACTGAAATGAATACTTTAGGTTTCTGAAGACATTTATGTTGGTCAACCTTGTACAGACTAAGCGGCTCATCAACCGTTGGATTTGGGCTTTGAGAGAGAATTTCCGTGTACAACTAACCCCCAAGTTTATTGCCCAACCACTTGGGCTGTACGGTAGAGCGACAGTCTCGCTACATGCAGAACGGCGTTCAATCCCCGACCGTCCAAGTGGTTGGGCACCATTCCTTTCCCCCGTCCCATCCCAAAACCTTGACCCCTTCCCAGTGCTATATAGTGGTAATGGCTGGGCGCTTTCTACTGATAGTTCCTTCCTTCCCAAGTTTATTAGCCTTATAATTCCAGGAGGGTTTCCTATCCTATTTGTTCTTCGTGAGCGGTCTTCCTGGTGTGAGCATCAAGGTAAGGTAAGGAATCAAGCTCCTACTCTGATAACACGTGTTCGTGTTATCAACTCAGTGGTCACTTGTTGACTATTCCAGGTTCGGGACGTCTTGTGATTCCTTGGTCCTGTGCCTTAGTGAGTGTGTGGGGGAGGGGGGGGGGGCGAAGCTGTGATTTACTGGGTGAAGCCAGCCAACGACCCGGAGTCTGGTTGTGCAATTTGCCGCGTTGGGTCAGTCGTCTTGTTTATTGGTGCCTGAAGGGCCGTTGGTGTCCGTAGCCGCCACGTGTTTATCATCGTTGAGGTCACTTTCAGCGCCCACTTGGTGTGATGACACCCTCCGTCTCTGGTCGGCTGGCCGCGAATATGACAGGTATTAGTAGCCTCATTGTTCAAGATTACGTACTAACGGAATTGTTAAATATTAGCAGTGTGTTCATGATCTCGTACATAAATTTAATGGATCATTTATAACGAAGTTCGCATTTTCACTTCTAGGAAAGTTACTGATTTTCGTATTTTTTTAGTTATTTCTTCCGGGTGCAAATGAGAAGGTCATGGAAGTTAAGTAATACAAGGTAGCCTACGTTGAAGGAGGGCGCTTGATTGACGCAGAGCTTCAGAAGTGGCTCTAACAACAGGGTGATTCAGAGCTGCTAGCGCAGAGTCTGCTAAAGATCCCGGTTCAACAAAAGGAGCTGGAGAGAGAGAGTTTACACAGCGAGAAGAGCGAGAGTCCCTCAGGTCGCCGAGTTCATCCTCGGCCTTACGGGCAGAGCTAAGTGGCTGGCTGGCTGCTGGCTACCACTCCACTGATTTTGAGGGTTAGTGGCTGACTCAGCTCTCCCTCTCTCACTTCTCTTCCCCCTCCACCCGTTGCCCCCACCCCATCACGCCTACCTCCTCCCTCAACCACCACCCTCCCTCCTCTCCCTCAACCACCACCCTCCCTCCTCTCCCTCAACCACCACCCTCCCTCCTCTCCCTCAACCACCACCCTCCCTCCTCTCCCTCAACCACCACCCTCCCTCCTCTCCCTCAACCACCACCCTCCCTCCTCTCCCTCAACCACCACCCTCCCTCCTCTCCCTCAACCACCACCCTCCCTCCTCTCCCCTCCCTCAACCACCACCCTCCCTCCCCTCCCTCCCTCAACCACCACCCTCCCTCCCCTCCCCTCCCTCAACCACCACCCTCCCTCCCCTCCCCTCCCTCAACCACCACCCTCCCTCCCCTCCCTCAACCACCACCCTCCCTCCCCTCCCTCAACCACCACCCTCCCTCCCCTCCCTCAACCACCACCCTCCCTCCCCTCCCTCAACCACCACCCTCCCTCCCCTCCCTCAACCACCACCCTCCCTCCCCTCCCTCAACCACCACCCTCCCTCCCCTCCCTCAACCACCACCCTCCCTCCCCTCCCTCAACCACCACCCTCCCTCCCCTCCCTCAACCACCACCCTCCCTCCTCTCCCACAACCACCACCCTCCCTCCCCTCCCTCAACCACCACCCTCCCTCCTCTCCCACAACCACCACCCTCCCTCCCCTCCCTCAACCACCACCCTCCCTCCCCTCCCACAACCACCACCCTCCCTCCCCTCCCTCAACCACCACCCTCCCTCCCCTCCCTCAACCACCACCCTCCCTCCCCTCCCTCCCCTCCCTCAACCACCATCCTCCCTCCCCTCCCTCAACCACCACCCTCCCTCTTCTCCCACAACCACCACCCTCCCTCCCCTCCCTCAACCACCACCCTCCCTCAACCACCACCCTCCCTCCCCTCCCTCAACCACCACCCTCCCTCCCCTCCCTCAACCACCACCCTCCCTCCCCTCCCTCAACCACCACCCTCCCTCCCCTCCCTCAACCACCACCCTCCCTCCTCTCCCTCAACCACCACCCTCCCTCCTCTCCCTCAACCACCACCCTCCCTCCCCTCCCTCAACCACCACCCTCCTTCCTCTCCCTCAACCACCACCCTCCCTCCCCTCCCTCAACCACCACCCTCCCTCCCCTCCCTCAACCACCACCCTCCCTCCCCTCCCTCAACCACCACCCTCCCTCCCCTCCCTCAACCACCACCCTCCCTCCTCTCCCACAACCACCACCCTCCCTCCCCTCCCTCAACCACCACCCTCCCTCCCCTCCCTCAACCACCACCCTCCCTCCTCTCCCTCAACCACCACCCTCCCTCCTCTCCCTCAACCACCACCCTCCCTCCCCTCCCTCAACCACCACCCTCCTTCCTCTCCCTCAACCACCACCCTCCCTCAACCACCACCCTCCATCCCCTCCCTCAACCACCACCCTCCCTCCTCTCCCTCAACCACCACCCTCCCTCCTCTCCCTCAACCACCACCCTCCCTCCTCTCCCTCAACCACCACCCTCCCTCCTCTCCCTCAACCACCACCCTCCCTCTCCCTCAACCACCACCCTCCCTCCTCTCCCTCAACCACCACCCTCCCTCCTCTCCCTCAACCACCACCCTCCCTCCTCTCCCTCAACCACCACCCTCCCTCCTCTCCCTCAACCACCACCCTCCCTCCTCTCCCTCAACCACCACCCTCCCTCCTCTCCCTCAACCACCACCCTCCTTCATCTTCCGCTGTTCAAAGCCTTATTAAATTTCCGTGCCAGGTTTTCAAGGACTGTTTCTTCGTCTTCCCCTGCAGCGTGAACCGTAAATTTCAAGAAAACTTTAACGATTTTTCATCCGGACTTCATATATCCAGGTACAGGAGTTGTTTATTTCTCTAGCACATTACTTTGACAAAGACAAAAGGTGTTCCGGTCCCTGTTCTTGGGACGGCCCGGGTCCCTGTTCTTGGGACGGCCCGGGTCCCTGTTCTTGGGACGGCCCGGGTCCCTGTTCTTGGGACGGCCCGGGTCCCTGTTCTTGGGACGGCCCGGGTCCCTGTTCTTGGGACGGCCCGGGTTCCTGTTCTTGGGACGGTCCGGGTTCCTGTTCTTGGGATGCCCCGGGGCCCTGTTCTTGGGACGGTCCGGGTCCCTGTTCTTGGGACGGCCCGGGTCCCTGTTCTTGGGACGGCCCGGGTCCCTGTTCTTGGGACGGCCCGGGTCCCTGTTCTTGGGACGGCCCGGGGCCCTGTTCTTGGGACGGCCCGGGGCCCTGTTCTTGGGACGGCCCGGGGCCCTGTTCTTGGGACGGCCCGGGCCCTGTTCTTGGGACGGCCCGGGGCCCTGTTCTTGGGACGGCCCGGGGCCCTGTTCTTGGGACGGCCCGGGGCCCTGTTCTTGGGACGGCCCGGGCCCTGTTCTTGGGACGGCCCGGGGCCCTGTTCTTGGGACGGCCCGGGTCCCTGTTCTTGGGATGGCCCGGGTCCCTGTTCTTGGGACGGTCCGGGTCCCTGTTCTTGGGATGGCCCGGGGCCCTGTTCTTGGGACGGCCCTGGGCCCTGTTCTTGGGACGGCCCTGGGCCCTGTTCTTGGGACGGCCCTGGGCCCTGTTCTTGTGACTGCCCGGGTTCCTGTTCTTGGGACGCCCCGGGGCCCTGTTCTTGGGACGGTCCGGGTCCCTGTTCTTGGGACGGCCCGGGTCCCTGTTCTTGGGACGGCCCGGGTCCCTGTTCTTGGGACGGCCCGGGTCCCTGTTCTTGGGACGGCCCGGGGCCCTGTTCTTGGGACGGCCCGGGGCCCTGTTCTTGGGACGGCCCGGGGCCCTGTTCTTGGGACGGCCCGGGGCCCTGTTCTTGGGACGGCCCGGGGCCCTGTTCTTGGGACGGCCCGGGGCCCTGTTCTTGGGACGGCCCGGGGCCCTGTTCTTGGGACGGCCCGGGGCCCTGTTCTTGGGACGGCCCGGGGCCCTGTTCTTGGGACGGCCCGGGGCCCTGTTCTTGGGACGGCCCGGGTCCCTGTTCTTGGGACGGCCCGGGTCCCGGTTCTTGGGACGGCCCGGGACCCGGTTCTTGGGACGGCCCGGGTAGTGTGCACCTACACAGTTGTTTGCTCCAGCACGTGTCGGCGTCTCTTCCTCACAGCTACACACGGCTAGATTATTGCTCTCGTAAACAGTATAGTTATCTTGAGGTTATCTTGAGATGGTTTCGGGGCTTAGCGTCCCCGCGGCCCGGTCCTCGACCAGGCCTCCTTTTTCTTACACCTCCCCAGGAAGCAACCCGTAGCAACTGTCTTAACTCCCAGGTACCTATTTGCTGCTAGGTAAGAGGGGCATCAGGGTGAAAGAAACTGGCCATTTGTTTTCGCCTCCACCGGGGATCGAACCCGGAACCTCAGGACTACGAATCCCGAGCGCTGTCCACTCTGCTGTCAGACCCCCCCCCCCCTCTGGTGATTGGCTACTTTGCCCAATCACTACTACTACTACCCAGGCTACTCTCCTTTGGTGATGCCAAAGTAAACTTAATTTGGTAATTATTGAATTTGTTCCGCCATAATTATTAACGAAACATAAACGAATGTCTTGCTAACCAGTATTGAATTAACATCGCCATTGTTATTTATGCCTTGGCGCCGTTCTCGCTTCACTTAAGGCAAAAGTCCTAACGACTGATGCAGCTCCTAACATCTTCCTAAATATGGCTTCCTTATCACTAATTTAACATGCGCAAGCGGTTCTATCATCGCCCCCCCCCCATAATTTTTTCCCTCCCGTCCCCTTCCTCTGCAACCCTCATAAGTTTCCCTTCACTTTCCCGTTTTCTTCCATTTTGCTGTCTGGTTGATACCTGGTTGATGGGGTTCTGGGAGTTCTACTCCCCAAGCCCGGCCCGAGGCCAGGCTTGACTTGTGAGACTTTGGTCCACCAGGCTGTTGCTTGGAGCGGCCCGCAGGCCCACATACCCACCACAGCCCGGTTGGTCCGGCACTCCTTGGAGGAATAAATCTAGTTTCCTCTTGAAGATGTCCACGGTTGTTCCGGCAATATTTCTTATGCTCGCTGGGAGAATGTTGAACAACCGCGGACCTCTGATTGTTTCCCTTCACTCGCCCCCGCCCCACATGCCACGCACCTCCCCCTCCTATCACACCCTTCCATCACCTTCACTCCAATACCTTAATTAGACAACGGTTGTCATAATGAATCACCGGGTATTGAAACCCGCCGGTATAATTGTTTTTAATTTACATACTGTAATTAATAGCTGATACGTGATGTCATCTTATTGTCCGGTTAATTACAGCATATTCTTCTCAGAGTTCACATGTCCGTTTACTGAAGATTCTGCGTCAGTCATCGCGTCGTCATAGTGATGTTAATTGCTGAATTAATTGTTAAAACCGTGGAGGGAGAGGAATGTTCGTTAATTACACTACAAAAAGCCAGGGAATTATAGAGTACTACAAGCTGTTGATTATTAATTAATTAACCACTGAGAGGATAATCATTGGAGAATAAATAAAGACTAAGGAGTAAGTTTTGAATAGATTGGTATTTATTAATAGTAATTGTCTGCATCCTGACTGACGTCCCTGTCATTCTGGCAACTTTAGAGGGTTATAAGAGTTGAACAAGGCACTGACATTGTACTTGCAGAAACATTACTAATAGTTCCAGTTATTTGTATACGCGCATTAACCTGACGCCTTAATCCTGGTACTTGGGCTACTGCTGGCCGCCAGACCCCAGCACCTGGCCTGGCCTGGCCTCCCAGAGGCCTCGAGCCCCGTGTACTGGAGCACGAGCGGACTTGTCTTAACTCAAGTCCTGGCGTATTTATCACTGTTGTTTGCTGAACCATTGTCAACGTCTTACGGGCAAGTTCATCGCAAGTATTTAATGGTCTTGTCGACGTTGGTGATTTGAGACCATAATCTTGTTACACCCTGTTCAAAGCTGATTTGTTGCTAGCTAGTTACTTTGAAGCCCTAAGCCCTCCCCCCAAGTAACTAGACACCCCTATCCTGGGTCCCAAATAACTAGCTGACAACCCCAGCTCCCTCCTGGGTTTGTCCGGATGTTAAGCTTTGGGTGCTTTGACTCTTAGCTTTGGGTGCGTGCTACGGTTGAGTTTCAGCACTTGGGTTCCAGTCTCTTTACCTTAATTCGACTGGTGAAGGCAAACAATTCAACCTGTCCTCCGAATAGAGCGTCGCATTTTGACGCATACTTAACCTAACGCCAAAAATCGTCGTACTAGAAAATGGCAGGGGCTCGTGAAAGTGACGTGCTGTCCCGTTTTCTGGTTTAGGTCCTCTGGTAGGTTAGGAGAGAATACTTTAGTACTACAGTTTCTTGATGTAGGGAAACCTTAGGATGACGGACTGAACAGTTACTAAATCATTGGGATTTTATAGTGTACTGTATATATATTTTTAATCTATTCCATCTGTCTCCTCATTTTCCTCCCCTCAATACATCTGTCTCCTCATTTTCCTTTACCATAATACATTATTGTGACCCTTAAGTAAACACGGAGATCATTTCACAATGATCTCAATGATGGTTGTTAGAGTTTAACCCCAACAAATGTAATATAATGAAGATGTAAGGAACAGGAGGCCAGATTCAAGGTACCATTTGGGATATGAAATTCTTCTAGAATCCGAGAGAGAGACCTGGGAGTTGATATCACGCCAGACCTGTCCCCCGAAGCCCATATGAAGAGGAAAACAGAAGTGGCATATGCCAGGTTGGCCAGCGTAAGAACGGCCTTTAGAAACTTGTATAAGTAATAGTTCAGAACTTTGTATTCCACGCATGTCAGACCAATCCTGAAGTATGCAGCTCCAAGCATGGAGTTCATATATCGTCAAGCATCTGACTAATTTAGAGAAGGTTCAGAGGTTTGCCACCAGACTAGTGCCCGAACTGGTGGGCATGAGCTATGAGTAGAGACTACAGGAATTAAACCTTGCGTCGCTGGAAAACAGAAGAGTTAGGGGGGGGGGGCATGATCACCGCCTACCTTGCGAGACCACATACAAGATTCTCAAAGGAATTGATAGGGTAGACAAAGACAGTTTATTTAACACAAGGGGCACACGCACTAGGGGATACAGGTGGAAATCGAGTGCCCAAATGAGCCCTAAAGACATTAGTAATATTATTTTAGTGTCAGAGTAGTTAATAAATGAAATGCATTAGGAAGTGATGTGGTGGAGGTAGATTCTATACACAGTTTCAAGTGTAGATATGATAGAGCCCAGTAGGCTCAGGAACCTGTACACCAGTTGATTGACAGTTGCAAGGCCGGACCAAAGAGCTGAAGCTCAATTTCCGCAAGCACAACTAGGCGAGTTCAATTGTCTGACACACAGGGGGGGGGGGTGACATTCCAACAGCCCACACTAGTGGGTTTCACAGCTTACTGTGCTATGTATAAGCACCTGACCATCTTCACCATTTGTTGAGGCTAAACAGTTCTAGGTGTTAAGAAACCAAGTAACCAAGAAACCAGCGTCCATTATATATGGACGGCACCAGGCCGGGAAACCAATTACATTACATAATAATGCCAGCGAGGGAACAAATTATATTTGAGGCAGATAAATGTCAATATATTCATGGGTTTTAGTGTCAAAGATGCTTGGCAATCCTTGACAAGTTGAAATTGAAATAAGTTTATTGAGGTAAAGTTCACACACAAAGGGATGAGGTAACTCAAGCTATTCTCACCCCGTTCAGTACAACGTGTTCATACATATATAGACACACATCACAAACAATAAACATATTGCCGAACATTCTGAGAGATAAACATTTCATTTATGTAATTTCGTGTCAATAGGATGTCATTTCCTATTGACACGAGTTTGAATCTCGCCTGGGCTTGCTTGTCTGGCATGGTCAGCGATAGGCCTAGGCTAGTCTAGTGACTAGACCTAAAAGTGGGCTGAGAGTTAACATTGCTCCAAGTGGCAGGCAGCTTGCCCTCGTTGATATGTATTTTACATTTTGTATATTAGTTTAGTCATTTTAAATAAAGCAAAATTAAAGTGTTCTGAAATTGTTATTCGGGAATTTAGAAACTGCAGATGTGCATGTGAGGTGATTAGTCCTATTTGAAGGTCTGTGTACAGTAGTCGTACCTGTAGTAGAGGTTGTTAGTAATCAATAAGAAGAATGTCTTTACAGATCACGGGGAAGGGTCGGTAGGTTTACCACACAAGGCTAGCCTACCTCTCCAGGTAGACTAGCTTAAGAAGAATGTCTTTACAGGTCATGGGGAGGGGTCCGTAGGTTAATCTTTACCACACTGGGCTAGCCTACCTGGTGAGGTCGACGTATGCTCCCTCCCCACCCACCCATTTACCACCCCTCTCCATCACTTCCCCCACCCCCTACCAACTCCCTCCCTCCCCAGGGGGTTAAGTTTCCAATAGCGTCGCTTGCCAGGGGAGAGTATAAAGCCAGGTGGGATGAAGAGTTGCAGCTTGCCAGGGGAGAGTATAAAGCCAGGTGGGATGAAGAGTTGCAGCTTGCCAGGGGAGAGTATAAAGCCAGGTGGGATGAAGAGTTGCAGCTTGCCAGGGGAGAGTATAAAGCCAGGTGGGATGAAGAGTTGCAGCTTGCCAGGGGAGAGTATAAAGCCAGGTGGGATGAAGAGTTGCAGCTTGCCAGGGGAGAGTATAAAGCCAGGTGGGATGAAGAGTTGCAGCTTGCCAGGGGAGAGTATAAAGCCAGGTGGGATGAAGAGTTGCAGCTTGCCAGGGGAGAGTATAAAGCCAGGTGGGATGAAGAGTTGCAGCTTGCCAGGGGAGAGTATAAAGCCAGGTGGGATGAAGAGTTGCAGCTTGCCAGGGGAGAGTATAAAGCCAGGTGGGATGAAGAGTTGCAGCTTGCCAGGGGAGAGTATAAAGCCAGGTGGGATGAAGAGTTGCAGCTTGCCAGGGGAGAGTATAAAGCCAGGTGGGATGAAGAGTTGCAGCTTGCCAGGGGAGAGTATAAAGCCAGGTGGGATGAAGAGTTGCAGCTTGCCAGGGGAGAGTATAAAGCCAGGTGGGATGAAGAGTTGCAGCTTGCCAGGGGAGAGTATAAAGCCAGGTGGGATGAAGAGTTGCAGCTTGCCAGGGGAGAGTATAAAGCCAGGTGGGATGAAGAGTTGCAGCTTGCCAGGGGAGAGTATAAAGCCAGGTGGGATGAAGAGTTGCAGCTTGCCAGGGGAGAGTATAAAGCCAGGTGGGATGAAGAGTTGCAGCTTGCCAGGGGAGAGTATAAAGCCAGGTGGGATGAAGAGTTGCAGCTTGCCAGGGGAGAGTATAAAGCCAGGTGGGATGAAGAGTTGCAGCTTGCCAGGGGAGAGTATAAAGCCAGGTGGGATGAAGAGTTGCAGCTTGCCAGGGGAGAGTATAAAGCCAGGTGGGATGAAGAGTTGCAGCTTGCCAGGGGAGAGTATAAAGCCAGGTGGGATGAAGAGTTGCAGCTTGCCAGGGGAGAGTATAAAGCCAGGTGGGATGAAGAGTTGCAGCTTGCCAGGGGAGAGTATAAAGCCAGGTGGGATGAAGAGTTGCAGCTTGCCAGGGGAGAGTATAAAGCCAGGTGGGATGAAGAGTTGCAGCTTGCCAGGGGAGAGTATAAAGCCAGGTGGGATGAAGAGTTGCAGCTTGCCAGGGGAGAGTATAAAGCCAGGTGGGATGAAGAGTTGCAGCTTGCCAGGGGAGAGTATAAAGCCAGGTGGGATGAAGAGTTGCAGCTTGCCAGGGGAGAGTATAAAGCCAGGTGGGATGAAGAGTTGCAGCTTGCCAGGGGAGAGTATAAAGCCAGGTGGGATGAAGAGTTGCAGCTTGCCAGGGGAGAGTATAAAGCCAGGTGGGATGAAGAGTTGCAGCTTGCCAGGGGAGAGTATAAAGCCAGGTGGGATGAAGAGTTGCAGCTTGCCAGGGGAGAGTATAAAGCCAGGTGGGATGAAGAGTTGCAGCTTGCCAGGGGAGAGTATAAAGCCAGGTGGGATGAAGAGTTGCAGCTTGCCAGGGGAGAGTATAAAGCCAGGTGGGATGAAGAGTTGCAGCTTGCCAGGGGAGAGTATAAAGCCAGGTGGGATGAAGAGTTGCAGCTTGCCAGGGGAGAGTATAAAGCCAGGTGGGATGAAGAGTTGCAGCTTGCCAGGGGAGAGTATAAAGCCAGGTGGGATGAAGAGTTGCAGCTTGCCAGGGGAGAGTATAAAGCCAGGTGGGATGAAGAGTTGCAGCTTGCCAGGGGAGAGTATAAAGCCAGGTGGGATGAAGAGTTGCAGCTTGCCAGGGGAGAGTATAAAGCCAGGTGGGATGAAGAGTTGCAGCTTGCCAGGGGAGAGTATAAAGCCAGGTGGGATGAAGAGTTGCAGCTTGCCAGGGGAGAGTATAAAGCCAGGTGGGATGAAGAGTTGCAGCTTGCCAGGGGAGAGTATAAAGCCAGGTGGGATGAAGAGTTGCAGCTTGCCAGGGGAGAGTATAAAGCCAGGTGGGATGAAGAGTTGCAGCTTGCCAGGGGAGAGTATAAAGCCAGGTGGGATGAAGAGTTGCAGCTTGCCAGGGGAGAGTATAAAGCCAGGTGGGATGAAGAGTTGCAGCTTGCCAGGGGAGAGTATAAAGCCAGGTGGGATGAAGAGTTGCAGCTTGCCAGGGGAGAGTATAAAGCCAGGTGGGATGAAGAGTTGCAGCTTGCCAGGGGAGAGTATAAAGCCAGGTGGGATGAAGAGTTGCAGCTTGCCAGGGGAGAGTATAAAGCCAGGTGGGATGAAGAGTTGCAGCTTGCCAGGGGAGAGTATAAAGCCAGGAGGGATGAAGAGTTGCAGCTTGTCAGGGGAGAGTATAAAGCCAGGTGGGATGAAGAGTTGCAGCTTGCCAGGGGAGAGTATAAAGCCAGGTGGGATGAAGAGTTGCAGCTTGCCAGGGGAGAGTATAAAGCCAGGTGGGATGAAGAGTTGCAGCTTGCCAGGGGAGAGTATAAAGCCAGGTGGGATGAAGAGTTGCAGCTTGCCAGGGGAGAGTATAAAGCCAGGTGGGATGAAGAGTTGCAGCTTGCCAGGGGAGAGTATAAAGCCAGGTGGGATGAAGAGTTGCAGCTTGCCAGGGGAGAGTATAAAGCCAGGTGGGATGAAGAGTTGCAGCTTGCCAGGGGAGAGTATAAAGCCAGGTGGGATGAAGAGTTGCAGCTTGCCAGGGGAGAGTATAAAGCCAGGTGGGATGAAGAGTTGCAGCTTGCCAGGGGAGAGTATAAAGCCAGGTGGGATGAAGAGTTGCAGCTTGCCAGGGGAGAGTATAAAGCCAGGTGGGATGAAGAGTTGCAGCTTGCCAGGGGAGAGTATAAAGCCAGGTGGGATGAAGAGTTGCAGCTTGCCAGGGGAGAGTATAAAGCCAGGTGGGATGAAGAGTTGCAGCTTGCCAGGGGAGAGTATAAAGCCAGGTGGGATGAAGAGTTGCAGCTTGCCAGGGGAGAGTATAAAGCCAGGTGGGATGAAGAGTTGCAGCTTGCCAGGGGAGAGTGTAAAGCAAGGTGGGATGAAGAGTTGCAGGTATAATCTTGTGGAACATTTTCCAACACGAGGAATTATTAGACTAGGGCGGAGAGGAAGGTGGGGCTGCGGGAGTGTGTTGGAGGGGTATGTAGCACAAGGGCGGTCGGGCGGGGGCTCTCAGGGTAGTCATGTTGGGGCGTGGGCACGTGCAAATGTTGCCGGCGTTGTGGTAACGGTAAGGTGACGTTGGCGACTGGCGTGCCTGTTGTTGTTGTTATAGATTCAGCTACACGGAACAAGTTCCAAGTAGCACGGGCCATGGTGAGCCCGTTGTGGACTTACCTGGCACAGGAGCGGTGCTGTGTGTTGGCGTGTCTGATTTCTATGTTGTAAATTCATATGAGAATGTATGTTTTGTTGAGAGTTTGGAATAACACAACATGAGCACACGTTTTTGACAGACAAGGTGACAGTGAGCCGTAAATGAATAGTTTTAATTTTAGACACAAATTACACGTGATGACCAAACCACACATTAGAAAACGAGGAAACGACGTTTTGGTCAGTCCAATGTGTGGTTTGGTCATTACGTGTAATTATCTTCAGCCACGTTACACATAAGGCTAGCCTATCATATCTTCAGCCACGTTATTGTGACTCCTGGTCTACCCACTACACGTGCTCGTTGAGAGTGACAGTGTATCCTTGACAGGTCTACACGTGCAAGCTTCCATTGTCATTCCTTAATGTGGGATACTTATAGCAAGGATGAGCACCACATCTTGAGGTTATCTTGAGATGGTTTCAGGGCTTAGCGTCCCCGCGGCCCGGTCCTCGACCAGGCCTCCTTTTTGTTACACACCCTCAGGAAGCAGCCCGTAGCAGCTGTCTAACTCCCAGGTACCTATTTACTGCTAGGTGAACAAGGGCATCAGGGTGAAAGAAACATTTTGCCTATTTGTCTCCGCCTCGACCGGGGATTGAACCCGGAACCTCAGGACTACGAATCGGAAGCGCTGTCCGCTCAGCTGTCAGGCGCCATAATACCTATACCAACATACAACGCCATTAGAAAGTTGAAGTCTGCTCTATTGAATTTAGACAAACTGGAAAACTATTTTCTATTTGTTGCAAAGACAGACTAAAGTAACCTAAATTTCACAGCCCTAATACACGCTATATGAGGCCTAATATAGTACATGTGTGTGTACTATTAAGCAGTGTTGTAAACGCTGCTCCTTCAACCTGCCCTACAAAGAACGTCGCATTTCGCACGTATGCGTTACATAAGGCCAAAAAAAATTGTACTTGAAAATGGAAGCAGCTCACGAAAGTGACGTACTGCCCCTTTTTCTGTTTTGGGTCCTCTGGCAGGTTAGGAGAGGACACTTTAAATTGACCGTTTTCTTGACGTTGGGAACCTAGGAGGACGGGCTGGCTCCATACACCCTCGCCCCCCAGTGTTGTTGTCAGTAATATAAGGCCATTTGTCTCAATTTAGGCATAACCCACACACACCAAATGTGAGTGTGTGTGTGAAGAAGAAATTTATACGCGCAGAATAATGTGAAAATGTATAACCACGAAAGGAAAATGAAACTAGAGAAATATTTTAAATAGAAATTCATTGGTTTAGAGTGAAGTTGTTGGCACTAAAAAAAATCGACTTCCCCGTGCACAGTTCGATGCTGTTCATGTGCTCAGTATTCTTAATTAACAATATCTGTGTTATAGGAAGCCCTCAAGAATGGGGAAGATGGAGACGATCGAGAGATAAGGTGTGTACTGCAGAACGCAAAATGTGGGTTTTGCAGCCTTCCACATTTGTGTACTGTGGTCGACGCTCATCTCCCTGGCTGTGTGTGTGTGTGTGTGTGTGTGTGTGTGTGTGTGTGTGTGTGTGTGTGTGTGTGTGTGTGTGTGTGTGTGTGTGTGTGATCTCGCGCGCACCCTTCATGGATTCACTTTCTTCACTTTGGTTCAAAAGTGGGGTTTGAACTGTGGTGGTAAAATATGTCAGGTGAGATAGGGTAAGAGGCAGACACCAGGCGCTGAAACCCGATCCTCGATCCCCCTCCCCCATCCTCCCACATTTCCATAGTTAGAACTGGACGGTAGAGCGACGATCTCGCTTCTTGCAGATCGGCGTTCAATACCCGACCGTCTAAGTGGTTGAGTATCATTCCTTTCCTCTGTCCCATCCCCAAATCCTTATCCTCATCCCTTCTAAGTGCTATAGCGTCGTAATGGCTTAGTGCTTTCTCCTGCTAATTACCTCCCTAGTACATAAAGTTGATTAAAGTATACAGATATGGCCGCAGGCGTCACGGAGGCAGACGATGCTAGAGGAACTGAACCTGGCATCACCGGAGGGAAGGAGGCAGCCAGATATAATTCAATTAGAAATTATATGATCACGCTTGGAGGAGGATGGAGGCGGTAGACGACAGACGTAACTGTTTGATATATGTAGGACCTAAGTCATTTATCGCGCGCGCACAACTCTGAAACTGGTATAAAACACTGGCTTGTAACGTTGTTTTGTGTGTGTGTTCACGGGAGACATCTCCCGTCACGCAGGGTGCAGTCGCACCTCCACAGATCTCCAGTATTAGCTCTTGATACTGGTAATGGCTCAAAAGGGCCACCACTTACGGGCTATTCATGCTCGTGCCACCTTTTGGGTGGCTTAATCTTCATCAATCAATCAATCGTTGTTTTGTGTAATTTGTGATGGGCGATGGTAGAGGGAGAGCAGAAGGTGAGAGGTTGCACACATTGAGGGTTGCCGAGTGCGCTAAAAATAGCTGGTGGGCATCGGAGTGTGTGTAGGCCGGGAAGTGGGGTCGGGGTTAGAGGGGAAACTGCTGGAGGAGAGGGGGAGAAGTGAGGGGAATAACCCCCGCCCTCAGCTGATCAATACTGGGTGCTGGAGTGCCGGTTGGTGCCCCCAGCAGACGCCGCCGCTGCCTCTGCCTCTCTTGTTGCTGTTAGCTTATGGCCCGCCCACCAGCCCACCGTTTATGCCTCGTGAATATCTGCCAATATTGATATAATATTGCCTCCGACAACTAAGTCTTTCCACTCGGTAGTCGTTGCGTATCATCGCCGCGGAAGACGAAGCACTCGCGGGGAGCGGAGCAGGGTGGGGGGGGGGGTCTCTGGCCAGGCCTCCCCCCACCACCGCCACCATCGTCGTCGCCGCCGCCGCTGTCGGTGGTGGTAATGGTGTTGCCGGGGAACCCCTCGCTAGTCTGTCTACCATCCGGAAGTTATATTGAATAGACCTGGGAGGCAGGTAGTGAGTGTCTGGCAGACTCGAGCACCGGCGACGAACCGCAGCCGGTAGGTGAGGGGGCACCCGAATATTTTGTCCATTCAGGTACATACAACTTGAGGCGAGCGCGTACGGAGGGCAGGCGGGCGGCCCACTTGATCACTCTTGCCTGTCAGTATTATATATGTCTAAGACACCGTTGATAACGTACGGGACACTACAATGGGATGGCCAGTTATTGAGATCTAATACTAAACTTTTAGAATCTTTGATCTTAAGGGGCACAAATGTATCCTCCGCCAGATAAGTCAGAGATTAAATGTGAAGACTTAAAAATACGTGCTTTTTGCACCACGGACGATATTAAACTACGTCCACGTCTGCTCTGTCTGTGTACTCACCTGTTTGTGTCAGCAGGATCAGGCTCTAGCTCTTGAACCCCGCCTTTCTAGCCATTAACTGTCTAATGCAATGGTGTGTGTGTGTGTACACTCACCTAGTTGTATTTGGGGGGGGGCGGAGGTTGAGCTTTGGCTCTTTGGTCCCGCCTCTCAACTGTCAGTCAACTAGTGTATAAATTCCTGAGCCTCTATAAATTTCTAGCAAATCTACATTTGAAACTGTGTATGGAGTCAGCCTCCACCACATCACTGCATTCCATTTGTTAACTACTCTGTCACGTAAAAAATTCTTCTAATGTGTCTCTGGCTCATTTGGGCACTAAAATGTACCGTGTGTGTGTTTACTATTTGCCTCTGCAGAGTCGAGCTATTAGCTCTTGGACCCCGCCTTTCCAACCAATCTATTTTTCCTCTTATATTTACTACCTATATTTCTAAACACACACACACACACACACACACACACACACACACACACACACACACACACACACACACACACACACACACACACACACACAGGGGGGGGGGCGGCTGGCGGCTGATTAAACAGCGCTCGGGATTCATAGTCGTAGGATCCGGGGAAAGATCCACAGCAAAGGCGAAAACTAAGTTTCTTTCTCCCTGATGCACCTGTTCACCTAGCAGTAAATAGGTACTTGGGAGTTAGACAGCTGCTACAGGCTGCTTCCTCGGGGAAGTATGTGTGTGGGCAAAAAAAGTTGATTGACAGTTGAGAGGCGGGCCCAAAGAACCAGACCTCAACCCTCGCAAGCACAACTAGGTGAATATATTACCAGGAAGCAGCCCGTAGCAGCTATCTATCTACCAGGTACTTATTTACTGTTAGGTAAACAGGTGCATCAGGGTGAAGAAACTGCCCATTTGTTTGCGCCTCGGCCGGGAATCGAACCCGGGTCTTTAGGACTACTACCCCCGAGCGCTGTCCACTCAGCTGCTAGGCCCCTCATGTGCGTGTGTGGGCGCGCGTGCGTGCCCGTGCAATTGTAATATGCTCACACAACACGGGGATAGAATGTGTAATAGTGGATAATATGGGAAAAGCGGTGGTGATGGGGTCCGCCCACCACCACCACCCCATACTGTGTGAGTAGTGCCTTCATGATTGAAATGGTCTGTAGAGTTTAATGGGTTTATAGGATAATGCAATTTGATATTTGTATTGGTAATTTTTCTGATTTTTGTATAACTATTTTTGGCGGCCTCGCTGGGGTTTGGAGGCGGGGAGTGTCGCCCCTCCCGGCCTGCCTTCCGCCATCCCTTAAGTCCTTCACCGTAGCCAGATAACGGCGCCAGGAACACCGTGCTCTTACACCCCCCCCCCCCCTAGATCACCTTCCCTACCTCCAGTGCTCCTCCCCTAGATCACCTTCCCTACCTCCAGTGCTCCTCCCCTAGATCACCTTCCCTACCTCCAGTGCTCCCCCCCCCTAGATCACCTTCCCTACCTCCAGTGCTCCTCCCCTAGATCACCTTCCCTACCTCCAGTGCTCCCCCCCCTAGATCACCTTCCCTACCTCCAGTGCTCCTCCCCCCCCTAGATCACCTTCCCTACCTCCAGTGCTCCCCCCCCTAGATCACCTTCCCTACCTCCAGTGCTCCCCCCCCTAGATCACCTTCCCTACCTCCAGTGCTCCTCCCCTAGATCACCTTCCCTACCTCCAGTGCTCCTCCCCTAGATCACCTTCCCTACCTCCAGTGCTCCCCCCCTAGATCACCTTCCCTACCTCCAGTGCTCCTCCCCCCCCTAGATCACCTTCCCTACCTCCAGTGCTCCTCCCCCCCCCTAGATCACCTTCCCTACCTCCAGTGCTCCCCCCTAGATCATCTTCCCTACCTCCAGTGCTCCTCCCCTAGATCACCTTCCCTACCTCCAGTGCTCCTCCCCTAGATCACCTTCCCTACCTCCAGTGCTCCCCCCCCCCCCTAGATCACCTTCTCCCCCTTCTTCAGTGCTTCCCTGACCTTCCTTCCGGCTTTGTCCAGTGTTCCATGGTGTAGTGTAAATGTATTGCGTGTAGACACCAGTAGCCTAGCACCACACACCTGCAGTAGTAGTACAACAAATTGCTGAACACCGTTTATGACTGGGACTGGAGTTGGGTATAGTGAGCCAGCGTCTGCTGTTGACTTGAAGCTTCACCACTTACAGTTTTTACCATCATAAAGTTGGAGATGCTTCCTCCTGGTTGATATAAAATAGGGGTCTAAAACAAGAGGCAACAACTGCGTTTAAATGTATGGTGCCCATCATTCTCAAGATTATTTGGTCAAAATACAAATGGTAAATCAAAATTTTCCTTTAAAACATTTGTCTGTAGGTTAAAGTTACTATTAGCGAATATGATGCACTACTCGTTCCTCAAACACGGTGTTGTCATTAGTCCCAAGTTAGCAGCAAGTTGCACGCGTGTGTAGGTTGATGCCAGCCCAGTAGCCTCCCTGCCTGCCTCGTGGCTCCCTGCCTGCCTGCCTCGTGGCTCCCTGCCTGCCTGCCTCGTGGCTCCCTGCCTGCCTGCCTCGTGGCTCCCTGCCTGCCTGCCTCGTGGCTCCCTGCCTGCCTCGTGGCTCCCTGCCTGCCTCGTGGCTCCCTGCCTGCCTCGTGGCTCCCTGCTTGCCTCGTGGCTCCCTGCCTGCCTCGTGGCTCCCTCCCTGCCTCGTGGCTCCCTCCCTGCCTCGTGGCTCCCTCCCTGCCTCGTGGCTCCCTGCCTGCCTCGTGGCTCCCTGCCTGCCTCGTGGCTCCCTGCCTGCCTCGTGGCTCCCTGCCTGCCTCGTGGCTCCCTGCCTGCCTCGTGGCTCCCTCCCTGCCTCGTGGCTCCCTCCCTGCCTCGTGGCTGGCTGGCTGGCTGGCTCAGGGGTGTTGTGCACTGGTCTGGTTCACTGCGACACCCATTACCATTTAGACATTTATTATGGACACCATACCCATCCCGTGGGCGGCGGCGGTAGGGAGTCTTGTCTTTAACAATGGTGGTAACAAGCCGCGTATATTGTTAGCGTCTCTAGTGGTAGAGAGACGCTGTATGTAGTGCGCATGCGTGTGGGATGCGTTAGTGATTGTGAATCACGAGAAGCACTTGCTAAGGGTTAAAACCCATTCAAATTTGATATTAATCATGTTATTGTCCTGAGCCGTTGAATTAAAATTCAAGCATTATTAGCAGTGCCCGCACGCCAAATTTCTTAAAGTGATCAGATGATGCCATAAGAGTGACCAATTTTGTCATATTATTCTGTTGGCATGACTCCTGCTTCGTGTCACAGCAATGTCGCCACCATATCCTCATATCTCTTGTGACCTTGCACAGCTGGTCCCTCCTCTCGTCCCTCCTTGTTCCTCCTCTCGTCCCTGCTTGTTCCTCCTCTCGTCCCTGCTTGTTCCTCCTTGTTCCTCCTCTCTACCCCCTTCCCCCTGCTACAGTTGCGACTTCCAAGCTACCAGACGGAGGCGGCGGGTGGCGACCAAAGGGTAAGAGTTGTGACGTTGTGCCGGAGATTGGGAGTAGCGCTGGAGGCCGCAGCTTTTGTTTACTCGGGCTTGTGTCCCTCTGATGGAGGCTGTGGGGAATTGTATTATTCTGCCCTCTCCTTGTCTGTCTCCTTCGTTTCTTGTGAAGACTTGGAAAGTCAGCATCCCTGTCCCCCCCCCCCTCGGTCTACCAGCTTGTCAGGGGGTACTGTCTGTCTGGGGAAGACTCGGAAGGTTTTTTTTTGCTTCCCGTCACTTCCACGTTTCTCTCGCGTGGGATTGTTCTGGCACCATAATATGCTGTTGCCAGGGATAGCAACGTTGTCGTCTTGTACTGTGGTGGCTGCTGGTGAGGCTGTGTGTGTCACGTGGTGGTGGAGGTGTGGAGGCTGTGTCACGTGGTGGTCGTGGTGTGGAGGCTGTGTCACGTGGTGGTGGAGGTGTGGAGGCTGTGTGTGTCACGTGGTGTTGGAGGTGTGGAGGCTGTGTGTGTCACGTGGTGTTGGAGGTGTGGAGGCTGTGTGTCACGTGGTGTTGGAGGTGTGGAGGCTGTGTGTGTCACGTGGTGTTGGAGGTGTGGAGGCTGTGTGTGTCACGTGGTGTTGGAGGTGTGGAGGCTGTGTGTGTCACGTGGTGTTGGAGGTGTGGAGGCTGTGTCACGTGGTGTTGGAGGTGTGGAGGCTGTGTGTGTCACGTGGTGTTGGAGGTGTGGAGGCTGTGTGTGTCACGTGGTGTTGGTGTGGAGGT
The DNA here is from genome assembly GCF_040958095.1 of Procambarus clarkii. Classification (NCBI taxonomy): domain Eukaryota; kingdom Metazoa; phylum Arthropoda; class Malacostraca; order Decapoda; family Cambaridae; genus Procambarus; species Procambarus clarkii. The sequence continues at coordinate 37,336,850 of NC_091151.1, read as the reverse complement.
TGCAGGGGCCGGGAGACACGAGAGTGGGGGTCGTGTTGTCTAACAACTAGTTCGCCTTTCTTAAAAATGTTTAGTTTTATTCTTCCATAGAATAACCTATAGTTTTGTTCATTTGTTATGACTAGAGTAAATGACCATTTGGTAAGGGAAATTCTACACAATAAGGCAACAGTATAAAATGGTGGAAGCCAATATTATTGGTGCGGATGTACTTAAAATAAAAACAATTAATTAAATTTTGTATTAGTATTACATTATGAAATTGGCAGTAACAATAGGTAATAGTTTTGAGAGGTGTTTAGAGTGCGTGTGCGCTAATTTGATGTTTGTTGTTGTTATAGATTCAGCTACTCGGAACAAGTTCCAAGTAGCATGGGCTATGGTGAGCCCGTAACTTACCTGGCACAGGAGCGGGGCAAGTAGCATGGGCTATGATGAGCCTGTAGTGGACTTCCCTGGCCCAGGAGCGATGCCCTGTAATTTGATGTATTGTGGGAAGGTGTTAGTATCTGGCCCTACTTCACCCCAGATAGCGCGCGTACAACTTTTGTTCTTCGCGCGTGTGGGTAGAGGGGTATATATGCACGTGCAGGTGCGCGTACGGGTTGCTACAAGCTTCTTGTTGAGAGCTACAGAATTAGGTCCTATACAAATGTTGATACAGGTGTGTAATTTGTAATGAAATTATAAGTGGGTATCGGGAGGCATATACCTATTGGGGAGTGTAAAATGTTAGGTTGTAAGAGGTGTGTTAGTGTGTGTGGGAGGCAGGTGACCCAGTGCGTGTAGTAGAACACTACAGGATCTTCAGTTGGCAACACCACCACACTGCTTACACCCAAAAATTGCCGCCATACTTTATTGTAATCGTGTGGTGGTGATGTAGGAGCTCACCACGCTACAGTTGGCGAGTTTGGTGAGTGATAATGTTGACCCTCTTGTAGTAACCCTTCCTCTCTCCTAATAGGTCGTGTTTTGTACCTTTTGGTAACCAACGTTACAAATGCAGTCTGCTATGAAAAGTAACTGATCACAAATATCTAAGTTTTCTATGCAACGGAATCAATACGTTAGGTGGGTTGTTTGGGTTCGTGAGTTTCTAGTTAAGTTAGCAGCCCGTCCTCCTAAACAAAGGGTAAAGTCCATTCCATACACCCGTCAGACCCACTATTTATGCAACCCGTCCTCTTAAAAATAACGTCGCTTTCCGGTCGTATACGCTCTATGACCAAAAATGGACGTAATTTGAAATGAAATTGGCTCAAAATGTATGTACTGCCCCGTTTTCTGTCTGGGTCCTCCGGCTTACTCGGAAATGTTAGGAGAGGAAACTTTCAATTAACGTTTTTCATGACGTTTTGAAACTTTAGGAGAATTTCCTGCCCTCCTAACCTACCAGAGGACCCTTAAATTACTATTTTGAAAAAAATACAAAATTTATTTTAAATTGTTTTCATTTTCAAATTGAGTCCATTTTCGACCTCTTACAATAAACGGACTCCAATGTTCGTTTTTAACAAATGAAAAACGGTTTACACACGACTCACAACTGATGACGTCCGAACATTTCCGGAACAAGTGCTTCACTGACGACTTATGTTCGAGCCACAACGGTGTAAAGGCTTCACCCGCATACTAGTAGGCATCCTGCAGTCTTGGGAGACTATAAGAGTTGAGCTCAGGTTGCCGAGGCTGGAGTGTCCTCTTGAGGGCACAAACCTGGGTAGGTCGATATGAAGGAAAAGCTGTTAACCATGCAGCAGGTCCCCCCCCCCCCTCTCCACGTTGCTGAAATTGATCAATGGAAAGGCAAACGTCAATCCGCTTGGTTCCAGCGCCGTCGTAGGAGCTGCCAGAACGAAGTTGAAGTGAACAACGAACTGCGTTAGGAACTCCAGCTCAGGATTTTTCCTCGAAGTTGACTCGTGAAGCCCGTCCCAAAAGTGGGAATGGTCGCGAGGCAGCGGAGGTTTGATATCACGTACTACAAATACAAATAATCGCCAACAGAACCTAAACACCTAACTTAACCAATGCCTAAATATGCACAGTATGTGTATATATAACTATTAATTTATATTTGGGAAAATTCATATTTTGAATGAACAGCATGCTAATATTATGAGTCTTTGGGGTCGACCGCTGGATGAAACGGACTTGGTCTGAGGACGGGTTGGAGTTAGGAGGTTTGATTTTTGACGGTCAAATCAAGAGAGCGCAATACTTGTAGACTGTCCATTGTTGGATTGTGGTGTTTAACACTTGTCCTGCATGTGGCAGCAGAACCGGTTGTCGCGTCATAGCTAGTTCAGGCGGCTACGGATTACTTCTGCTACATGTACATTGTCTTAATGTTGGCTTGAGTTTGTTATAGTTTAGTGGTTGTCGCGCCGCCTTCCCGCGCTCACTGTCGCTGTGTCACGTTATATTTGACGCCTCACATTCGCAGACTAATAATTATTCAGCGGGTGCCACCACTAGTTTGTTGTTTGCTGGCGTATCGAACACGGCGTGTTTTTGATGACGTGTTTTTCCAATAGGTGCGTAAATAGGTGTATATTTTGTTGAGAAAGTGTGTGTTGGAAGTTGTGCGAGTGTGTGGTGCTGTCTATAGCACCGGTTGCTGGCTCTCCACGCTTCAACCTTTTCACGTCGTCCCCCAAAAATGTTAGAACCTATAGTTACTATGGATGGAATGTGAAAAATATGGACTGTTGTACAGAAAGTTCACGTTTGGGCTATTTGACTTCTAAAGGGCATAACAAAAAGTGAATCTAACTTGGCCTAGGCTTAAATTAGCAATTGTAGACATAAAATACGTAACCTTCGACCTAATTTAGTACATAGATGTACTAGTTCTAGGAAAAGTTAGGTTTGATTTTTGCTGACCAAACCGCACACAAGAAAGTGAAGGGACGACGACATTTCGGTCCGTCCTGGACCATTCTCAAGTCGATTGTGTCGATCAAACTTAGGTTTGATTGTTGCCATGTTATTTACGGTCTCTAGAAAAAAAAAGTACATGGACGCTTTTGGGGGCAACACTGTGTGTGTATTATCCACTAATATCCATACTGCCAACTATGGGTGTCGCGTTGAATAATATGGGCCAAGTACCTTTAAGCCGCCCCCACCTGTGCTCCTCTGTGTGATTGGTAATATGAGCGTAAATACATTACCTCAGTGTCCACACCATCAAATATTGACGCAAGTTTAGAATAAGTCGAGGAAGGAAATTGCTCTTAACCCTCAATTTTTAAGATAAGAAGTTTAGATTGTATTATATTACTGTGTACTCTTCCGGTAGTGAGTGTGTGTGTGTACTCACCTAATTGTGCTTGCGGGGGGTTGAGCTTTGGCTCTTTGGTCCCGCCTCTCAACTGTCAATCAACTGGTGTACAGATTCCTGAGCCTACTGGGCTCTATCATATCTACATTTGAAACTGTGTATGGAGTCAGCCTCCACCACATCACTGCTTAATGCATTCCATTTATTAACTACTCTGACACTGAAAAAATTCTTTCTAACGTCTCTGTGACTCATCTGGGTACTCAGTTTCCACCTGTGTCCCCTTGTTCGTGTCCCACCCGTGCTGAAGAGTTTGTCTTTGTCCACCCTGTCAATTCCCCTGAGAATTTTGTAGGTGGTTATCATGTCTCCCCTTACTCTTCTGTTTTCCATGGATGTGAGGTTCAGCTCCTTTAGCCTTTCCTCGTAGCTCAATCCTCTCAGTTCCGGGACGAGCCTGGTGGCATACCGCTGAATCTTAACTAGGTATGGACTCCAGGCTGGAGCTGCATACTCCAGGATTGGTCTTACATAAGTGGTATACAGGGTTCTGAAAGATTCCTTACACAAGTTTCTGAAGGCAGTTCTTATGTTGGCCAGTCTAGCATATGCCGCTGATGATATTCTTTTGATGTGGGCCTCTGGGGACAGGTTCGGTGTGATATCAACCCCCAGATCCTTCTCTCTATTTGACTCTTGCAGGATTTCCCCTCCCAGATGATACCTTGTGTTCAGCCTCCTGCTCCCTTCGCCTAATTTCATCACCTTACACTTTCCTGAGTTGAACTTTGGCAGCCATTTTCTAGACCATTCCTCCAGTTTATCCAGGTCATCCTATAGTCTCTGTCTATCTTCATCCGTCTTGATTCTTCTCATAATTTTTGCATCATCGGCAAACATTGAGAGGAATGAGTCTATACCCTCTGGAAGATCGTTCACATATATTAGAAATAGGATGGGTCCAAGTACTGAGCCTTGTGGGACTCCGCTGGGGACATCTCGCCACTCTGATGACTCCCCTCTCACCGTTACTCGCTGTTTCCTGTTGCTTAAGTACTCCCTTATCCACTGGAGCACCTTCCCTTTTACTCCTGCCTGTTGCTCCAACTTTTTTAACAGCCTTTTATGGGGTACTGTGTCAAAGGCTTTTTGGCAATCCAGGAAAATGCAGTCGGCCCACCCTTCTCTTTCCTGCCTAATTTTCGTTGCCTGGTCATAAAATTCTATTAAACCTGTGAGGCACGATTTACCATCTCTGAACCCATGTTGGTGGTGCGTTACAAAGTTATTGCCCTCCAGATGCTCTACGAGTCTTTTTCCTCACGATCTTCTCCATCACCTTGCATGGTATACAAGTTAAGGAAACTGGCCTGTAATTCAGTGCCTCTTGCCTGTCACCCTTTTTGTATATTGGGACCACGTTAGCTGTCTTCCAACTTTCTGGTAAGTCTCCTGTTTCCAGTGACCTGTTTACACCATAGAGAGTGGCACACTTAGTGCTTCTGCACCTTCCTTTAGTATCCATGGTGAGATTCTATCAGGCCCAACAGCCTTTGTCACATCCAGCTCCAGCAGACACCTTTTGACCTCATCACTGGTGAGGTCAAATTCCTCCAAGGTTGCTTGGTTTACCGCCTCCTCATTTAGTGCAGGGGCTTCTCCTTGTTCTATTGTGAAGACCTCCTGGAATCTCTTGTTGAGTTCTTCACACACCTTGTCATTCTCTGTGTATCTGTTCTCCCCTTTCTGCAGCTTCATCACTTGTTCCTTCACTGCTGTTTTCCTTCTGATGTGGCTGTGGAGCAGCTTTGGTTGGGTCTTGGCTTTACTCGCGATGTCGTTTTCAAACTGTCTCTCTGCTTCCCTCCTCACTCTGATGTACTCATTTCTGGCCCTCTGGTATCTCTCCCTGCTCTCTGGTGTTCTGTTATTTCTGTAGTTTCTCCATGTTCTTTTACTCAGTTGTTTCGCTACCTTACATTCCTGGTTGAACCATGGGTTTTTCTGTTTTTCGTTTTTCTCCTTTTGGACGGGGATAAACCTGTTTGCAGCTTCCTGGCACCTTTGGGTGACAAAATCCATCATGACCTGCACATTCTTGTCTCTAAGTTCTGTTTCCCATGGTATTCCCCTGAGGAAGTTCCTCATCTCGTCATATTTTCCTCTTCGGTAATTCAGTCTTTTCCCCTCCGCTCCCATCCTTGGATAGGTTATCCCTACCTCCACCAAGTACTCAAAGGTCAGTATACTGTGGTCACTCATTCCTATGGGGGCTTCAACTTTGACTTCCCTTATTTCTGACTCATTCAGGGTGAATATTAAGTCGAGTCTAGCTGGTTCATCATTGCCTCTCACTCTTGTGGGTTCCTTGACATGCTGGCTCAAAAAATTCCTTGTTGCCACTTCCAAGAGTTTAGCTCGCCACGTATCTGCACCACCATGTGGGTCCCCATTCTCCCAGTCTATCTTTCCATGGTTGAAATCACCCATGATTAAGAGTCTTGAGCCATTCCTGCAGGCATCTGAAGCTGCTCTCTATTATATTAATGGTTGCCATGTTGTTCCTATCAAACTCCTGTCTAGGTCTTCTGTCATTTAGGGGAGGGTTGTAAATGACTGCCACTATTATCTTAGGTCCACCCATTGTTATAGTTCCTGTTATGTAATCTCTGAATCCGTCACAGCCCGGAATTTCCATCTCATCAAAACTCCAATCCTTCCTTATCAGCAGTGCCACTCCTCCACCTCCTCTCCCTTCCCTCTCTTTCCTTACTATATAGTAGTCCTTTGGAAACACAGCATCTATTATGATTCCTGACAATTTTGTTTCCGTTAGTCCTATTACATCTGGGTTTTCTTCTTGCACCCTTTCTGCCAGTTCACTTGCTTTATTGGTAATCCCATCAATGTTTGAGTACATTACCTTGAAGCTCATTACCTTGCCTTGTGTGTGTTACTTACTACATTACCTTGTAATTACCTAAGTGTAGTTACAGGATGAGAGCTACGCTCGTGGTGTCCCGTCTTCCCAGCACTCTTTGTCATATAACGCTTTGAAACTACTGACTGTCTTGGCCTCCACCACCTTCTCACTTAACTTGTTCCAACCGTCTACCACTCTATTTGCGAAGGTGAATTTTCTTATATTTCTTCGGCATCTGTGTTTAGCTAGTTTAAATCTATGACCTCTTGTTCTTGAAGTGCCAGGTCTCAGGAAATCTTCCCTGTCGATTTTATAAATTCCTGTTACTATTTTGTATGTAGTGATCATATCACCTCTTTTTCTTCTGTCTTCTAGTTTTGGCATGTTTAATGCTTCTAACCTCTCCTCGTAGCTCTTACCCTTCAGTTCTGGGAGCCACTTAGTAGCATGTCTTTGCACCTTTTCCAGTTTGTTGATGTGCTTCTTAAGATATGGGCACCACACAACAGCTGCATATTCTAGCTTTGGCCTAACAAAAGTCATGAACAATTTCTTTAGTATATCGCCATCCATGTATTTAAATGCAATTCTGAAGTTAGAAAGCATAGCATAGGCTCCTTGCACAATATTCTTTATGTGGTCCTCAGGTGATAGTTTTCTATCTAGAACCACCCATAGATCTCTTTCTTTATCAGAATTCTTTAAAGATTTCTCACATAATATATAGGTTGTGTGGGGTCTATGTTCTCCTATTCCACATTCCATAACATGACATTTATCAATAACATGACATGATAATATCATAACATGACATTGTGTGTGTGTGTGTGTGTATGTGTGTTTCTTTGCGTCAGCCTCACACCGTCCCTCGCTAGCAGTCTGCCCGTCACTGGCTATCCTGCCTCTCCCTCACTGTCTATTCTTTCCCCTGCCTGCTCTTTGTTCCACCACCTGCCTGCTCTCCTACCTGAACCACCTGACCCCCCCCGCCGGTGGGTATTCTTCTCCACCTGCTTCCCCAGCCAACCCCCTCCCTTCCCCCTTCTTCCTGCCTGCCCCCAACCAGATCAACCTGATCAACCAGGCTGTGACTCATACGTCAGGCTGCGAGCAGCCGCGTCTAACAGCCTGGTTGATCAGTCCAGCAACCAGGAGGCCTGGTCGACGACCGGGCCGCGGGGACACTAAGCCCCGGAAGCACCTCAAGGTAGCCTCAAGGTAGGTAGGTAGCCCCTCTTCCTGCCAGCCCCCCCTCTCACTGCCTGCCCCCCCCTCTCCCTGCCTGTCCTTCTCTCCCTTACATCTCCCCCCCTCCTTGCCTGTCCCCTCCCCTTGCCGCCACCCCCCCAGGGTATTCAGCCCGGCCTGTCTATATATGTTGGCCTTATTCTTGTGGCGCAGAGGAGCACGTGAGCCAGCATGTAGCGCCATGTGGGACCCGTTGCCAAGCACACCTGTCATTGGACCAATATTGTGATGAACGATAAACTTGTGTGATGAAATGTGCACTATTTTAGTACCTGGTATTTCATTTTTTATTTAGACTATTAGTTTTGTCTTCATTTTAATTGGTTATATTGATAGATTTCTTTTTTTTTAGCTGTGTTGGATGGTGATGTATATTATTTGTTGTGGGACTAGTTGTGAGGCCGTGGGGCGAGGTAGCAGGTGCAGGAGAGTGGGGCGAGGCAGCAGGTGCAGGAGAGTGGGGCGAGGCAGCAGGTGCAGGAGAGTGGGGCGAGGCAGCAGGTGCAGGAGAGTGGGGCGAGGCAGCAGGTGCAGGAGAGTGGGGCGAGGCAGCAGGTGCAGGAGAGTGGGGCGAGGCAGCAGGTGCAGGAGAGTGGGGCGAGGTAGCAGGTGCAGGAGAGTGGGGCGAGGCAGCAGGTGCAGGAGAGTGGGGCGAGGCAGCAGGTGCAGGAGAGTGGGGCGAGGCAGCAGGTGCAGGAGAGTGGGGCGAGGCAGCAGGTGCAGGAGAGTGGGGCGAGGCAGCAGGTGCAGGAGAGTGGGGCGAGGTAGCAGGTGCAGGAGAGTGGGGCGAGGCAGCAGGTGCAGGAGAGTGGGGCGAGGCAGCAGGTGCAGGAGAGTGGGGCGAGGCAGCAGGTGCAGGAGAGTGGGGCGAGGCAGCAGGTGCAGGAGAGTGGGGCGAGGCAGCAGGTGCAGGAGAGTGGGGCGAGGCAGCAGGTGCAGGAGAGTGGGGCGAGGCAGCAGGTGCAGGAGAGTGGGGCGAGGCAGCAGGTGCAGGAGAGTGGGGCGAGGCAGCAGGTGCAGGAGAGTGGGGCGAGGCAGCAGGTGCAGGAGAGTGGGGCGAGGCAGCAGGTGCAGGAGAGTGGGGCGAGGCAGCAGGTGCAGGAGAGTGGGGCGAGGCAGCAGGTGCAGGAGAGTGGGGCGAGGCAGCAGGTGCAGGAGAGTGGGGCGAGGCAGCAGGTGCAGGAGAGTGGGGCGAGGCAGCAGGTGCAGGAGAGTGGGGCGAGGCAGCAGGTGCAGGAGAGTGAGGCGAGGCAGCAGGTGCAGGAGAGTGAGGCGAGGCAGGACACCTGCTGGAGGACCTTTATAAAGCCGCGATCACATCCCTCTCCCGTAGAGGAACCCCTTGCCCTCCTGCAGGTGGTACTTGGTCGACTCCCTTGTCGCACCTCCTTCCCTCCCCTCTCCCTCTCTTCCCCTCCCACTCCCCACCCTTCTTCTTGAGGTTATCTTGAGATGATTTCGGGGCTTATCGTCCCCGCGGCCCAGTCCTCGACCTGGCCTCCTTTTTGTTACACACCCCCAGGAAGCAGCCCGTAGCAGCTATCTAACTCTCAGGTTCCTATTTACTGCTAGGTAACAAGTGCATCAGGGTGAAAGAAACATTTTGCCCATTTGTCTCCACCTCCGCCGGGGATCGAACCTGGGACCTCAGGACTACGAATGCGAAGCGCTGTCCACTCAGCTGTCATGCTCTCTTCCCCACTACTTACCCCTCCTCCCCCTCCTTCCCCGCCATTCCCCCTCCTTCCCCGCCATTCCCCCTCCTTCCCCGCCATTCCCCCTCCTTCCCCGACATTCCCCCTCCTTCCCCATCCTTCCCTCAGCCTTTTTGTCCTGCCCCCCTACATTTCCTCGCTTTCCTAATTATTTTTTCCCTGCTGTTTATTCATTCCCCCTTCACCCTCTGGTTATTTCCCCCTTCCTTTCTCTCTCTCCGCTTATCCTTCTACCCCCTGCCTTTACCTCCGCTTATCCCCTCCCCCCCCCCGTCTTTCCCTCTCCTCTTATCCCCCCCTCTTTCCCCCCCCGCCCCTCCTACCCCCGCCCCTCCTTTCCGTCCACAGTAGTTATTGACAAAGAGGCTGCCGCCTGGGCCTGCCGCTGGCCTCACGTGTCCCGTGCCAGGGTGGCAGGTGCTCCTCACCTCTTACTACACATCCTCTTTACCAGCTCCCGCACCCCACTGCCCCACACGCACACTTTGTTATAGTCAAATTTGATGCGCAGTGTCCTGCGGGTCGCTCACTCGCCAGCCTTCCTGGCGCGCACTCAGAACCATATACCGGAGTGTCGTGTCATTCTAACAGTCATTCTGAATGTATATTACTGATCAAACGCGGAGAGCAAAAGATTTCAGTGGATACACTATTACAGCTAATTATGGTTACAGTAGGTACACTAGTTGTATATTTGGTAAAGCCACTAAATTACACGCAAAATCCGTAGGCTATGAAAATGTCCAGATTCGGTAGATTTTTGTTTTCAATACGCCATTTTGCGTAACGTTAACGCTTTTTCTATTGGCCAATTGCAGTTGCTTGACAAACAGTTTACAGTAAAGTAAGGTAGAGGAGAGTCAGCAGGGGGGGGGGGACACGTGACCAACACAACAACGTGGCTTAGTGAGCCTCAAGTATACACCAAGAGGCCTTGTTACTCCTTAGTAAATATGACGAGCCGGACCCACAATGCTCTCTAACAGTACTCTAGAAGCCTCCCCAAACTACCTATCATCACACACTTAAGTTGTGTGATACACCCCGTACAGTCTTGGTGCTCACGCTTACCCCGTCTGCGGCTCCCTCTCTTAGGCCTAATCTGAGACCACACAAATCAATATGAGCCTAAAGCTTTCCTGCGTCCGGACGGGATCCTCGACGGAATTACAGGCGAAAGATTCATGAGTTTTGAAGTGAAACCAGAGTTGACGACGGAATTACAGTTAGATCAAATATGTTGTTAGGGCTGGCATACCTAGAGGCACGCAAGTGGACAGAAGCAAGAGCCCGGTGAGGCGCTCCTCAGACAGGGTTAAGAGACAGCTATGTGGCAAGAGTTTGAAGTGTGAAGGTGAAGTGATTAGCTACTTGTTCCTTGTTTACTTCTTGTATTGACTTAGCGATAGTTTGGTGATAGCGTTGCTGGGAAGGTGGTGGTGGTGTGGTGTGGGGGGGGGGGGGTAGTAACATGTGAAGAGGGCACTCGAGGTGTTGGGTGTGTGGTGTCCTTGTTCAAGCGGCACTTGCATGCCCACCCTCACTGTGAGAGCCCATCACTATATCCTGCTGTACATACCTAAGCTTGTGCTTGCTTGAGGGGTCAGGCGCCAGGCCCAGCCGCTCTACCTTCCCTCCACAGTTCATTAGTGTGTGTGTGTTCCCGACCTGTTGGAACACTTGTCATTCATACTTTTGAATCGTGTACACTGTCTCCTCTTCAGTGACCCACATTCCATGACCTCATTCATCTCTTAAAAGTGAAATAATTCCTTTGAATATCTCTGCTGCTAATTCAGGTACTTAGTTTCCATCTGTTGTGTTGTTGTTGTAGCATTTATTCGAAGTGGTATAGGCGTGTCTGCTATATTACTTCCCCGCGATACTTTGTATATTGCTTTTCTCTTCCACTGACGCGAAGCTCAATTTCTCGAATCTTCGTTACATATTCTTGTGTGCTCTTAGGCTAGTCTGGTAGCAGACCTCTGAACTTCCTTCAGCTTTATTTTGTGTTCCTCAGATAATGGTTCCATCCTGCCGTTGGATATTCCAAACTGTTGTGACCTTCATTGCTGTATAGAAGATGGTAGGCCTCGTGAGACAGGTTGAGTGCGTTGTCAACCTGGTGGTCTTGTATCCGTGACTCCAGGAGGGGCCTCTCCACCATTGGGTAGAGAAAGCTCCCGCCCCAAGTTTCCTTACTGGGCTCTTGCTGGAGTGTGGCTACACTCTAGTGACTGTTTGTTGCACCATTCCTCCAGTTTCTCTGCTTCAGTCTTGTAGTTTCCTGCAGTGTTTCATTCTGGTGGTTTGCGTCCGTCATCAATGTCTTGTAATTTGTTGTTTTTATTCTTTGTTTGTATACCTGATAATGGTAGCGCCCATCTCTTCACATTCAAGTGTTTGGGACGACATTGCTCACTGGATGACGTGTCTTCGTGTTCCGTGTGCGCCTTGCCTGCCTGTCCTGATGATGGTGTGTCATATATGTGTTGCATTAAGAAGTGTTACAGTACGAGGGAGGAGAAGTGTGGCAGGCGGAGGTCACCACGACCCCTCGCAGCTTTCTCCTGTTGAGCTCCAATACTTTCCCTTCCGCTCCCTGGTGGTCCTTGTCAGCGGTGTGCGCTTCTCTCCTCTTTCCTTAACTCACACTGTTCATACAGCTTGGGTAATGTTGAAGAGTGGACTAGATTACTTAAGACTAGTCTTAGCGTCAGTAAAGGTGTCACTATGGTATAGAGCAGTACCGTGACAACACCGGGCAGGCTGGCCACCACCGGTGTTGACACTATGGTATAGAGCAGTACCGTGACAACACCGGGCAGGCTGGCCACCACCGGTGTTGTCACTATGGTATAGAGCAGTACCGTGACAACACCGGGCAGGCTGGCCACCACTGGTGTTGACACTATAGAGCAGTACCGTGCCAACACCGGGCAGGCTGGCCACCACCGGTGTTGGCACTATAGAGCAGTACCGTGCCAACACCGGGCAGGCTGGCCACCACCGGTGTTGGCACTATAGAGCAGTACCGTGCCAACACCGGGCAGGCTGGCCACCACTGGTGTTGACAATGCTGCGGGGAAGCACGGAGGTCAACTTTACATGGAGTTTCCCGCCTGGAAACATTTATTATGCACAATAAACACTATAAATAAACGTCATTATTATTCCAATAAATGCCTGTAAATTTACAATTAAATAATGTGCAATTTAAATTGAAAGGCTGAAGAACAATAGGAGAACTTTAAGGGTTTGGTACAAGTGAATGCAGTCACAGGTTAATGTTAAGCTTGGAGAACACCAAGTGACAGTGGATGTGAGCTGAACATTATTAGACGTTGATACAAGGTACTGTCAACGGTATACGAGTAGGCCTAATAATCAACACAGACACACAGCAGTGTTGGTTATTAGTACTGTACTGTATGTACAGTACCCATAACCCCCACAACCACGGGTTGAACATCTAGCAGGAGAGATTGGTAATAACGTGACCTCTTAGGTTGTTGTGTAACACCCATGACCCCCCATCCCCTGAGAAGCCTTCTCCAAGAGGTCAGCCCAGATGACCTCCGGATTATCTTGTATGTTGATTAAAAAATTCCTGGGTTAGTCTTAGTCAGCTAGTTTCAAGTATGTAATATTTCATGATACTCTTGTCAAACATTGCAATGGAAGTAGACCCCAGATTCTTATGTGTAAACATCCATGGATCTCCCCCTTTTAGCCAGGTCAGAGGTCAGTCACACACGTAATTAATAACTCCTCTCTTGAAGAGTGTATGGTGAATGTCAAACAAGTTTAATGAAAATTCTTGAGTTTTTGTGCACTTGTGGCCGACCTCTTTTCGATCTAGGTAGCAATAGCAAATCTCCCCTTTCCCCCCTTTTTTGGGGGGTGTATATATATATATATATATTGGTCCTGTAGAGACTTAGGGACAGAGTGCGGGACACCGGGGTCGAGAGAGGGTCTGTGAAGAACATCTCACAGAGGGAGTGACAGAGTGAACCCACCGGATGGAGAGACAGAGGTCTTAAGGTAATGTGTGTGATCTGAGGTTTTGTTAAATGTCTTAATTTCTGAACTCTTGGCCAGTGTTAGAGTAGGATTTATAAGTGGTGATTAGCATAATTTTGGTCTCGATAAACTCATGTTAAATTTCCCGTCTGTGTCAATTGTTGAGTCCTCTTAGCCTTTTGGATATGGTGGGCTGACAACCGTCCCATAATTAATGACAGTTATAGAAAGTACTCTCCAAGTCAAGCAATGTTTCTTGCCTCGTTGCTTGATATAGTCTCAAGGGTAAAGGCAGATGGCGGCAGCGTTATTTAGTCCTGTGTAGCATTTCCTTGTTGGCAGTGTACCTTTTGGTTCTGATGTAACCATCATATGTCAGTTCATATTACAGTGTTCAATAACAGTGTTACCAAGTGCAACCGATAGGAAGTGTTACTCAGGATAAGTAGTGTTTACATTATTAGTTTAATATATTTTATAGTGGTGTTACAGTTGCTGGCTGCGTCCTGCAGGCCCAGGTTGTAGTTACCCACAACACAACTAATATTACGAAAATTAAGCTATCCAATTGGACCGTTCCAGCACCACTCCTCGTGTCCCTTCACAGTGTTGTATAGATATTCAGGCTTAGCGCGCTACCCTGATAATTAGGCTTAGGGAGGTGAAAATAATTGAGGTTACACTTGCAGAAGCAGAGTGAGGGCTGATGCTAATTGTTCAAATGAACAATAGGCATACCGTAAGTCATCCTAAATTGAGTATCAATACAAGACGCTCTCAGACGACCTTAAGGAACTGACACGTGACAGCTGGAGTAGTGGTGACGTCGTGACACCTGACGTTCAGTGAACATAAATACATACTAGAACAAACGTTGCACCAACCAGGAAATTATTGGACAGGTTCAAGAGAGCGGTGAAAACCAAGGCTGCCAAGCCCATGGATTTACCCGTCAGGTGCGGTGTGCTGGCACCTTTGGCGCCCCGCGCTCTGGGCTACACACCGCCTAGGTAAACACAGCCCAGGTGGAAGGTGTACACCGGTCATATAGACCTACTGCACACATAGATGCAGTAAGAGCGCTAAACTGTGGGAGAAGTGTACTGGCAGGTGGAGAGAAGAGGCGTCACACAACCTGTCCATACACCAGTAATACTGGCAGGTGAGGTGCTGCACCATAAAGTAACATGTTGTACTGAGAGGTGTTTACGGGCTATTCATGCCCATGCCACCTCTTGACTGGCTTGATTTTCATCAATCAATCAATCGAGAGGTGTGGTAGCCAGTGTAGACAATGTGAGGACTAGAGCTGCCGTAAACACGCAGCCTTGTTTGCACTCTTGACGTCCACCACTCTTCACATTCTGGTAAGCATATGTAAGAAATATTAACAGAACAAGCCATCAGGACTTCAAGAGTGAGCTAGAAACGTTTTACAGGAAGTGACTGATCGCGCAGGGATTGAATTTAATGTGGGCCTGCGGGCTGCTAACAATAACACCATTACTAACCCTAGGAAGCCAGCCTCTGGCCAGGCTACTGTGGGAATAATAGAACGCGAAACCGGCCACAGAAAACAGCAAGTAATAATAGATTCAGATGGACACGTTTACATTAAATATGGTGTACGCTAGAGGCGTCTGACAGCTGAGTGGACAGCGCTTCGGATTCGTAGTCCTGATGTTCCGGGTTCGGTTCCCGGTGGAGGCGGAGACAAAGGGGCAAAATGTTTATTTCACCCTGATGCCCCTGTTACCTAGCAGTAAATAGGTACCTGGGAGTTAAACAGCAGCTACGGGCTGCTTCCTGGGGGATTTGTGTAACAAAAAGGAGGCCTGGTCGAGGACTGGGCCGCGGGGACGCTAAGCCCCGAAATCATCTCAAGATAACCAAGATAAGGCCTAGATAATCTGAACATTGATTTGGCGGTAGAATAGTGAGTCGGGTTAGCAAATAGTACCATTGGCACAAATATCGTGGGGAGGTGTACAAATAGTTAAATGGTGGAAATAAATGGGTGTAAATGTGGCCCCTCTCGCGTTGGTGTGCTGCGTTATTACTTGTCTTATGCGTTAGTGGGGAAGTAGGCCTACAGTGTTGCACTCGCACCAGTTGTGTGACGGCACTGTACACCCGTCGGTGGCATTAATGGTGCAGTGTTGTACACCTGTCACTCATGGAGTGGAGGTCTGCCCCCTGGAACACAGTTTAAACGCAACCTCGATGGCTTCAACAAAGCAATACTGTTGTTTGAAATATGACCTGCATGGTATTGTGAAGCGTTCATCGTATGTCCGAGTGATGGCCAGGTAGGAGCGCCCACTGATGCTTGTAGTAGTCTTGTGGCCGCCGCACCTGCCTGCCTGCCTGCCACGAGCATCAGTGGCCGGCGGCCCCCATTGATGTTTGTGCCACCCCACCTGCCTGCCTGCCACGAGCATCAGTGGCCGGCGGCCCCCATTGATGTTTGTGGCGGGCAGATGAGCGTGATCAATAAGGTACACGGGGTGGTGATTGGTGTTGTGCTCGAGGACACTTGCACTATATTAAGGCCTGACGCCCGTATCACTACCTCAAGGAAGGACGTGATATTATGGGGGGGGGTGAGAGGGCTGTGTGATAGTGGTTGACGGCGCGCGTGGTTTAGTGGTTCCAAATCCACCCACTGACATAACATCACGCGAGACCAGGATGCATGGCAGGACGTAAACGATAGACCCCGTGACAAGCAAGAGTTGCAATAGGCACCTGAGAGCCTATTGCACCTCTGTTTGTCACTCAACTCGATCAACATCAAGGAGCCAAGATTGTTCCACTCTACACATAAGGGGCACAACTGGCTGATCCCTCACCGTGTACAAGAGAGAGAACTTGATAAACACCTCCAAAGGATACCTGATCAACCAGGCTGTGCTTCATACGTTTGGCTGCGCGTCCAACAGCCTGGTTAGAGACTATTCTTTTCATTTAATTTCTTTATTATGCACGCCATACCCATCCCGTGGGCGGTGGTGGGGTTACAGAGGCACATAATGGGTTCAGGAAGAGAGAGCAGGTCGCGGGAACATTGATTCTGGCAACCATCGAGGAGGGGGGTGGGGGGGGGGGCAGGGTAGCTGGTGTGTGTGTGGGGGGGGGGGTAGTGGGGGTATTTAGTGCTCACTTACACTGTCACTTGGGGGTGGTGGGGCGCGGAGAATACAGCCATCAGTCTATATCGGAAACCAGTTGTGATAAGAAAAATGCGCACTATTGAGGTTTTATGTGGTGAACTCTGAGATATGGCGCCCTTACGCCGCTCAAAAGAGAAATGGCAACAATTTTTTTAATGCATGAAGATAGTATCATAAACTTTATATTTTTGTTGTAACTTAACCGCAAATTCTATTTCTTGTCTACACTGTGTTAAATAAACTTTCCCCCCGCCACGCTAATTGTTTTAGTGAGGGAAGTATGCGTTAAGCATTTGTCATGGTTAGGTTTTTAGAGAGTATTCCATTTTTTGTATACCGTTTGGAGGAGTAGTTGACACCGCGTGTGTAGTCTCTGGTGCTGGTGTGAGGCAGTGTTGGTCCTCAGGGAAGGTGGTCAGGCTTCCTCTTATGACTCCTATCATCACCCACTTCCTCCTTCCTCCTCTTTACTTCTTTCTCCTGAATTATTCCAGCTCTCTCTTTTGGGTGACTTCTTTTTTCCGTGACTTCTTTTCACGTTAACGGTGATCGATCTTGTCCTGAATTTAGTTCACTTGGCAATTTTCCCCTTCGTTTAGGCTTAACGCCACGTTACCCCTCCCTGTGTAAATTCCGATCTTAACTCCTCCCATCCCTTTTCCCATTCTCCTCCCCTCCCTTGGTTATGGTGTGACCATTGCTCCCCTCCCTTGGTTATGGTGTGACCATAGTTCCCCTCCCTTGGTTATGGTGTGACCATTGCTCCCCTCCCTTGGTTATGGTGTGACCATTGCTCCCCTCCCTTGGTTATGGTGTAACCATTCCTCCCCTCCCTTGGTTATGGTGTAACCATTGCTCCCCCTCCCTTGGTTATGGTGTAACCATTGCTCCCCCTCCCTTGGTTATGGTGTAACCATTGCTCCCCTCCCTTGGTTATGGTGTGACCATTGCTCCCCTCCCTTGGTTATGGTGTAACCATTGCTCCCCCTCCCTTGGTTATGGTGTGACCATAGTTCCCCTCCCTTGGTTATGGTGTGACCATTGCTCCCCTCCCTTGGTTATGGTGTGACCATAGTTCCCCTCCCTTGGTTATGGTGTGACCATTGCTCCCCTCCCTTGGTTATGGTGTGACCATTGCTCCCCTCCCTTGGTTATGGTGTAACCATTCCTCCCCTCCCTTGGTTATGGTGTGACCATTGCTCCCCTCCCTTGGTTATGGTGTGACCATTCCTCCCCTCCCTTGGTTATGGTGTGACCATTGCTCCCCTCCCTTGGTTATGGTGTGACCATTGCTCCCCCTCCCTTGGTTATGGTGTGACCATTGCTCCCCCTCCCTTGGTTATGGTGTGACCATTGCTCCCCTCCCTTTGTTATGGTGTGACCATAGTTCCCCTCCCTTTGTTATGGTGTGACCATAGTTCCCCTCCCTTTGTTATGGTGTGACCATAGTTCCCCTCCCTTGGTTATGGTGTGACCATTGCTCACCTCCCTTGGTTATGGTGTAACCATTGCTCTCTAAACGTATGGTCACCACTGCCCTCATCCTCGGGTGTAGGGAGGATGGAGGGTGCTGCTGCTGCAGGCGAAGCTCCGTGTTCTTGACGAAGCCAACAACAGCAGCAGCAGCAGCAGCAGCAGCAGCAGCAACAGCAGCAACAGCAGCAGCCATGCTTGACGGGCTGAGGGTGAGGGATGACGCCTTACCCACCGCCAGGCTCCAGAGGCCAGGCATGGAGCCCCGGAAAATGAGAAGTGTGTGTGTGGCTACTGATGCTCACAGTAGATGCATGCTCTCGAGTGACAAGTTGCGGCTTGGTGTGTTAGAGGCGTGTGGGCGGGCTACACCCCCGGGTGTATTACCAACTTGCACCTCCAAGTTAGTCAAGACAGGCGAGGAGTGTGCTGAGGTGTGACCTTGGGGGGAAATGTGAATTTGAATGGATATTGAGATATGGCAGTGGGTCTTGGGTTGAGTCATTGACGTGTACACCCCTCCCTGGTGAGGGGAAGGCGCGGAAGTGTTCACGAGGGGAACTATTGTGGCCAGGAGGGAGGGAGGCAGGGCAGATAACGACTCCGTTAACAGGCAACAATAACGCTAATGTCATAGGGAACATTAACGGAGAAATAGTACTTAATTATTTCAAAATGCTGCTCCCATAAATTACCGTTTACTGCTCCCCCTTGGTCGTCATACGAGGGTGTTCCTTCGTAAAACTCGTGCGAGCAGCTTGGCGGTCAGGAGGGAGGCGCGGGTGTTGCGTGAGCCTATAGGCGCCTCCACCACGGCGTGCGCACTCAACACTTGCCTCAATGTTGATTAGTGGGCTACTATTGTTACTTGGCTAGTGATGTATCTCCAGGAAATGGCTTGTACGTGGTATTAATATTGGTATTGGTCTGAAACACTCAGGTCTTGGTCATCTTGGCCCCCACCGGTGTGGTGGTGGCTAAACGTTTGTGCAAAAATCTGCTCATGCCTATTCGGCCAAATATTAACGTACTGTATAATGCATTCCGTAAGCTTCGACGATGGAGGAGGAAGTTTTTAACACTTGATCAAAGGTGGAGTGGTTATTTGACCCGGTTGGGACTCCAATGGCGGCTACCTTACCTTGAGGTTACCTTGAGGTGGTTTCGGGGCTTAGCGTCTCCGCTGCCCGGTCGTCGACCAGGCCTCCTGGTTGCTGGACTGTTCAGCCAGGCTGTTGGACGCGGCTGCTTGCAGCCTAACGTATAAATCACAGCCTGATTGATCAGGTATCCTTTGGAGCTGTTTATCACGTTCTCTAAAGTCTCGGCGGCTAAAGTTTCTATTTATGTCTTTCACAGTCTGTGATATCAACCTGTCCTACAAAGAACGTCGCATTTCGCTCGTATGCGTTACATAAGGGCAAATGTTGTACTAGAAAATGGACGCGGCTCGCGAAAGTGACGTACTGTCCCGTTTTCTGTTTTGGGTCCTCTGGTTGGTTACGAGAGGACACTAAATTGACCGTTTTCTTGACGTTGGGAAACCTAGGAGGACGGGCTGGAGATGTATGATTATTTACGCAACTACTTCTGGCACAAGCCAAACCCATTGACAGTTCAGCCCGTGATCCTAAAGTTTCCCCAACGTCAAGAAAGCTGTCAATTTAAAAGAGTCCTCTCCTAACCTACCAGAGGACCCATAACAGAAAACGGGACAATACGAAAATTTTTGCTCTTATGTAACGCATACGAGTGAAATGTGACGTTCTTTGTAGGACAGGTTGGGGAGTTACCCCGTAAGATAAGAAAGATGCCCCCCTCCCCCCCCCCCCTGTCTCCGTGCATCGCTGGGTCTCTCGTGTCTTCTCCAAGACACCAGAAGCCTTCCGCTGATACACACACATTACGTCCATCGCCAATTGCCAGCTCTACTCTTCGTGGTAGCCTAGTACACTGCCCACCTCTGTAGTGTTGATATGGTGGTGGATAATACCCTCAGGATCAGGCGTGTATGGTGGCGTCAGAGGGGTCATCCCCCTTATCACTGGGGGGAGGGGAAACCCTTCAAGGTTCTTCAGCCCTGCTGTTCTCTCCCCTCACACACACATGATCCCCGCTTCCCTTCCCCTACTGGGCTCTATCATATCTACATTTGAAACTGTGTATGGAGTCAGCCTCCACCACATCACCATGGTGGAGCTGAGACCACTGTTTGCCACGGACAGTAATAGCTGCATCTATTGTATATATAAGTTCGTAAACGTGCATAATGTAGGCCTACGTGACTGATAGCACCGCCAAGAGCAAGTTCAGGTTGTGGGTTGAAATATATTTATTCTAGAGCTGTTTGTGATTCCCAGATATTACAGGGAGTTGGGGAGGGTTAGATCAGGTTACAAGCACCACTTACCCCTGCTCTCCGGACAATTGAATTCTCCCCCCTGCCCTTCACTCAAACTTTCCCTGCCCTCCCCGCCTCCCCCTGCCCTTCACTCAAACTTTCCCTGCCCTCCCCGCCTCCCCCTGCCCTTCACTCAAACTTTCCCTGCCCTCCCCGCCTCCCCCTGCCCTCCCCCTGCCGGTCAGTCACAGCAAGAGTGGCTCTCATGCTCCAGCTAAAAGTTGATTATATACTTCCTAAAATAAATTATGATTTGCATATATAGTATACAATATAATTTCGGTTGGGGGATGATGACCATTTCCATGTGCCCATGCCCCCTCCCCCCCACCCGCACGCCTGTGTCCATGCCCCCTCCGCCCACCCGTACGCCTGTGTCCATGCCCCCTTCCCCCACCCGTACGCCCGTGTCCATGCCCCCTCCCCCCCACCCGTACGCCTGTGTCCATGCCCCCTCCCCCCACCCGCACGCCTGTGTCCATGCCCCCTCCCCCCACCCGTACGCCTGTGTCCATGCCCCCTCCCCCCACCCGTACGCCTGTGTCCATGCCCCCTCCCCCCACCCGCACGCCTGTGTCCATGCCCCCTCCCCCCACCCGCACGCCTGTGTCCATGCCCCCTCCCCCCACCCGCACGCCTGTGTCCATGCCCCCTCCCCCCCACCCGCACGCCTGTGTCCATGCCCCCTCCCCCCACCCGTACGCCTGTGTCCATGCCCCCTCCCCCCCACCCGTACGCCTGTGTCCATGCCCCCTCCCCCCACCCGCACGCCTGTGTCCATGCCCCCTCCCCCCACCCGTACGCCTGTGTCCATGCCCCCTCCCCCCACCCGCACGCCTGTGTCCATGCCCCCTCCCCCCACCCGTACGCCTGTGTCCATGCCCCCTCCCCCCACCCGTACGCCTGTGTCCATGCCCCCTCCCCCCACCCGCACGCCTGTGTCCATGCCCCCTCCCCCCACCCGCACGCCTGTGTCCATGCCCCCTCCCCCCACCCGTACGCCTGTGTCCATGCCCCCTCCCCCCACCCGCACGCCTGTGTCCATGCCCCCTCCCCCCACCCGTACGCCTGTGTCCATGCCCCCTCCCCCCACCCGCACGCCTGTGCCCATGCCCCCTCCCCCCACCCGCACGCCTGTGTCCATGCCCCCTCCCCCCACCCGTACGCCTGTGTCCATGCCCCCTCCCCCCACCCGCACGCCTGTGCCCATGCCCCCTCCCCCCACCCGCACGCCTGTGTCCATGCCCCCTCCCCCCACCCGTACGCCTGTGTCCATGCCCCCTCCCCCCACCCGCACGCCTGTGTCCATGCCCCCTCCCCCCACCCGCACGCCTGTGTCCATGCCCCCTCCCCCCACCCGCACGCCTGTGTCCATGCCCCCTCCCCCCACCCGTACGCCTGTGTCCATGCCCCCTCCCCCCACCCGCACGCCTGTGTCCATGCCCCCTCCCCCCACCCGCACGCCTGTGTCCATGCCCCCTCCCCCCACCCGTACGCCTGTGTCCATGCCCCCTCCCCCCACCCGCACGCCTGTGTCCATGCCCCCTCCCCCCACCCGTACGCCTGTGTCCATGCCCCCTCCCCCCACCCGTACGCCTGTGTCCATGCCCCCTCCCCTCACCCGTACGCCTGTGTCCATGCCCCCTCCCCCCACCCGCACGCCTGTGTCCATGCCCCCTCCCCCCACCCGTACGCCTGTGTCCATGCCCCCTCCCCCCACCCGTACGCCTGTGTCCATGCCCCCTCCCCCCACCCGCACGCCTGTGTCCATGCCCCCTCCCCCCACCCGTACGCCTGTGTCCATGCCCCCTCCCCCCACCCGTACGCCTGTGTCCATGCCCCCTCCCCCCACCCGTACGCCTGTGTCCATGCCCCCTCCCCCCACCCGTACGCCTGTGTCCATGCGCCCTCCCCCCACCCGCACGCCTGTGCCCATGTCCCCTCCCCCCACCCGCACGCCTGTGTCCATGCCCCCTCCCCCCACCCGTACGCCTGTGTCCATGCCCCCTCCCCCCACCCGTACGCCTGTGTCCATGCCCCCTCCCCCCACCCGTACGCCTGTGTCCATGCCCCCTCCCCCCACCCGTACGCCTGTGTCCATGCCCCCTCCCCCCACCCGCACGCCTGTGTCCATGCCCCCTCCCCCCACCCGTACGCCTGTGTCCATGCCCCCTCCCCCCACCCGTACGCCTGTGTCCATGCCCCCTCCCCCCACCCGTACGCCTGTGTCCATGCCCCCTCCCCCCACCCGTACGCCTGTGTCCATGCCCCCTCCCCCCACCCGCACGCCTGTGTCCATGCCCCCTCCCCCCACCCGTACGCCTGTGTCCATGCCCCCTCCCCCCACCCGTACGCCTGTGTCCATGCCCCCTCCCCCCACCCGCACGCCTGTGTCCATGCCCCCTCCCCCCACCCGTACGCCTGTGTCCATGCCCCCTCCCCCCACCCGCACGCCTGTGTCCATGCCCCCTCCCCCCACCCGTACGCCTGTGTCCATGCCCCCTCCCCCCACGCCTGTGCCCATGCCCCCTCCCCCCACCCGCACGCCTGTGCCCATGCCCCCTCCCCCCACCCGCACGCCTGTGCCCATGCCCCCTCCCCCCACCCGCACGCCTGTGCCCATGCCCCCTCCCCCCACCCGCACGCCTGTGCCCATGCCCCCTCCCCCCCATGCTTGTGCCCATGCCCAGTTTCAGGCACATCAGTTACTTTTTACTACATGTATCTTGGCATATTACCTCTTCAAGAAGTGCAGTTTTCGGCAGATAACTTGAAAAAACAGCCTGACGGTTAGGCAACAAATATAAGATGGTGTGCATCTCCGTGTTAATATGGTGGTCAGTGTTAGATACTGAGACTCCAGGTGTGTAGGGCGACGGTTGAGCTCTCACATGTGGCGTCCTGTGGTTCCCTGCAGGCTGTGGCCCCTGTAACCACTGGCCACATATTGGGTGCTAACATGTTACATATGACTGCGTTGCAGGAGCTCCACGTGTGGCTGTGTTGCAGGAGCTCCACATGTGGCTGTGTTGCAGGAGCTCCACGTGTGGCTGTGTTGCAGGAGCTCCACGTGTGGCTGTGTTGCAGGAGCTCCACGTGTGGCTGTGTTGCAGGAGCTCCACGTGTGGCTGTGTTGCAGGAGCTCCACGTGTGGCTGTGTTGCAGGAGCTCCACGTGTGGCTGTGTTGCAGGAGCTCCACGTGTGGCTGTGTTGCAGGAGCTCCACGTGTGGCTGTGTTGCAGGAGCTCCACGTGTGGCTGTGTTGCAGGAGCTCCAGGTATGGCTGTGTTGCAGGAGCTCCACGTGTGGCTGTGTTGCAGGAGCTCCACGTGTGGCTGTGTTGCAGGAGCTCCACGTGTGGCTGTGTTGCAGAAGCTCCACGTGTGGCTGTGTTGCAGGAGCTCCACGTGTGGCTGTGTTGCAGAAGCTCCAGGTATGGCTGTGTTGCAGGAGCTCCAGGTATGGCTGTGTTGCAGGAGCTCCACGTGTGGCTGTGTTGCAGGAGCTCCACGTGTGGCTGTGTTGCAGAAGCTCCAGGTATGGCTGTGTTGCAGGAGCTCCAGGTATGGCTGTGTTGCAGGAGCTCCAGGTATGGCTGTGTTGCAGGAGCTCCAGGTATGGCTGTGTTGCAGGAGCTCCAGGTATGGCTGTGTTGCAGGAGCTCCACGTGTGGCTGTGTTGCAGGAGCTCCACGTGTGGCTGTGTTGCAGGAGCTCCACGTGTGGCTGTGTTGCAGGAGCTCCACGTGTGGCTGTGTTGCAGGAGCTCCACGTGTGGCTGTGTTGCAGGAGCTCCATGTATGGCTGTGGTGTTGAGACGCCTTGTATGACTTACAATGGGCATATTGGGATAAGAACAGCCTTCATTCCAGTGAGGCACAATACCAGAAAACTGGCTGACCTCGACACAAACTGACCCAGCTACCACTACATTAACAAATCCGGAGGAGGAATAATGTTTTGTGATTCAAAGTCAACTCTTCAAGCACTTGAACACTTCTGCAGGATCGATAGCAAGAACCTGATGATTGCAATTGTAAATTATCTGCTCGCTGCACCGAATAAAGGGTTTCGAATCTCTTGTATAGATACAACCTCACGTATAGCCCATCATAATGACACAGCCATTGCAGCCAAATTAGCGTGTAACAAGAATGAAAGTGAAGTAGACCTATGTATCCCTATCTTTGTTGTCACGACTATATTGTTCCAAACACTCAGCTCTAATAGGAGAGAAATTGCTGACTCCCAAAGGCCTAAAAGCACCAGTATATAAAGCTGTTATTTGTTCAAATCTAATACATATGAATATGGGCAGCACAAACCGTGGAGCAGACTGTGCGACACAGTGGTTGCCAGGATCAGGTTGGGTTACCGTCACCTGTGGCAGGTGGCTACAGGTGACGGATCTCCCAATCCTGAGCACTCCACGTGCAAACTCTAGGAGCAGGAACTGCGGCATGATCTCCCACACTACTTTATTGAGTGCCCAGTTACTAGACCCTTCACACCTGCCGGCGTGAGGTACCTGGAGCTCTGCAGTCACTTTATTACCTCTCGTGTTCTTGAGGATATCCTCATAATGCCTCCAGAGGTTGCCAGTGTAGACTACTGATCACATGGCCCTGTACGACTAACCATCCTGTGTGGTGGGGACTGTTAGCATCACGTAGCTGGTTCTTGACGCACTCTGTACAGCACAAATGCTGATGTACCTACAGTAAACGTGTTAATAATAATAATAAAAGGTATTGGTAACTAGGCGGGGGGAGGTGGGTGTGAATGGCGTGGTTGTGATAGCGGTTGATGTTTCCCACGGCCTGCATGAAAGGATTCCTTGGTTGGCATGTAGGTGGTGTTGCGTCATGGCTCGCCTTGCCTCCTCTCACTCTCTCCTCTCTCTACCCGCTCTCACTCTCCACTCGCAGTCAGCTCTCGCTCTCTCTCTTTACTCTCAGTCGGCTCTCTGTTAACTCTCACAGTCT
This sequence comes from Procambarus clarkii, assembly GCF_040958095.1. Taxonomy (NCBI): domain Eukaryota; kingdom Metazoa; phylum Arthropoda; class Malacostraca; order Decapoda; family Cambaridae; genus Procambarus; species Procambarus clarkii. Next base: position 37,311,617 of record NC_091151.1, on the reverse strand, counting down.
GCTCTCACTGTCTGGCTCTCACTATCTGGCTCTCACAGTCGGCTCTCACTCTCCGGCTCTCACTCTCCAGCTCTTACAGTCAGCTCTCAGTGTCCGGCTCTCACAGTCCGCGCCCAGTCACCGCTAACATTTGCACTGCTGGCAACATATTCTGCTGAGAGATGCAGTGAGATCAATGTTGAAAACAAATTTCCTCTAAAGTATGTCTGAGAGTTCGCCTTACTTGCTGATGAAGATCTGACCGATTGTAAACTCTGGCAACTTAGTCCTGCACTGTGCCTGTAGCGTTATAATTTTAACTATGTTGACGGTTAAATTTGTTGAATTTGGCTTTGAAAGTTGTATATGGAGGTGGCTTCCTCACCTTCTTTCATTGCTTTCCCCACTTGCTGATGATCTGTACTGGGTTGGAGTGTTTCCTTATAATTCTTTGACTCGTTTACATTTTCAGCTTTCACTTCTGTCCTCTTGTCCAACTTCCTCTCAATTTGAAGTGGCTGACTTTGTCCACCTTGTCTACTCCCATCCGAATTTTGTTTACCTGGTTGATACCTGCTTGGTGGGGTTCTGGGAGTTGTTCTACTCGCCAAGCCCGGCCCGAGACCAGGCTTCACTTGTGACAGTTTGGTCCACCAGGCTGTTGCTTGGAGCGGCCCGCAGGCCCACGTATCCACCACAGCCCGGTTGCATTTTCTTCCATATTGTTCACTCCAGTATGTTGATATTTTACTGTGTAGGTTTGGGACCTGGCCCTCCAGTATTTTCCAGGTGTATATTATTTGATCTCTCTCTCGTCTCCTTTCTTGAGAACATCTCTCTCTCGTCTCCTTTCTTGAGAACATTTTCAGAGCTTTGAGACGATCCCAATAATTTAGGTGCTTGTATGCTGTATAGCTTCTTTGTCATGTTCTCTCTCTTTTATCATCTAGGGCTGTGAGATTTAGCTCTAGTATCGTATTTTCATAGCTTAATTCTCTTAGCTCTACTATCAATCTTGTTAAAAGCCTCTGCACTATTTTCCCTTATGATTACCTTACCTTACCTTGTGGTAACCTTGCGATGATTTCAGGTCTCAACGGCCCTGCGGCCCGGTCCTCGACCAGGCCTCCTGGTTACTGGACTGGTAAGGCAGGTGTAGACATCATCTTTCTCACTTTCCCATGGAAAATACTGGAGGGCCAGGTCCATAATCTACACAGTAAAATAACAACATACTGGAGTGAACGATATGGAAGAAAATGCAGAATAGAACCAGTGAAGAGCAGAGGTGCCATAGGCACAATCAGAGAACACTGTATAAACATCAGAGGTCCGCGGTTGTTCAACGTCCTACCAGCGAGCATAAGAAATATTGCTGGAACAACCATGGACATCTTCAAGAGGAAACTAGATTGTTTTCTTTAAGGAGTACCGAACCAACCGGGCTGTGGTGGGTATGTGGGCCTGCGGGCCGCTCCAAGCAACAGCCTGGTGGACCAAACTCTCACAAGTCAAGCCTGGCCTCGGGCCGGGCTTGGGGAGTAGAACTCCCAGAACCCCATCAACCAGGTATCAAGCAGGTTCCCGTCTTCATTGTCATGATCTTCCCGAGATATAATTCCAGTAACCAAATGTTTGCCAAGGTCTTCCTGTAACTTTCTGACGTCTTCTATATTTACATTCCTCATCAGCGTAAGTCATTTACAAACATTGACATGTACGAGCTCACTCCCTCGGATAGGTCATTCACATTTGAACCGTAGCGGTGCCAGGACAGTTTTGTGGGACCCCACTTGTTATATTCCTCCAGCTCGAATCCTGTGTTTACATTCTGTCCTTCGAGTACTCTTACCCACAGTAAGTGTGTTCCCAGTTATCCCAGCCGCCTTCTCCATCCTGTACACCAGCCTTTCTGAGGGACGGTGTCAAATGCTTTGTGGCAGTCTGGGAACAGTAATTATCCTAGAAATTAATTAACAATACATGTGGTTTTGGTGGCCGAGCACGACTTCCAGTGCCCCGGGGGAGGGGGGGGGGACCAAGCACGACTCCCAGTTGGTGTTGGTGACAAGACAATAGTGCTGTCTTGCCTATGTACTAAGATCGTTGAGGCTAACAATGCCCAAGTTGGCATGTGGAGGCATAGATGACATTCGTTTCTTTCAAGGTACAGTATTTCGTTTGGTGTCGGGAGAGTACTTCAGTTGGCAGTGTTCTTGCTCTTATAGTATATTATTATGCCAGTCTTCTGTTTGGTGTTGGAAGGGTCATTATGCACCCTATACCCATCCCGTGGGCGGTGGTGGAAATGGTTACAGAGGCACATAATGGGTTTAGCAACTTATTCCCATAGTTCGTTTAGCTAAGCAAGTGGCAATCTTGTGAAGCTAGTTATACAATTGTTTGTATTAGACGCAGTAAAGCACCTAAATTATTGGGATCGTCTTGAAGCTCTCAAAATGTACTCCCTAGAAAGAAGATATCAAATAATATACACGTGGCAGAATAGAACCAGTGAAGAGCAGAGGTGCCATAGGCACAATTAGAGAACACTGTGTAAACATCAGAGGTCCGCGGTTGTTCAACGTCCTCCCAGCAAGCATAAGAAATTATTGCCCGAACAACTGTGGACATTTTCAAGAGAAAACTAGATATTTTCTCTAAGGAGTGCCGGACCAACCGGGCTGTAGTGGGTATGTGGGCCAGCTACCACCAGGCGGTAGCTCCTCAAGCAACAGCCTGGTGGACCAAACTCGTAAACGTCAAGCTTGGCCTCGGGCCGGGCTCGAGGAGTAGAAGAACTCCCAGAACCCCATCAACCAGGTATCAAACAGGTATAACAAAACTCAAATGGAATAGGATAATATTTTAAACAGTTTAATATTTATAGTGTGAAGTTATGGAATTCCAGGTCGTGTGGGTGCGTGTTGAGCCTACCTTGCCCTGTGTTGGTTCCGGGGATCAGTGTCCCCGCGGCCCGGTCTCTGGCCAGGTGTCCGATGTCACGTGCAGACATGTCCGCCGCCAGACTGTCTTGTCCATGTGCAGCTTACATGTGATTAGAGAAGCTTCCCCTGGCTGGGAGACGCACCTTATCTTCTTTCTGGGGTACACTTTTTTGATAATGGAATTAAAATGTTGATTGAAAAGGTATTTTAAACCTCATTATTAATTTCTTAGCCGTAAAATTACGTACTTAATTGGATCTCAAATTAATCTATTAATATTTGCATAATTTCATAGAATATTAAGTAATTGCATCAAGGCTGTACAGGCTAGCGTACCTTCACATTTTAATATAAATACATGTGATAATAGTTTAATATTGACTAGTGGAAGAGACTAGCAGTGTTCTGGCGGGTGTCTGGGATGTGAGCGTTTGGTCCTGTAGAACTGGATTCCCGGGGCTGCAAGAAGTCCAGTTTCTGTCCAACCACTTGGGCTGAATGGTAGAGCGACAGTCTCGCTTCATGCAGGTCGGCGTTCAATTCCCGATCGTCCAAGTGGTTGGCATCATTCCTTCCCCCGTCCCATCCCAAATCCTTATCCTGACTTCTTCCAAGTGCTTTATAATCGTAATGGCTTGGCGCTTTCCCCTGATAATTCTCTGTATCTGTATATGGCATGCACTGAATGTTTTCTGGTGGTTGGGGCTGTGTATTTGGCTTTTCTGTGGCGAAGAACCCGTACAGGCCTCATTGACGTAGGTTTTGTGTGTAACTGGCTTAGGGAACCCTTCGACTCTTGGAGCAAAGACTGGGCTTATCTGGTGAAGGGCTGATTGTTGAGGCTGTGGCTGATGGTAAGCTGTAGGTTTACATAGCCGCCACAGCCTGTAGCGATGCCAGATAAAGCATCAGTTTACACTCTGCAACACCAGGCCTTCAGACGCATGGGGCTGCTTCACATATCTTGACCATGCACTTCAGCAGGACTCCTCTCACACCCTCGTCAAGGTCTTCCCCCCCCCCTCCCCCCTCACCTTCATGGGTCAGGAATTGTTTGAACAGACTGGAGGCAGAGTGACAGTGAGGGACGAGAAGTCGGACAGGCGTAGAGTAACAAGCGGGGTGCCTCAAGGATCGGTGCTGGGTCCCATGGTATTCCTTACTTAAGTAAATGATTTCACTACAGGAGTTGTGTATGTCGATGTTTGCAGACGCCGCGAAACTAACGAGAAGGGTTGAGACAAATGAGAAATGTAAGATTCTCCAAGATGACATAAGCTGCAAAGGAGGTCCGAGAAAAGATTGCTAGAGTTTACGTACCAGCAAGTGTAAGGTGATGGAAATGGGATCAGGAACCAGGAGACCGAAAGGCCACTACTCAATGAAGGGAAACTACCTTCCCTATAAAAACTAGAGAAAAACCTGGGAGTGGACATAACGCCAAACCTAACTCCATAACTTCATATTAGGCCATAGGCTCCATAGGCGTACTGAGGTCAGTTTTTCCTGCCCGATCATAAACCCCCCCCCCCCACACTATTTAAAAAAAAAACAAAAACAAAAAACATACAGAAGCTGGAAGCGGTGCAGACGTTTGCGTCGAGACTCGCCCCAGAATTGAGGTGCAAGGTATGAAGAGACACTGAAAGAGCTAAACCTGACGATCTTAGACAGAGAGGGGAGACATGATACAGACGTATAATATACTTAGGGGAATTTACTACCATCTACCCTACTATCCCCCTACACCTGACTTTCCTCCTCAGCTCTCTCTTGCCTATTTATTGCCGGTCCCTACCTCCTCATCACAATCGACTTGAGAATGGTCCAGGACGGACCGAAACGTCGTCGTCCCTTCAAATTCTAGTGTGTGGTCTGGTCAACTTAGGGGAATTGACACAGTGGGCAAAGAGGAAATGTTTCCAATGAATAAGACTGTAATAAGAGGAGCCCGGATGAAAGCTTAAGACTCATATGTGTCATAGAAATAAGTTAAAAAGTTTTCTTTTAACGTAAGGGTAGTGAACAAATGGAATGACCTAAAGGAGCAGGTTGTAGAGGCAACCTCAATTCACAACTTTAAAAACAGGTATTAAAAGGAAATAAGTCAGGAGTCATTGCCTTAGACAGCTGACCGCGAGAAAAATGGGTTTTAAGACCTAGCTGGATCCTACAGGTTCAAATAGGCGAGTGCGCGCGCGCGCGTACAGTCTGAGACAGCAGCACCAGGGTTGGCCGGGTAGCTCCCCATTTATTGCCCGGTCGGGGTAGCTCCCCATTTATTGCCCGGACGGGGTAGCTCCCCATTTATTGCCCGGTCGGGGTAGCTCCCCATTTATTGCCCGGTCGGGGTAGCTCCCCATTTATTGCCCGGTCGGGTAGCTCCCCATTTATTGCCCGGTCGGGGTAGCTCCCCATTTATTGCCCGGTCGGGGTAGCTCCCCATTTATTGCCCGGACGGGTAGCTCCCCATTTATTGCCCGGTCGGGGTAGCTCCCCATTTATTGCCCGGTCGGGGTAGCTCCCCATTTATTGCCCGGTCGGGGTAGCTCCCCATTTATTGCCCGGTCGGGGTAGCTCCCCATTTATTGCCCGGACGGGGTAGCTCCCCATTTATTGCCCGGACTGGGTATCTATCCACATAATGCCCGGATGTTTTTTTTTTTTTAGTTTAGAATACTCTGACGGGTTAAAAAAAAGTTTTCTTTAATATGGGCCAACTTAGTTATTTGTATTTAAACTTGTAATTGTTTTATCTATTGATTAAATTGTAAAATAAAATTACTGCAAATGAAAATATAAATTTGTTCAGTCAATATTATTATTTAACTTTAGACACTGAAAACAATGTTACACAAACTTGATGTTTGTAGTTTACTTGTGTACAGTGTACTATACTGTGTATATGTACTGTAAATACTTATCATTGTACTGTGTTTCTGAGCACTTTGTAGCACTACTGTAGTGCTAATCCGTTATTGTATTACTGTACGCTTTTCACAGTAGCAAAAAATAACGCATTCAAAGGGGACTGAAAATAAATTTTAGAAACTGTAAATTAATATTTTATAATTGTTTTTGTTTCTTGCAATAAACACATCAATAAAGTATAATGAACACAGTGCATTGACAGTCATAACTGTACTCACGGTGCGGAGTATTTTGGTCTTCAGAACTTAACACGTGATTACAGCAGAGTACAGAACTGGTCCAATATATTGTGGCTCTACATTATACAAAAATTACACCAGCAAACTGAAATTAAATATTATAAATTAATAGTTTATAGTTATTTTTCTCTTAAAAATATAAAAGATGGCAAAACAATTATAGTATACAATACAGGGTAGACTTCAGAAGCTCTGTATTAAGATAGCTGGAAGAATTTAGAAGCTCAAAGTTCTGTTACCTTCTCTTGAGGTTATCTTGGCCCGGTCCTCGACCAGGCCCAGTTACACACACCCCAGGAAGCAGCCCGTAGCAACTGTCTAATTCCCAAGTACCTATTTAATGCTAGGTAATAGGTGCATTAGGGGAAAGAAACTCTGCCCCTTTGTTTCCGCCTCCACCCGGGATCGAACCCGGAACCTTAGGACTTCGAATCCCGAGCGCTGGCCACTCAGCTGTCAGGCCCCTTGAATAAAGATATTTTTGTATTTTATCAGAATATTTCTGATATACGTGAATGATCTTCTAGAAGGTATAGACTCGTTCCTCTCAATGTTTCTGGATGATGCTAAAATGATGATAAGGATTAAGGCAGAGGAGGACAGCAAGAGACTACAAGATTACCTGAGCAGACTGAAGAAAAGGTTCAACAAATGGCTACTGGAGTTCAACTCGAGCAAATGTAAAGTGATGAAGATAGGTGTAGGAAGCAGGAGGCCAAACACAAGGTACCACCTAGGAGATGAAATCCTTCAGGAATCGAGAAGAGAGAAAGAGCTGAAGGTTGATATCACGCCAGACCTGTCCTCTAAAGCCCACATCTAATGGATATCATGTTTTATAAAGGATATCATATCCTATAAAGGATTACTCAGAGGAATTGACAGGGTAGATAAAGATGAAATGTTTAACACGGGTGGTACGCGAACAAGGGGGGCACAAGTGGAAACTTAGTACCCAAATAAGCCACAGGGACGTTAGAAAGAATTTTTTTCAGTGTCAGAGTAGTTAACAGATGGAATGCATTAGGCAGTGATGTGGTGGAGGCTGACTCCATACACAGTTTCAAATGTAGATATGATAGAGCCCAGTAGGCTCAGGAATCTGTACACCAGTTGATTGACAGTTGAGAGCCGGGACCAAAGACCCCCCCCCCCACAAGCACAACTGGGTGAGTACACCCACGACATACGTACGTTCGTTCGTTGAACGGGAGGCGTGGTAATCTAGTAAAGGCAATAGAGCCCTCTCTACTAGCCCCTAAATGCTTCATTGGTACTCCCACAAATCCTGAACGATGGGATCAGCCTTAGGTAGTGTTCTTTTAAGCCTTACGTAGGTCTGACATGCCCTAGGTAAGGTCCCTACAATCCCTGTGCAGGGCGTTAATAAGATTTGGGTAGGGCCTCCATAAGCCTTCAGCAGGGCTCCCCACTCTCACCTCCAGTGAGGCCAAACTTGCCTTCAGTGCGCTCCCACACGCACACAGGGTCCATCTAATCAATAGACGCCGCGCTGCTGGCTGGCTGGCTGGCTGGCTGGCGGGTAGGAAAACTGACTGGTTGTCTGTCTGGTTGGTTGTGTTGTGTGGTGGGCTGGCTGGTTGGTTGTGAGGCTGTAGAACCGGACAATCTGTAACCATCGACCGATATACACGAATGATTACATTGACCCCCCCTCCCGTGATTTCGGCAGTCTCAGACGCATGGGTTTCTTCCTTATACATAGTGTTGTGGCAGTTGGTAACAATGCTTTGCCAGCATCTTTAGTCCAGACGGGAGCCGAGTGGGACAGTATTGATGGAAGCTCGTGGATTCCGACGGTGCCTCCAAGTGGGTCCACATATTGCAATGTTCGTGTCACTTTATATCGCCATGGATCGAAGTTCAGTTGTGACATCTCGCCAGCGTCTGAGTTCGTGTGTCAACTGTGCTTTTTCTTGTACAGTATTGACTCTCCTTGCTTGCCGTACCCGATGACCGGTCGTCTGGCTCCAAGCTCCTCCACGCGGGAGTTGTCTTAGGGGTCGTTACCCTCAACATTTCGTGGACCAGACCTCTCAATCCCCGGCATCATCTCTTTTGTTGTAGAAGTTTGCCCTTTTTAACTTCCAGAACTCATCTCTCTCGACGTCCCTTCTCCCGAGCTTAATCTTCACCCCAACACATTTTTTGAGCGTGATTTCTTTCTTGTTTACTGTGGCATCTCGGCCCCTACACCAGCTCTGGCTAACATCTCTTGTCTGAGAATGATGCTGCTAGAGTAGCAGCCTCCCCCCATCCTCCCCAGTCATGATTTGTAGTGTTGACGTCTTGCTTCCCCTTACTCTTCCTCGTGTCACAGCCACATTTATCCTCAGAATCCTTCCCTCTACATCATGTCTCTTTCGTCCCCACAACATTTAGGCATACACTTCCTTGGGTCATCGTCCCAAGAATCTTTGCCTACTGGTCTCGTGTGATGTTATTTTTGTGTTCAGATTTGGAAGCAGTCCCTCTAATATCTTACACGTATAGATTATTATGCATCTCTCGCCTGCGCTCTAGAGAAAACAGATTTAGAATTTTTAATCGGTCCCAATAATTATGATGACTTATGAGTGGTTTCTAACGGTAAAGGATCTTTGCACGCTCTCTAGGCAACCTGTCCTCTTACAAAATATCTCTGAATTAGGCCGTTTGCCCACATGGCCAAAAATGGATGTAATTTGAAAATGAAAAAAAAAATTGAAAATTAATTTTGGATTTTGTTTTTTTGTTTTTCCAAAGAGCAAGTTAAGGGTCCTTTAGTAGATTAGGAGGACAGGAAGGTTTCCTAAACCTAAGGTCTCAAAAGTCATGAAAAACGTTAATTGAAAGTTTCCTCTCCTAACCTAACCGGAGGACTCAAACAGAAAACGGGACAGTACATCACTGTCGGCTCACTCTCGTGAGCCGATTTCATTTGAAACTACGTCCATTTTTGGCCATAGCGCGCATTCGAGCGAAAAGCGACGTAATTTTACTAGGACGAGTTGCTCTAGGTCAACAACTTCTCCGGCTCTGAATGGGGCTGTTAGTGTGCAACAATATTCCACCCTAGAGAGCACTAGTGTCTTAAAAAGTATCATCATTGGTATGGCATCCCTTGTTTGGAAGGTCCTTGTTTCCAACCTGTCACTTTTCTTGCAGACGTGACAGCTACTTTACTGTGATCTGTAAAGGTAAGGTCTGCTGACATGACTACTCTTAGATCCTTTACATTGCTTTTTCGGTCTATAGTGTGATTTGACTCCGTTTTATATATGGTTACCGTTTTTAAATTTTCATTTTTTCCATAGCGCAGGAGGTGAAATTTATTTTCATTAAACATCATATTATGTGTCCCATTGAAAGAGCCGATTTACATCCGATTGGAGATTTGCCGTGTCCTCTATATTGTCTACTCGCATGATAATCCAAGTGTCATCTGCATATACTGATGATACAGTGCTGTAGTTTGTATCCTTGTCTGTCTGATATTGGGACGAGAAAAAGTACCGGATCAAGTACGGTGCCCTGGGGGAGTTGAGCTTTTCACAGTAGATGATCCGGATTTGACTGTGTTGACTGTTACACTCTGCGTTCTGTTTGTTAGGAAGTTGAAGATCCATCTCCCTATTTTGCCAGTAATTCCTTTTGCACGCATTTTGTGCGCAATAACATCAAGGTTACATTTGTTGAAAGCTTATGCAAAGTCTGTGAATATTACATCTGCGTTTTGCTTGTCTTCCACGGCACCTGAGGTCATGTCATAGTGATCCAGCAACTGTGAGAGGCAGGAGCGCCCTGTTCTGATCCCGTGTTGTCCGGGGTTATGGAGATGCTGTGAGTCCATGTGATTTGTAATCTTACTTCTTAGCACTGTTTCAAATATTTTTATGATGTGTGAGGTTATAGCTATTGGTCTATACTTTTTTGCATCTGCTTTACTTCCTCCTTTGTGAAATGACGCGATCTCCGCTGTTTTAAGTATGTCAGGGGCGCCTGACAACTGAGTGGACAGCGCTTCGGATTCGTAGTCCTGAGGTTCCTGGTTCGATCCCCGGTGGTGGCGGAGACAAATAGGCAAAAAGTTTCTTTCACCCTGATGCACCTGTTCACCTAGCAGTAAATAGGTACCTGGTAGTTAAACAGCTGCTACGGGTTGCTTCGGGGGGGGGGGGGGGGGGTTGTAACGAAAAGTAGGCCTGGTCGAGGAGCGGGCCGCGGGGACGCTAAGCCTAAAAATCATCTCAAGATAACCTACCCCAGTATCTAGGCTCCGTCTCTTAAAGTTGTTTAGGGCCTGTGATAGAGGTGTTTTGCACTTGATGAATATAGAATTCCACGAGTGTGGGCCTGGTGCAGAGTGCATGGGCATGCTGTCAGGTTATCTCTAGATATTACCAAATTTGATAAAACTTATTATTATACATAGTCATTACTTATACAAATTTTGCAGCAAGGGGTATCATAATGCCCAGCAATATTTCTTCAAATAATTCACTTTGAAACTATTTTGGCAGCTTTTGATAATTAGTTCCATAAAGCGTACAAGGGGGAAATGGCAAAATTAAAGGGTAACTATCTCTACAAATTTCAGGAAGTGATATAAATGACACAAGTTAATATGAAATGCTGTATATCCAAGAGAGTATAGGGAATGTTTAACAAACATACAGAATTACCATATTTTCAACAAGCGTTTATTTGTAAATCATTTTTTATAGTAGTTTTAAGTTTGCACATAGTGGTGACCCCGGGGTCATACTGGGGTCACACCGGGGTCACAATGGCACACTGCAAGAGTTAAGTGTTACCTTGGATGGTTTAGGAGGGAGAGGGGAAGCATCCGGAGAAAGCGCCAAGCCATTACGATCATATAGCACTTGGAAGGGGTCAGGATAAGGATGTTGGATGGGACGGTGGGAAGGAACGGTACCCAATCACCTGGACGGTCCGGGATTGAACGCCATCCTGCATGAAGCGAGACCGTCGCTCTGCCATCCAGTCCAAGTAGTTGGGCTGGATGATTTCTGGGCCTGGTCCTCGACCAGGTCTCCTCGTTGCTGGACTGGTCAACCAGGCTGTTGAACTCGGCTGCTTGCATCCCGACGTTCAGCAATGGAAGAGCATAAACTGATTCATAAAGAACTGATTTGCAATTTACTGATATCTAACAAAATGCCGTCTCTAGGAACATTACAACATTTGAAGAATAACTTGTGTGTGATGCTAAAGCACAGGTAACAAATGGTTATCGTAGATTATCGTAGCTCAACTTCTCTGAAAAAACAGAACATGAAATACACTTAAACATTAATAGTTGAATACATAATTGTGTGAAGAGCTAGCTTATGCCATCACTTCTTGTAAGAAGTATCCTGGAAGCTTGTCAAGTTACTTACCCACACAGTGGGATCACATGCCACAGTGTCAGTGTTCTTATTTGCAGACACAGCTGGTGTTGTGTGGGGAGCCAGACGCCCCACGCCCAAAACATACAATAACACATTACCCAGAGGTTAATTCAGTACGGTACTGACATTTACGGCTGAGATGCACACATGTGGCGAAGTACAGGCGCATGCAGCCGCTCCATGCATTGAGTGGCCTAACGATACTACTGCTGTTGGGTAGACTGAATGGTGGGGAGCGGGCAGACCGCCCGCCAAGTGGTGGGGAGGGCTGTTGGACCGCATGATATAACGTTAGCTGGTGGCAGGCTGCTTAATACATTCTTCTCTCCCGTGTGGTGAAGGAGTCGGTTATCTTCATCGTTGTTATTATTTGTTCTCTGCTTTAACGTAGCTGGGGAGGGAGGTGTAACAATGCATCTAGTGACCTTTGTTAGTGAAGTGACCTAACCGCTGGACTACTACAGTACATAAGGGGCGCCCCGATATTTTTGGCCAGGGATATGAGAGGCGTCCTGCTCAAGCTAGTGCGATACAATGTCTTTGGAAAACTTTAGTGAGCTGCTCCATTTCTTGGTTTTTAGCGGAGACCAATCAGAGGCGCCCATTTGGGTGTCAGCCTGTTTTTGTGTAGACTTGCTTACCACATAGTCACATACAATTATTATTGTTTTTTGTACAAATTCATTCAACGGTTTATTTATCATATTCATAAACGATTTAGTCAGGATTGAGCAGCAACATTTGCAAATTTGCAGATGACACGAAAATTTGACGGGAAATAAATTCAGAAGAATCAGTCACTTCAGATCGATCCAAAGAGAGTTTTGAATTGGTCGAAAGATTGTCAGATGCAGTTTAATGCTGAGAAACGTAAGGTTCTGAGGCCAGGTAATGATGATAGTTACAAGATATCAGCTGGATAGTATTACTAAGTCTGCGAAAAAAGATGTGGGGTTCATTACACACAGAAATCAGTGCACAAGACTTCACAGTCATGTGCAGTCTTGTTCATGTGGGGGTCATAATTAGTAGAAATATAAAGGCAAACACTTAGATACAGAACTGTTCGAGGTGAAGCCAAGTTAGAACACTTGGTTATATGTTCAGAAGTGCCAGCAATTAAACGACTAATGTTATTCTTCAGTTGTCTTGCTCATATTAGGGCCCATTATATTATACACTACAGTTTTGGTCTACATGTTATAGAATGGTCATAAATTTACTTGATTGCTTTCAGCAATGAATGACAAAGTTAATCCCATAAATTATAATCCTTCCATATTCCATATGAAGTTTTTTTTTTAGTTTATTATGCACCCCATACCCATCCCGCAGGCGGTGGTGGAAAGGGTTACATCCCGTCTTCACGCTAGGCTGTTTAAAGCAGCGGCTGTCCTCCCTAGACGCATTCATCAATTTTAACATACTGTGTATTAAGAATTGGCTTGTTCTCATATTAATATTACTGTACATAACAATTCTATTAATAACTGTGTTTAGAATAATATTGTGAACACATGTAGGTTAGGTGTTTAGGTTCTGCTGGCGATTATTTGTATTTGCAACCTGTCCTCGACTCAAGTCCATTCCATCCAGTGATCGACCCCCCTACAGACGCATTCATAATCTTTTATATGCTGTTCATTCAATACGAGAATTTTCTCAAATATAAATTATTATAATAGCATATTGTGCATATATATAGACATAGGTTAGGTTAGGTGTTTAGGTTCTGTTGGCGATTATTTGTATTTGTAGTACGTGGGTGAAGCATTTACAGCGTTGTGGTTCGAACAAAATTCGTGAGTGAAGCACTTGTTCCGGAAGTGTTCGGACGTCATCAGATGTGAGTCGTGTGTAAACCGTTTTTCATTCATAAACACCTGGGGTTTGGCGGGTGTATTATACAGTGCTTGGATCTTTGTATGCGAGGACGGGCCGTGCAGAGGCACATAATTGGCTTAGGGACTGAACCCCATAATTCATTTACACATATACATATATGTATTTGTGTATGAATATCAAGTGGAGGAAATATATATGTATTTGTGTATGTATAGAAAAAAATGGTTTCCCTTCAACACGCATAAAATTTTCGCCTTTTTTTATAGTATATCAAAGTCTTTTTATATCACAAGTGGTTTAAGAAGTGTCCCGCAACAGGATCTGTACGCGGCAGGTTACATCATCTGTGGTGACTTAGTTACTGATCCTGCTCCACACCCACCCAACAGGGCGGCAACGTTACAGTCACGTGCAGGCTGCCCCTACAGTCACGTGCAGGCTGCCCCTACAGTCACGGGCAGGCTGCCCCTACAGTCACGTGCAGGCTGCCCCTACAGTCACGTGCAGGCTGCCCCTACAGTCACCAAACTTTGAACACTTAGCTAAGACTCCTGGCAGTACATAGTTATAAATGAAGGACTTAGGCATGTCTTGAACACAATTGTCAGAGTTATCTCTGAATTCCGCGACTCTCATTCCATTAAATAACGACGCAACATTTTTGAGTTTTGCCAATCTTCTGGCAGATTAAAACAGTTTAATTTACATTCGGTAGAAAGGCCAAGAGTTAGTGACATGATTGTACAAGTGGAGGAATTGGTATAACAAGTGGGATAATAACATGGTATTAAATATATAAATACAAAATAGAACGCGAACAATGTATATAAATTGGATAAGTTTAGATTTGGACAAGACCTGGGAAAATACTGTTCGGAAACAGGGTAGTTGATTTGTGGGTGGTGGTGGTGGGCGGGGGTGGTGGTGGTGGTGGTGGTGGCCGGGGGGAGGGGAGTGACCCCCCCCCCCCCCCCCCCCCCCCGGCCAGTGTGGGACCATCAGCACCTCCAGCCAACGTTACACGCGTGTTGGCTAATTGCTGACCCCGCTGTTATGTAAATGTTGCCATTGATTAAGGAAACCCGCCTCGCGCGCGCACTTCCCCATTTACCAAATTACCTATTGAGGTAAAAACTACATGATTGTGTATTTTTGGTTTCATTGTTTTTTTTTAATATAAATTTGAGAAAGTTGAATCCCAACATTATGATATAAAGAATATTTCCCATTTTGATGTGTTAGGTAAACATGCATACAAATTCCAGGACATAAATTGTGGCAGACTGTGGTGCACAGAGAATTCCTGTAGAGGTGTTGGTGTGTGGTAATCCAGTGTGTGGCGGTGTGGCTCCGTATTGATTAATTCGTGCGGTATGGCGGCGGCCGCCGGGTCATACTCCAGCTCTCATGTTTACTCTGCTGCTTAACCTTACCCTGCTTTACTGCCCCCTAGTGATAGTGTGCCCTTAACCCTGCTTTACTGCCCCTAGTGATAGTGTGCCCTTAACCCTGCTTTCCTGCCCCCTAGTGATAGTGTGCCCTTAACCCTGCTTTACTGCCCCCTAGTGATAGTGTGCCCTTAACCTTGCTTTCCTGCCCCCTAGTGATAGTGTGCCCTTAACCCTGCTTTCCTGCCCCCTAGTGATAGTGTGCCCTTAACCCTGCTGTCTATCATCTTCTCAATACCCTCTTCTGGTGAGAGGGTAGGAAACACGGTGTTCCGTTATCTGGGAATGGTCCTCTTGTGGCCACAGAGTAATATCTTCGGATGTCATTCTTCCTGTTTACTGGAACATGTATTGAGCATTTGAAAAGCAGAGATGCAATAGGTACGCAGAGGGAGAACTCTATTATATTAACTTGCACCAAGGGCCCAAGACTGGTCAACACTCCCGCTACACGTAAGGACCATAACTGGCAGGCCTCTCACAGTGTTCACGAGAGAACTTGACAAAACCTTCAGAGAACACCTGGTCAACAGGTTGTGATTCATACGTCAGGCTGCGACCAGCCTCATCCAACAGCCTGCTCGCATAGCTGAAAATAATAAGAATAGAATAGAAGAAAATATTAAAGTGTTCAGTGAGAATCCACAAGGTCTTCTCTGAACGCTTTATTTTCTTCTTCGAGGCTATGGGTCCCTACAATTGCACTACAGGTGGTACCCTCACCTATATGTATATAAATTAATAAATTTGCATTTTCCCCTATCTTGGGTTTATCTGTAGCATAATGTTTCTAAGCTCTTCAACTCTCTAATTCTGTCTGGGGGTCAGGTTTGTATTGTGGTAACATGATCGATAAGGCTGTTGCTTGTAGCGTCCCGTAGGCCCACATATCCACTACAGTTCGGCTGATATGTTACTTCCTGCAATATATTATTATATTGATGGAAATACAGTTGAAATTCCGTAGACTTTCCTAGAGCTTTGTAATTATTTACGCACAGAGTAAAGGGTCTCGAATCTCCTTTGTATGGATACCTTCACACATAAATATAACCCATCATAATGAGACAGACATTGCAGCCAAATTAGCGTGTAACAAGTTTGAAGTTGAATTAGATCTAGGTATCCCCATCTCTGCTGTCAAAACTGTATTGGTCCAAACATTCAGATCTGATAGGAAAGAACTTACTGACTCCCAACGACCTGAAAGTACTAGTATAAAAAGCTATGATTTGTTCAGATCTGAAACCTACATCTATGGACAGCACAAAACGTCCACTAGACTGTGCGACACAGTGGTTGCAAGGATCAGGTTGGGTTACCGTTACCTGTGGCAGGTGGCTGCAGGTGACGGGTCTCCCAATCCTGAGCACTCCAGTTGCAAACTCTGTGAGCAGGAACTACGGCATGATCTCCCGCACTACATCACTGAATGCCCAGTTATTAGACCTTTCAGACCAGTTGGCATGAGGTACCTGGAGCTTTGCAATTACTTTATTCACTCTCGTATTCTTGAAGATATCCTCACAGTATACCCAAAATTTGCCAGTGCAGGCTATTAAACACATGACTCTGTATGACTAACCATCCTGCGAGATGGGGACTTGTATTACCACTGCTACCTTATTCAATCTTGTGTTGTTGATATCCTCAAAATGCATCCGGAGTCTGCCAGTGCAGACCGCTTATCACATGCCTCTGTATGACTAACCATCCTGTGTGATGGGGATTTTATAGCATCACCTAGTTAGCTTTTTTGACACACTGTACTCCACTTCATATAGTCTAGGGTAGCTGCACTAATGCAGATGTACCTCATAACTTAATAAAAAAAAAAAAAAAAAATTACGTTCTTGATGACATGCTCATAATGTCTGCAGAGTTTGCCAGTTTTCCTTCCTGTGTGGTGGGGACTTTTAGCATCACGTAGCTCTTGTAGCACACAACGGTAAATAATGTTGACTGTTGCCAGAACTTGCTTCCCTCCCCCCCCCCCCACTTCCCCTCCCCAGCACATTCCTCTCCCCTCCGTAGCACCTTCTCCCCCCCTCCCCACACAATGTTGTACCATCGTGGCTTACACTGTAGCATTTCCCCGTATACAGTCACCAACCCCACACCCCCCACCTTTTTATAAATGGGAAATACAGTGAGAGGTATGAAAGCAGGCGGGCTGTCCGCCTTGCTGACACGATATGTGGGTGTTGGCAGCTAAACAGATATATATATATATATATATATATATATATAATATATATATATATATATATATATATATATATATATATATATATATATATATATATATATTGTGACGGTAAAGCGTTGGTGTTCGGCTGTTTCTGTATCCTGTGTCTGGCCCCCTGTTTCCACCGCCTACTTTCATTACTTTGCATTTACTCGGGTTGAACTTAACAGCCATTTGTTGGACCATTCACTCTATCTAGGTCATCTTGTAGCCTCCTACTGTCATCCTCTGTTTCAATCCTCATAATTTTTGCATCATCAGCAAACATTGAGAGAAACGAGTCTATAGCCTCTGGGAGATCATTTACATATATCAGAAACAGTATAGGTCCAAGGACTGACCCCTGCGGGACTCCACTTGTAACGTCCCGCCAATCTGAGACCTCACCCCTCACATTGGCTCGCTGTCTTCTGTTGCTTAGGTACTCCTTTATCCAATAGAGTACCTTCCCTTTCACTCCAGCCTGCATCTCCAGCTGTTTCACTAGCCTCTTGTCTCTTGTGTGGTACTGTATCGAAGGCTTTCTGGCAATCCAAAAATATGCAGTCTGCCCACCCTTCTCTTCTCTTGCCTGATTTTTGTTGCCTGGTCGTAGAATTCAAGGAACCCTGTGCGGCAGGACTTGCCATCCCTGAACCCATGTTGATGCTGTGTTACAAAGTTCCTTCGCTCCAGATGTTCCACTAGCTTTCTTCGCACAATCTTCTCCATCAGCTTGCATGGTATGCAGGTAAGGGACACATGGTATGGTTGGTGGGTATTCACCTAGTTGCGTTTGCGGGGGTTGAGCTTTGCTCTTTCGACCCGCCTCTCAACTGTCAATCAACTGTTTACTAACTACTTTTTTTCACACACACACACCCCAAGAAGCAGCCCGTGACAGCTGACTTAACTCCCAGGTATCTATTTACTGCTAGGTAACAGGGGCATTAAGGGTGAAAGAAACTTTGCCCATTGTTTCTGCCTCGTGCGGGAATCGAACACGCGCCACAGAATTACGAGTCCTGCGCGCTATCCACCAGGCTACCAGACCCCCGTGTGGAGGGGAACACGTGTGGAGGGGAACACGTGTCGAGGGGTACACGTGTCGAGGGGTAAACGTGTCGAGGGGTACACGTGTCGAGGGGAACACCCGTGGAGGGGAACACCCGTGGAGGGGAACACCCGTGGAGAGGGGAACACCCGTGGAGAGGGGAACACGCGTGGAGAGGGGAACACGCGTGGAGGGAGGGTACCGTGGAGGGGAACACGTGTGGAGGGAGTGGAACACAAGAGGGCGGAAGGGGTTAGCGATGGACGTCAATTGTAATGAAGGGGGGGGGGGTGAAGAGAGGTACGCAAAAATTGTAGTGGAGGCTCCCTTGGGAGCAGTGTGGGACACGCCAGGCCTGGCCGCCCACCTCACTGATCAATAGGCAGTGTGTGACTCCCGCCTCACCCCCCCCCTCCCCCAGCCAGCCCTCACACTGTTGTACACCCCCCCCAGCCAGGCCTCACACTGTTGTACACCCCCCCCAGCCAGGCCTCACACTGCTGAACACCTCCGCAGCCAGGCCTCCCACTGTTGTACACCCCCCCAGCCAGGCCTCACACTGCTGTACACCTCCCCAGCCAGGCCTCACACTGTTGTACACCCCCCCAGCCAAGCCTCACACTACTGTACACCTCCCCAGCCAGTCCTCACACTGCTGTACACCCTCCCAGCCAGGCCTCTCACTGCTGTACACCCCCCCCAGCCAGGCCTCACACTGCTGTACACCCCCAGGCAGGCCTCACACTGCTGTACACCCCCCCAGCCAGGCCTCACACTGCTGTACACCTCCCAGCCAGGCCTCACACTGCTGTACACCCCCCAGCCAGGCCTCACACTGCTGTACACCCCCCCAGCCAGGCCTCGCACTGCTGTACACCTCCCCAGCCAGGCCTCGCACTGCTGTACACCTCCCAGCCAGGCCTCACACTGCTGTACACCCCCCCAGCCAGGCCTCACACTGCTGTACACCCCCCCCAGCCAGGCCTCACACTGCTGTACACCCCCCCAGCCAGGCCTCACACTGCTGTACACCCCCCAGCCAGGCCTCACACTGCTGTACACCCCCCAGCCAGGCCTCACACTGCTGTACACCCCCCAGCCAGGCCTCACACTGCTGTACACCCCCCAGCCAGGCCTCACACTGTTGTACACCCCCCAGCCAGGCCTCACACTGTTGTACACCCCCCCAGCCAGGCCTCACACTACTGTACACCCCCCCAGCCAGGCCTCACACTTGTACACCCCCCCCCAGCCAGGCCTCACACTTGTACACCCCCCAGCCAGGCCTCACACTGCTGTACACCCCCCCAGCCAGGCCTCACACTGCTGTACACCCCCCCAGCCAGGCCTCGCACTGCTGTACACCTCCCCAGCCAGGCCTCGCACTGCTGTACACCTCCCAGCCAGGCCTCACACTGCTGTACACCCCCCAGCCAGGCCTCACACTGCTGTACACCCCCCAGCCAGGCCTCACACTGCTGTACACCCCCCAGCCAGGCCTCACACTGCTGTACACCCCCCAGCCAGGCCTCACACTGTTGTACATCCCCCAGCCAGGCCTCACACTGTTGTACACCCCCCCAGCCAGGCCTCACACTACTGTACACCCCCCCAGCCAGGCCTCACACTTGTACACCCCCCCCAGCCAGGCCTCACACTTGTACACCCCCCAGCCAGGCCTCACACTGCTGTACACCCCCCCAGCCAGGCCTCACACTGCTGTACACCCCCCCAGCCAGGCCTCGCACTGCTGTACACCTCCCCAGCCAGGCCTCGCACTGCTGTACACCTCCCAGCCAGGCCTCACACTGCTGTACACCCCCCAGGCAGGCCTCACACTGCTGTACACCCCCCAGCCAGGCCTCACACTGCTGTACACCCCCCCCCAGCCAGGCCTCACACTGTTGTACACCCCCCCTCCAGCCAGGCCTCACACTGCTGTACACCCCCCCAGCCAGGCCTCACACTGCTGTACACCCCCCCCAGCCAGGCCTCACACTGCTGTACACCCCCCCAGCCAGGCCTCACACTGCTGTACACCCCCCCAGCCAGGCCTCACACTGTTGTACACCCCCCAGCCAGGCCTCACACTGTTGTACACCCCCCAGCCAGGCCTCACACTACTGTACACCCCCCCAGCCAGGCCTCACACTTGTACACCCCCCCCAGCCAGGCCTCACACTGCTGTACACCCCCCCAGCCAGGCCTCACACTGTTGTACACCCCCCCTCCAGCCAGGCCTCACACTGCTGTACACCCCCCCAGCCAGGCCTCACACTGCTGTACACCCCCCCAGCCAGGCCTCACACTGCTGTACACACCCCCAGCCAGGCCTCACACTGCTGTACACCCCCCAGCCAGGCCTCACACTGTTGTACACCCCCCAGCCAGGCCTCACACTGTTGTACACCCCCCCAGCCAGGCCTCACACTACTGTACACCCCCCCAGCCAGGCCTCACACTTGTACACCCCCCCCCAGCCAGGCCTCACACTTGTACACCCCCCCAGCCAGGCCTCACACTGCTGTACACCCCCCAGCCAGGCCTCTCACTGCTGTACACCTCCCCAGCCAGGCCTCACACTGTTGTACACCCCCCCAGCCAGGCCTCACACTGCTGTACACCCCCCCCCCAGCAAGGCCTCACATTACTGTACACCTCCCCAGCCAGGCCTCACACTGCTGTACACCCCCCAGCCAGACCTCACACTGCTGTACACCTCCCCAGCCAGGCCTCTCACTGCTGTACACCCCCCCAGCCAGACCTCACACTGCTGTACACCTCCCCGACCAGTCCTCGCACTACCCCAGCAAGTCTCAAGCAACTGTGTACGCTACCCTATCCAAGACAACACCCCCCACCCAGAACACACTCCTTTCCATCCCGTTTCTTGTACAGTGTGTGTAAATAATCTTCCATTGGGAATAGACTCATTCCGTTCAGTGCCGATGATGCTAAAATTATGAGGAGGATTATGACGGGACGACATTTATTATTATTAACATCTTTATTGACAAAATTAATTACAATTTTGCCTAATCTGAGGATTTCAATTAAGTCCTATTAAAGTGAGGATAATGCTGGTATTCACTCATACACAAGACAATAGGTCTAAACTGGCACATATATATATATATATATATATATATATATATATATATATATATATATATATATATATATATATATATATATATATATATATATATATATATATATATATATATATATATATATATATATATATATATATCATGGTTACAATCAATGTTTTAATGTATAAATATGTGAAAGCAACTTTCTATTGTGCACTGCCACACAAGGGCAGGGATGGGTTCATAAGTGATGCAGCTTAGAAGTAATTTTAATAAAATTGTTCTTCATTCTTTAAAATGGACAATCAAATTTTGGATAAATTGTTAGGATGTCGTCCAGAACACCTGAGTCAATGAAATAGTTACCCAGTAGGTGGTACAATAGGCCAGGAGGTCTAAAATCTTTTACGGTTTCACATTTAACAATATAGTGTTCTAGTGAATGCATTAAGAGGTTTATCACAGAGTTTACAATCTGAGTATTCTGGTAGTGGCTCAGCCTCACTAACCTGCCAGATGTGTCTGTAGCCAAGGCGAATTCGCGCAATGACTACATCACATTGCCTGGTCCGGTTACTGTGCTGACCATACAAATACCTATTATTACAAAACTTGTCATAACTTTTAATACTGCAGCTTTCAGGTCTCTGGGCATTTCTAAGTTCTTCTAAATTTGAATTAATTTATTTAATTTGTATGTTTCTAATAACTGCATTAGATAGTCCAAAGTCATAATCAATGTTTTCTTTCCTGCAAGCCTCATTGGCCAATCGATCTACAAAGTCATGTTTTCCAACTCCAACAGCACGAGGCTACAAGATAACCTGAGCACACTGAGAGAATGATGGTTCAACTATTTGCTCCTAAAGTTTAATTCAGTCAATATTATGTAATGAAACTAAGTGGAGCCGGACGCCGGCCACAAGGTACTAAATGGGAGATGAAATCCTCCTTGAAACAGATATGGATAAGGGGCTTTGGGTAGATATCACGACGAAATTATCTCTTTAAGCCCGCGTTTAAACGATATCAACAGCAGTTCATCTGAGGCTGGCCAACTTCAGAACTGCCTTTACAAACTTGCATAAGGAATCATTCAGAACTTTGTATACTACGTATGTCAGACCAGTCCTGGAGTTTGCGATTCCAGCATGGAGTCCATATCTAATTAAGCACAAGACGAGATTGGAGAAGGGTCAAAGGTTATGCCACAAGCCTAGTCCCAGAACAACGAAGAATGAGTTACAAGAAAAGGCTATGTGAGAGTACAATATAGTTTTCCAAACATGTGGAAAATTACTTGGGATGGGTTCAAGGCCCATCCCAGGGTTGGGCCCATCCCAGGGTATCAACCAGGTAAGGCGTCCTCTACGCCCCAAGCCGGCCTGGAACTAGGCTTTAACTTGGGATAACGTAGTTCATCAGGCTCATTTTTTGTGTACAGAGCCTCGCGAAAATGTTATGATTATTTTTGGGAACTAACATAATCTTTTCTCTTTCTAGGTAAGTGATGCATCTGGTCATCTCCAGGCGGGCAGCTTGGATGAGGTGCTCGTCACACTCTTGAGTACTGTGCGTATTAATCTAATTCTGCGTGTATTAATCTAGTACTGTGTATAAATCCAATCGTGCGAGTATTAATCAAATAATGTGAGAATTAATCTATTTGTTTTACGTATTAATCATAATATTGTGCTAAACAATAAATCAAGCCGCCGCCTGTAGCAGAGCAATGTGTGTACTACACCCGGTGCTCATATAACCTGTCACCACTGTCAGTGTGTGGTACTGTCATCACGTTATCTTGAGGTTATCTTGAGATGATTTCGGGGCTTTAGTGTCCCCGCGACCCGGTCCTCGACCAGGCCTCCACCCCGTGCAGCCGGTGACAGCTGACTAACACCCAGGTACCTATTTACTGCTAATAGGGTGAAAGAAACTCTGCCCATTGTTTCTCGCCGGCGCCTGGGATCGAACCCAGAACCACAGGATCACAAGTCCAGCGTGCTGTCCGCTCGCCAACCGGCTCCCTCTCACTGTCACTGTCAGTGTGTGGTACTGTCACCACTGTCAGTGTGTGGTACTCCCGTGTAGGGTAATACACGTGGGCCAGGTCGCTGGGTGCTGTCGTCTCCCCACTCCTCCACCTCACGCTGGGAATCGGGCAAAAATAACAGAGGTGTTTGGTTAGTGGCACTGAGGACAGCACTTAGGGCTGGGGATGAGAACTCCAGCGATACATGGTAACACCTGGGCCTCCTGGGAACGAATAGTGTCAGCCTTTTCGAAAAGACAACAGAGACTATTTAATATATAATCAATAAACATTTTTTTTAATGTTTGTGATGGCAGCTTTTCGGTGTTGGCGTGTATCTTTAGCTGGTATTGCTTATCCAAAGTGTTTTTTGTCTTGGTAGCTTCTTCACTTTGGGGAACGTTGAGCTACAATTAAGTTATGTTTAATTTTATGAACTTAATTTCAGGTGAACCCAAAGGGGTTCACGAGCTGGTTCATTAAGAAAAGGTCGCTAGATTGTCTTGTGGTTGTCGCTGGCAGTGTCAAGCCTAGGGGAAGGCACTATCAGGAGAAAGCGTGTGCTTCGAGTGTATTGAAAACTGCTTGTAACGTGTTTTATTCACTGTTAAATCTGTCAAACACACCATACCTAAGCCTAACTATACATAAACTGGCAATATACAGGTGTCCCAGAACTAGCTATCTATTTCTATGAAACCAGAGAAATCTATTCAAAACGTACATATATGTTTTTAAGTCATTTTAATACAAAAACAAATAGATTTATAAATCATGTTAAATATGTATTGATACTGTCACGTTCTGCCCCTGGGCGTCCTCTCGCTACGTCGAACCTAGTTCCCTTAAAATTATTCACGAATGACTGTAAGACTGAAATTATCATGTAAATCTTCTAAATACAATATATATTGAAGTACTGTGTTACGGTGTGTCACCAGGAAGGTGCCGACCTCTGTATGCATTATTAGGGCTAGGCTTCTGAAGTGTGGGAATAATTTAGACATTTTTACATTTATAACACATGTGCTAAACAACAGTAAACACGAGTGTTTTAACAGTTTTAAATAACGTGATAATTCTGGGACACCCTGTATGATAACATTAATAATATAAGAACAATATAACTTATTGGATTATGTGAAAGATTCTCCCTGTCCCTTCAGTGCCAGATAAATTACTGAATTTTTATATTCTTGCGGTGGTGAAGGGTTGTGGTGAAGGTTGTAGTGAAGAGTGGTGAAGGTTGTAGTGAAGAGTGGTGAAGGGTTGTAGTGAAGAGTGGTGAAGGGTTGTGGTGTAGAGTGGTGAAGGTTGTAGTGAAGAGTGGTGAAGGGTTGTGGTGTAGAGTGGTGAAGGTTGTAGTGAAGAGTGGTGAAGGTGTAGTGAAGAGTGGTGAAGGTGTAGTGAAGAGTGGTGAAGGTGTAGTGAAGAGTGGTGAAGGTGTAGTGAAGAGTGGTGAAGGTGTAGTGAAGAGTGGTGAAGGTGTAGTGAAGAGTGGTGAAGGGTTGTAGTGAAGGTGTAGTGAAGAGTGGTGAAGGTGTAGTGAAGAGTGGTGAAGGTGTAGTGAAGAGTGGTGAAGGGTTGTAGTGAAGAATGGTGAAGGTGTAATGAAGAGTGGTGAAGGGTTGTGGTGTAGCGTGGTGGTGTAGTGAAGGTGTAGTGAAGAGTGGTGAAGGTGTAGTGAAGAGTGGTGAAGGTGTAGTGAAGGTGTAGTGAAGAGTGGTGAAGGTGTAGTGAAGAGTGGTGAAGGTGTAGTGAAGAGTGGTGAAGGGTTGTAGTGAAGGTGTAGTGAAGAGTGGTGAAGGTGTAGTGAAGAGTGGTGAAGGGTTGTGGTGTAGCGTGGTGAAGGTGTAGTGAAGAGTGGTGAAGGGTTGTAGTGAAGAATGGTGAAGGTGTAGTGAAGAGTGGTGAAGGGTTGTGGTGTAGCGTGGTGAAGGTGTAGTGAAGAGTGGTGAAGGTGTAGTGAAGAGTGGTGAAGGTGTAGTGAAGAGTGGTGAAGGTGTAGTGAAGAGTGGTGAAGGTGTAGTGAAGAGTGGTGAAGGTGCAGTGAAGAGTGGTGAAGGTGTAGTGAAGAGTGGTGAAGGTGTAGTGAAGAGTGGTGAAGGTGTAGTGAAGAGTGGTGAAGGTGTAGTGAAGAGTGGTGAAGAGTGGTGAAGGTGTAGTGAAGAGTGGTGAAGGGTTGTAGTGAAGAGTGGTAAAGGTGTAGTGAAGAGTGGTGAAGGGTTGTGGTGTAGAGTGGTGAAGGGTTGTGGTGTAGAGTGGTGAAGGGTTGTGGTGTAGAGTGGTGAAGGTGTAGTGAAGAGTGGTGAAGGTGTAGTGAAGAGTGGTGAAGGTGTAGTGAAGAGTGGTGAAGGTGTAGTGAAGAGTGGTGAAGGGTTGTAGTGAAGAGTGGTGAAGGTGTAGTGAAGAGTGGTGAAGGTGTAGTGAAGAGTGGTGAAGGGTTATAGTGAAGAGTGGTGAAGGTGTAGTGAAGAGTGGTGAAGGGTTGTGCTGTAGAGTGGTGAAGGTTGTAGTGAAGAGTGGTGAAGGGTTGTGAAGGGTTGTAGTGAAGAGTGGTGAAGGGTTGTAGTGAAGAGTGGTGAAGGGTTGTAGTGAAGAGTGGTGAAGGTTGTGGTGAAGAGTGGTGAAGGTTGTGGTGAAGAGTGGTGAAGAGTGGTGAAGGGTTGTGGTGAAGAGTGGTGAAGGGTTGTGGTGAAGGGTTGTGGTGAAGGTTGTGGTGAAGGGTTGTGGTGAAGGTTGTGGTGAAGGGTTGTGGTGAAGGTTGTGGTGAAGAGTGGTGAAGGTTGTGGTGAAGAGTGGTGAAGGTTGTGGTGAAGAGTGGTGAAGGGTTGTGGTGAAGAGTGGTGAAGGGTTGTAGTGAAGAGTGGTGAAGGGTTGTAGTGAAGAGTGGTGAAGGGTTGTAGTGAAGAGTGGTGAAGGGTTGTAGTGAAGAGTGGTGAAGGGTTGTAGTGAAGAGTGGTGAAGGGTTGTAGTGAAGAGTGGTGAAGGGTTGTAGTGAAGAGTGGTGAAGGGTTGTAGTGAAGAGTGGTGAAGGGTTGTAGTGAAGAGTGGTGAAGGGTTGTAGTGAAGAGTGGTGAAGGGTTGTAGTGAAGGGTTGTAGTGAAGAGTGGTGAAGGGTTGTAGTGAAGGGTTGTAGTGAAGAGTGGTGAAGGGTTGTAGTGAAGAGTGGTGAAGGGTTGTAGTGAAGAGTTGTGAAGGGTTGTAGTGAAGGGTTGTGGTGAAGGGTTGTGAAGATTAAGGGGAGCGGAGGAGTAATACAACGTTAGACTAAGTTTCCTTTAGCCAACAGGAGAGTGCCTCTGTGACCCAGGTGAACACAGGAGAGTGCCTCTGTGACCCAGGTGAACACAGGAGAGTGCCTCTGTGACCCAGGTGAACACAGGAGAGTGCCTCTGTGACCCAGGTGAACACAGGAGAGTGCCTCTGTGACCCAGGTGAACACAGGAGAGTGCCTCTGTGACCCAGGTGAACACAGGAGAGTGCCTCTGTGACCCAGGTGAACACAGGAGAGTGCCTCTGTGACCCAGGTGAACACAGGAGAGTGCCTCTGTGACCCAGGTGAACACAGGAGAGTGCCTCTGTGACCCAGGTGAACACAGGAGAGTGCCTCTGTGACCCAGGTGAACACAGGAGAGTGCCTCTGTGACCCAGGTGAACACAGGAGAGTGCCTCTGTGACCCAGGTGAACACAGGAGAGTGCCTCTGTGACCCAGGTGAACACAGGAGAGTGCCTCTGTGACCCAGGTGAACACAGGAGAGTGCCTCTGTGACCCAGGTGAACACAGGAGAGTGCCTCTGTGACCCAGGTGAACACAGGAGAGTGCCTCTGTGACCCAGGTGAACACAGGAGAGTGCCTCTGTGACCCAGGTGAACACAGGAGAGTGCCTCTGTGACCCAGGTGAACACAGGAGAGTGCCTCTGTGACCCAGGTGAACACAGGAGAGTGCCTCTGTGACCCAGGTGAACACAGGAGAGTGCCTCTGTGACCCAGGTGAACACAGGAGAGTGCCTCTGTGACCCAGGTGAACACAGGAGAGTGCCTCTGTGACCCAGGTGAACACAGGAGAGTGCCTCTGTGACCCAGGTGAACACAGGAGAGTGCCTCTGTGACCCAGGTGAACACAGGAGAGTGCCTCTGTGACCCAGGTGAACACAGGAAAGTGCCTCTGTGACCCATTTGTTGACGTCGCCACGGCTCGCAGGGTGAGTATGGGTGCACCCCACACCTGGCAGGGTGAGTATGGGTGCACCCCACACCTGGCAGGGTGAGTATGCGTGCACCCCACACCTGGCAGGGTGAGTATGCGTGCACCCCACACCTGGCAGGGTGAGTATGCGTGCACCCCACACCTGGCAGGGTGAGTATGCGTGCACCCCACACCTGGCAGGGTGAGTATGGGTGCACCCCACACCTGGCAGGGTGAGTATGCGTGCACCTCACCCCTGGCAGGGTGAGTATGGGTGCACCCCACCCCTGGCAGGGTGAGTATGGGTGCACCTCACCCCTGGCAGGGTGAGTATGGGTGCACCCCACACCTGGCAGGGTGAGTATGGGTGCACCCCCACACCTGGCAGGGTGAGTGTGGGTGCACCCCCACACCTGGCAGGGTGAGTGTGGGTGCACCCCCACACCTGGCAGGGTGAGTGTGGGTGCACCCCCACACCTGGCAGGGTGAGTGTGGGTGCACCCCCACACCTGGCAGGGTGAGTGTGGGTGCACCCCCACACCTGGCAGGGTGAGTGTGGGTGCACCCCCACACCTGGCAGGGTGAGTGTGGGTGCACCCCCACACCTGGCAGGGTGAGTATGGGTGCCCCCCACACCTGGCAGGGTGAGTATGGGTGCCCCCACACCTGGCAGGGTGAGTATGGGTGCACCCCCACACCTGGCAGGGTGAGTATGGGTGCACCCCCACACCTGGCAGGGTGAGTATGGGTGCACCCCCACACCTGGCAGGGTGAGTATGGGTGCACCCCCACACCTGGCAGGGTGAGTATGGGTGCACCCCCACACCTGGCAGGGTGAGTATGGGTGCCCCCCACACCTGGCAGGGTGAGTATGGGTGCACCCCCACACCTGGCAGGGTGAGTATGGGTGCACCCCCACACCTGGCAGGGTGAGTATGGGTGCACCCCCACACCTGGCAGGGTGAGTATGGGTGCACCCCCACACCTGGCAGGGTGAGTATGGGTGCACCCCCACACCTGGCAGGGTGAGTATGGGTGCACCCCCACACCTGGCAGGGTGAGTATGGGTGCACCCCCACACCTGGCAGGGTGAGTATGGGTGCACCCCCACACCTGGCAGGGTGAGTATGGGTGCACCCCCACACCTGGCAGGGTGAGTATGGGTGCACCCCCACACCTGGCAGGGTGAGTATGGGTGCACCCCCACACCTGGCAGGGTGAGTATGGGTGCACCCCCACACCTGGCAGGGTGAGTGTGGGTGCACCCCCACACCTGGCAGGGTGAGTATGGGTGCACCCCACACCTGGCAGCAACAATCAACGCCCCACTTCACCTGGTGTTGCTCATGATGTCATTATAGGGGCACCTGCTGCTCCAGCCTCTCATCACACGTCATTGTTGAGTCGAGGCAACTCCGTGTGCACCACATCCCTCTGTTGTTGTTGTGTTGCTTCCGTGGTTGTCATAGTGGTTGAGTCATTGGGAAAGGTAATTACTCGCCACCACCTCCTCATCTACACTCAACCCCCTCCCTCACCCGTCCTCAACCTTCACCCCCCCCCACCCCCTCTCAACCTTCAAACACTGGGCAAGCAGACCACTGCCAAGCACATGAGCCCCCCCCCACCCCCCCCTCCCCACACACAACACAGGACCGGCCGGCCTGGTAGGGGGGAAGGGGGAGGGGGGGGAGGGGTAGTGAGCAGCGAGCAGCGGTCGATTGCTGGTGAATGAGAGACACGTGTGTGAATGGATGTGTAGACCATCGCTGGTGCTGAATGACTTAATAAATTACGGGTAGAGCAACGTAATTTGTGTAGCGTATACTGCACCCTGTTTTGTTTGTTGGCTTCCTTAATGTTTCTTATGGAAGCTATACTTAATTATGATCAAGTCCTTTATATATATATATATATATATATATATATATATATATATATATATATATATATATATATATATATATATATTTATATTTATATATATATTTATATATATATATATATATATAATTGAAATTATATATTATAATATATAATAAGATAATTGAACGCCTTGTATCAGGCGTTCAATTCTCAGGTTTATCATATGGTACATATTCTTTATTATGCACCCTATACCCATCCCGTGGTCGGTGGTGGAAAGGGTTACAGAGGCACATAATGGATTGAGGAACTGAACTCCAGAGTTCGTTTAGCTAAGCCAGTGACGATCTTGTGAAGGTAGTTAGACAATGGTACATGTGTGGATGTTTTAGCGGCGTCCATGGTGGTGGGATGTGGGGGGAGGCAGGGACCTGTCCCTCAAGCAGGTGTCGGGGTTCATCATCTCCTCTCACCTGTTGTTGTTGTTGTTATAGATTCAGCTACTCGGAACAAGCTCCAAGTAGAACGGGCTATGGTGAGCCCGTAGTGGACTTACCTGGCACAGGAGCGGTGCGTGGTCCTCTCACCTTTTTAATCACTCCAGTCCGCTAACATCGAGACGTAACTGTTACTTGTTACCTTACCTTGTGGTTACCTTGCCTTGATTCCAGGGGTCAGGGTCACCACGGCCCGGTCTCTGATAAGGCCTCCTGCTTGCTGGACTGGTCAACCAGGCTGTTGGACGCGGCTGCTCGCAGCCTGACGTATGGGTCAGTCTGGTTGATCAGGTATCCTTTGGAGGTGTTTATCAAGTTCTCTCTCTTGAACACTTCCCACGTATGTGTAGTGGAAGCGTGTTGAACAGTCTCGGGCCTCTGATGTTGATAGAGTTCTCTCTCAGAGTACCTGTTGCACCTCTGCTCTTCAACGGGGGTATTCTGCACATCCTGCCATGCCTTCTGGTCTCTTGTGATGTTATATCTGTGTACAAGTTTGGGACCAGCCCCTCTACTGTTTTCCATGTGTAAATTATTATGTATCTCTCCCGCCTGCGCTCAAGGGAATACAAATTTGGGCATTTTAGTCGGTCCCAAAAGTTTAGATGGTTTATTAAGTGGATTCTAGTGAAATCCACTTAATAATAGTTATCACAGGTCGAGCCCGGCCTGAGGCCAGGCTTGACTTGAATAACTTGGTATAACAGGCTGTTGCATGGAGCGGCCCGCAGGCCCCAACCCGTCCTCTTACAAATTACGTCGCTTTTTCCTCGTATGACCTACGGCCAGAGAAGGCCGTAATATGGAAATGAAAAATAATTCAAAATAATTTTTTTTTTTACCAAGTTAAAGGGTCCTCAGGTAGGTTAGGAGGGCAGGAAGTTCTCCTGAGCTTTCGAAACGTCATGAAAACCGTTAATTGAAAGTTTCCTCTGTTAACGTAACCTAACGTAACAGCTAAAGCCAGAGGACCCAAAACAGAAAACGGGAGCACAAACGGGAGAAAACGGGGGCTGTTGCTTGGAGCGGCCCTGCGGGCCGCTCCAAGCAACAGCCTGGTGGACCAAACTCTCACAAGTCGAGCCTGGCCTCGGGCCGGGCTTGGGGAGTAGAAGAACTCCCAGAACCCCATCAACCAGGTATCAACCAGGGACAGTACGTCACTTTCGTGAACCGAGTTCATTTTTAATTACGTCCTTTTTTTTAGCCTGAGTGCGCATACCAGCGAAAAACGACGTATTTTATAAGAGTATGATTTGTAACCGTACATGTCCACCACAGCCTGATTGGTCCAGCACTTCTGGCAAGAACCTGTCCAAGTGCTTCTTAAATACATTCACTTCCGACAATATTTC
This sequence comes from Procambarus clarkii, assembly GCF_040958095.1. NCBI lineage: Eukaryota > Metazoa > Arthropoda > Malacostraca > Decapoda > Cambaridae > Procambarus > Procambarus clarkii. The sequence continues at coordinate 37,280,490 of NC_091151.1, read as the reverse complement.
TAATGCTTGCTGTGTTGACCAGCTGTGGACCTCTGATGTTCAGTGTTCTCTAATTGTGGCTTTGGCATCTCTACTCCTCACTGGTTCTATTCTGCATTACCTTCAGTGTCTTTCGCTCCAGTATGTTGTTATTCTACTGTGCAAATTTGGGACCTGGCCCTCCAGTAGCTTCCATATATATAATTTGATAGTCGTCTCGTCTTGTTTCCAAAGAACACATTTGGAGAGCTTTGAGACGGTCCCAATAATTGAAGTGCTTTATCGTGTCTATGTATTCCGTATATGCTCTATGTATTTCCTCTAATTCAGAGATCTCTTCTGCTGTGAAAGGGGAAGAGAGTACAGAACAATACTCAAGACGGGACGGCACCAGTGATTGAAAGAGTATTAGCATTGTTGTGGGGTCTGGAGAGAGCAAGCAAGACAGCGGGCCTGATGGTTAGTAAGAGCGAGGAAGACTGTGTTTACTAGTTGTGTTTTTGCGGGGGTTGAGCTTTGCTCTTTCGACCCGCCTCTCAACTGTCAATCAACTGTTTACTAACTACTTTTTTTTTCCCACACCACACACACACACACACCCCAGGAAGCAGCTCGTGACAGCTGACTAACTCCCAGGTACCTATTTTACTGCTAGGTAACAGGGGCACTTAGGGTGAAAGAAACTTTGCCCATTTGTTTCTGCCTCGTGCGGGAATCGAACCCGCGCCACAGAATTACGAGTCCTGAGCGCTATCCACCAGGCTACGAGGCCCCCTACGAGGCCCCCGAGGCCCCCTACTGTGTGTGAAGGGCGAGGCCGGCGGGTAAAGGTAAAGCCAGGGGGGGACGACAACTATCAGGAGAAACCGCCAACCCATTACGGCTCTTAAAGCGCTTGGAAGGGGTCAGGATAAGGCTTTCGGACGGGGGGGGGAAGGAATGGTGCCCAACCACTTGGACGGTCGGGGATTGAACGCCGACCTGCAAGAAGGGAGACCGTCGCTCTACCGTCCAGCCCAAGTGGTTGAGCGGGAGGTAAAGGTGAGGGGGGGAGGTAAAGGTGAGTGGTGGGAAGGGGGAAGGTGACGGGGCGCTGGATGATGGGTGGGCGGGTCAGGTGGGCTCACCGCGCCAGGGGGTCTCGCGGGGAAGGTGTTGACGCTCCGCAGGTAAACATTAAACAAACATTCACTCTCACGCTAAGGAAATATTTGTAAATATTTGTGCAGTGTATAGCCAACTTTACCATGTGCGTGCAGGCGGGAGAAATTCCTATATATCCATTAGTCCGCCAAGTGCTGCATGTTGAAGCTATTATTTATACTGTAATTGTCTTTATATACTCACTTTTAATGTTAGAACTAACTGATGTGATGGAACTGTCTTGGCTTCGGTCGTCTTGTGCCTTGATTGACATAATGTTCACCCGCAGGAAAGTGTTATTGCTCGAGAAAATAACAGTCGGGGGTAAAGAATACATTAATGGACATTAGGTAAATGTCCATTAATTATAAACGGAAGCCGGAGATGGCCACGTCCGGGTGTGGTTGTGTGTGCGGAAGAGCCGTAGGCAGGTCAGGCACATAGTAAAGGTATATTACGGCCAACACTGCCAGTTATTGGTTGTGAACAAATCCACAAGGGCCGTGACGAGGGTTCGAACCTACGTCCGAAAGGATCCCAGACGCTGCCTTAATCGACTGAGCTACGACATGGTATAAGAATTGCAACCGGGAAATCATCCTGATCCACAATGATTTGTTGAGAATGATTTACAAACAAATGATTTGTTCATTTGATGCATCACGCTATTGTGATTTCTGTGTGTAATGTGTTATTGGTTGTGTTTTGGTACGAAATCACACTGGAGTCATCACTTCCCAACCCACATTGTCCATCGGCTCTACCCATTACACATGACCTATTGCCCCTCCCCCCCCCTGCCCAATCTGCTTCGTAAGCTACTACTTGCCGCTGGGTTCGCTGACATGACTAGCAAGCTTAGTCTGGTGGATGGATTGATAGACTTGTAGGCTACCTGTTGTTGGTTCCGGGGGCCAATGTTCCTGCGGTCCGGTGTTTAACTAGGCCTCGTGCCTAATGGTGTGATAAAGGAAGGACTAGAGAAGCCTCGCAGAGTGGCGGCCAGTTCTGGCTGATGAATACAACCTGTTGCCGAGGACAGCAAGAAGATTGATGTGACAAAAGGTCTATCAACCGGAAAGGGATGATTGACAGGGTACTAATTTCTAATCAACACGTGGAATATTGAAATAGTAGTTGTATAATTATTTTGAAAGCCAAAGTTAAGTAAGTGAAGGAGAAAACAGATCGTAGTGATGAAGGGAAATATATGACTGTAACTGAGCCATGAGGTGACAGGCGCTATTGCAATATTTACAAGCACAATTAGACAACGCAGTGTACACATTATTGGTCCGCACACACTTTTCCTATTCTGGTATCAATATCGGAAATATCCCTAGAACAGCAGTGGACGCTGTGAATCTACTGTAGATACTGAATCTATTGAAACAGATTTCTACTGTAGTCACAGGCTCAGCCTAGTTGTGGTGGCCTGTAGACCGTCTCATAAACCACACACTCGCCAGGGAAGGCTGGCTAGGCTTGCAAGGCTGCAAGAGTAGAACTCCAGACATGGTCAACATGTAATTATGTTCCCTATCACTACTTGCGCTCATCATATAAATTATGGTGCCGAGCCTTGAGTCTGCTCTGAAGGTTATGAGATGGGTGTCTCATAACCATCATCATACTGTGATGGGTATCTGAGAAGGGTATCTCCCATCATACTGTGGTGGGTACGTGGGTCTGCGGGCAGCTCCAAGCAACAGCCTGGTGGACCAAACTCTCACAAGTCAAGCCTGGCTTCGGCCTGGGCTTGGGGAGTAGAACTCCCAGAACCCCATCAACCAGGTATCAAGCAGGTTGATTCTGTAAACAAGTCCGTGGACAATCAGAAGGCTATTGTACCAACTGATGGACATGCTCCGATATCGTTTGTAGACAGTCTGACAAGAATAATTTCCATATAGAGTAGATGAAAGTATCTTGCAAGTGCAGTTGAGGCTGCACTGAGACTACACATAAGGGGCATAACTGGCCGACCCCTCACAGTGTTCAAGAGAGAACTGGATAAGCACCTCCAAAGGATACCTGATCAACCAGGCTGTGACTCATACGTCAGGCTGCGAGCAGCCGCGTCCATCAGCCTGGTTGATCAGTCCAGCAACCAGGAGGCCTGGTCGACGACCGGGCCGCGGGGACACTAAGCCCGGAAGCACCTCAAGGTAACCTCAAGGTAAGGAGGCGCAACAATTTTCACAATAGCTTTGCAGTTTCACTAATTGAGTACAAGTTATGGAAGGCCATGAGCCCCATATATTCCCAACACTCCCCCACACTCGCAGGTACCTATACAGTTATTCCATCGATCTCTGATCATGTTGGGGTCGCGCACAGTTTCACATTGTGTATATATTTGTTGCAAATATTAGCTTGGGGACCATTGCACCTTGTGCACACACTATGATACGCCACGACCCCTGCATGATCAAAGGTCGATGAAATAACTGCACGTCGCTGCGAGTGTAGGGGAGTGGTCAGGTGCGCCTCAGGTCCCTCTTATTACTTACCGTATCCTTGACGGTAACTTACCATCTAGTCACAGCCCCGCTCCTGTGCCAGGTAAGGCCACCACGGGCTCACCATACCCCGTGCTACTTGCAACATTTGGTTCCGAGTAGCTGAAACTAAAACAACAACAACAACAGTAGGTTTACGGGCTGTTCATGCTCGTGCCCACCTTTTCGTTGGCTTAATCTTCATTCAATCTGACAGTAGGTACAAGGTGACCCAGGTTCCAACCCTCCAACGGCTCAACTGCACTATATATATATATTATATATATATATATATATATATATATATATATATATATATATATATATATATATATATATATATATATATATATATATATATATAATTATTTATTTCATATAAAAGTGTTCTCACTGAGAACACAGCAATATTTTCCAATAATATCTATACTTGAAATAAGAGAGTCGTTAGGCTAGAACCACACACGAAAGTTCATGCCTTACTCTGGGAAGTTAACAGCGAGGAAATATACAGGCACTAATTGAACAATGGAACAGACCAGTAATGGAGCCGAGTATGTCTAACGAACTGCTTGTTACAAGGTTGAGGAATCCTGGAGCAAGAGGCAGCATGGTAGAAATTGGTCTCCATTAACTATTAAATCGGCTGTGAAACTGGCGAATAACCCATAAACCCGATCCGCGTAATGTGGCTAAGTAAATATACCCAGGAAATTGTCATCCAGGAGACCTTGGCAGAGTGGCGTGTTGACCTCTGTGCTGTGGACGCACGTCACCTGACCCGACCCGGGCTGGATAATAAAGGACCTTATTGTGGCCCACAATTTGTGACTGTTCACGTATAGCGTTAATGTTGTGGAATACGGAGGTGCCTGGTGGTCCCCGGGGGCCGTGCACACAGCACCGCACGTGACGCCTTATTTATGTACATGCAAGGGTGCGCTCGTAGCTCTTGCGGGTAATTGGCTGGCTACTATCAGCTACCAGTGAAGGTATGCATGATAGTGTGCAGTTATGGCGGCAAGGTTCCGGGGGGCCACTGTCCCCCGCTCGTCAGTCGTATTCTGTGGAGTTTGGTGCCACAGGCCAAGTTCACTAAGTTTTTACTGCTGGAGGCGGCCGTAATGCCAACGCTTGCCAAGTGTGGGCGCCCAGTTTGTACCATGTACTTCACTATCGATCTCCACAACCCATGTGCCACGTATTACTAGATCTTCACCTCCGTCTCAGGAGGAGTACTTACTGAGATCCTCCGTTTTCAGGAGGATCTCAGCTTGAATAAATTGGCAAGTGGTGGAAGTGAAGTAAAGCAACATTTATAATAATAGTGGTGACACATCCAGGTAGAGTAGCAAGACAGCTACCAGCTGGACAAATATAAAGGTTTTAATATTTTAAAGAAAGGCAGATTAATGTGGTGGTGGGTGGTGGTGGGGATCCTACACACTTCACCGACATAGTTGTAAAACTGAAAGGATCATTCACTTTAATAGAGTACTCGTAGAATTTATGAATATTGCAGTGTACGGTAGTGTTATATATTAAACCTGAAGGTATAAAACTGTGATGAAGTATTTAGAGCTTAATGGATATTTTAATTTAAAGACATTGTCGTTAACCTTGGCGAGTTACTAGGGCTGAAAGTGTGCTCTTGTCCAGTTAGGTGACGTACTTACGGTTACCTCAGGTTTAGAGGATCTGAATCCTCTTAATATGTTGATTGAGAGGCTCAGTGTCCCCGCGGGCGGCCTGTCAGGCCTCCTGATTGGCTGTTTAGACGCAACAGCTCGCTGGCAGCCTAAGATATGAATGACAGTCTGGTTGATGAAGTAATCTTTGGAGGTGTTTATGAGGTTATCTTTCGAAGACAGTGAGAGGTCGGCCCATCATGCCCTTTACGTGTAGAGGAAGTGTTTTGAAAGTCTTGGGTCCTTGATGTTGATAGAATTTTTATGTGTGTGTACCTATTGCACTTGTGTCATGCCTTCTGGCTCGTGTGGTGTTATTCCAGTGTGCAGATTTGGAACAACTTCCCTCTAAAATTGTCCAAGTGTAAATTATTATGTATCTCTCGCACGCATTCCCCAACCACTTGGGCTGGTCGGTAGAGCGACGGTCTCGCTTCATGCAGGTCGGCGTTCAATCCTTGACTGTCGTGATGGGTGGGCACCATTCCTTTCTCCCGTTCCATCCCGAATCCTTATCCAGATCCCTTCCTAGTGCTATATAGTCAATGGCTTGGCGCTTTCTCTTGATACTTCACTTTCCTTCTCACTTGCGCCTTAGGGAATACAGATGTAACAGTTTGAAATAGGTCCAACAATTGTTTTTGTTTTATTGAATGGATTGTAGCAGTAAAAGATCTTTACACGTCCATCAGGTTATAAAGGCTAGGGAAATTTTGGTGTCATTCTTTCTATATATTTCCATTACATATTTCTTCTTACATATTACATATTTCTTCTTACATATTACATATTTCTTCTTACATATTTACATATTTTCCTTACATATTTACATATTTTCCTTACATATTTACATATTTTCCTTACATATTTCTTCCTTTCTGCTTGTGTCGTCGTCTGCCCCAGTTGCCAGCCGTGTCAAGTGACAATAAGAAGAGCGCCATATATTGTGGTTGACTCGGGTCATTAGTGAGGGCCCCTTTGTCCAGGGGGCCTCGCTCCCCCTCTCCACCTCTACCTCCTTACCTCCGAGGCTGGCCCGCTGTGACGCCGTGTTTGACCTCTCAACCTCTTCCTCCTCCTACCTCCAGACCTCACTCTCCTCTCCTCCTCTGTGTGTGTGGACCACAAGTTGACACTTGATGTACCTCCACTGAAACGCTGTGCGTATTAGTGGCTTTAGGTATTGTATGTACTAGCTCTATCTATAAATCAAACATTAGGTTTGTAACTTCATCAATGTATGTACTTTTACCTAAATTAAAATTTGAATTTTGAATTTGAATTTGACTAGTGTCCAGGCACAGTTTTTATTATTATTATTATTTTCTACCACAGTCATGTCCACAGATTTACAGTGCTAACCAGCATATATACATTTTCTCCATGGACATGGTGAGAGATCTATTAAACATATAGTTCAGGGATTCAATCAGATCTCCAGGGAGCCGTTTCTCCTCTGTTCCTGGGCCAGGCCTCCTGCAAGTAGGTCTAGGCTCTGTGATTGGTCAGTGGTGCCCCGGGGTACCACTATTATGTACATACCACGTACACATACCACGGTATGTTCATAGCAGTATGTGTAGAGTTCCTTAAATAAATAGTTTATTGTGAGTTGGAGCCGCGTACAGGCAGCATTGTGTTCAAGTCCAGGGTAAACAGGAGGTACACTCCCCCCCCCCTCCATTGGCAGTAGCTGGAGTAAGGTAATTGCTTCTTTGTGATTTAATTGTTAGTATTTCAACCCATTGCCAGAGTACTTTAGAGTAGGGTATAATTAATTTATTGATTTTAAATAATAAATTTGTTAAACTGTGTTTGCTATTTCAGTTCATTTCCTCTTTGTCATTTAATTGAGCATATATATGATCTTAAGCTTACTGGGTCTTTGGTCGCATTTAGTGATTTATTTTTTTAGTGCTTTAATATCTAAAATAATTATCAACAAGCCGAAAGTAATAACTCATATTGGCACTTATGAATTTTTTAATATATACAAAAGTTCTTATATTCTTGTAGAGCCACTAGCACGCATAGCGTTTCGGGCAGGTCCTTAATCTTTATTTTCCCTGGAATACGAAACGCCAAATCGTTAAACAACCAGGTACCCGGTCTGCTGGGTGAACAGAAGCGTACAGTTAAGGATTGGCACCTAGTCAATCCTCCCCGCCCAGGATACGAACCCAGGCCAAATCTCTGGCGAAGTGCGGGGCGAGTGTTACCATTGCTAATTATCAAGTACTCTTTGTACTTGCTTGCAACAACAAGCAAGTATGTTGACCTGACCAGACAATAGGTGAAGGGACGACGACGTTTCGTGTGCACAATCAAGTAGTTGTGTTTGCGGGGGTTGAGCTCTGGCTCTTTATGGGAAAAATACGACTGAGGAGCTAGACGTATTCCGTCGAGCTTTATGGAAAACAATGAACGTCACAACCCAGGTCAACATGGATTTAGAGCGGGAAGATCCTGTCTGTTACATTTACTCCACCACTATGACAAAATTACAGAAGCTTTAGAAGAAAGGCAAAATGTATATACCTGCTTGATGGAGATTCTGAGAGTACTTCTACTCCCCGAGGCCAGGCTTGATTTGTGAGAGCTTCGTCCAACTGACTGTTGCTTTGAGCGGCCCGCAGGCCCACATTCCCACCACAGCCTACATCTCCTGCATTGCTCAGAGACAAATTATTTAGTGCTGTTAACACCCTTTTGACTGGTGCCGACATACCAACTCACTCCTTTTATGATAATTGGCTGAGAAACAATGCTTACAATCTCATTAAACTTAACATTCCTTTTAAGTGCAATCTACCAGTCTCTGATATTCCTCTTTATCTGTACCCCACCATTCAAGTATCATACACACCTGTCACCAAGAAAGATAATGAGAATCTTGCTCTACTCAAAGCTGTCACTCTTGAAACAATTGCCTCCTCCATCGAGAGTCTAAGATCTCACGAGCACTGTGTCTACACCGACGGCTCAGTCCAGTCTTCTACTGGACGGACTGCAGCGGCATGTAGGTTTTATAGAAATAATATCTGCACAAAGTCTGTCAGTGTCAGGTTAAACAACTGGCTGACCTCCACACAAGCAGAACTAGCAGCATTACATTTAGCAACCAGCACATTAAAAAATATTGGAGGAGGAATAATATTCTGCGATTCAAAGTCTGCTCTTCAAGCAATCGAAAACTTCTCTTGGAAGATCGACAGCAAGAACCTAATACTCCCAATTATTAATGACCTAATTGATGCACAGAGTAAAGGGTCTCGAATCTCCTTTGTATGGATACCTTCACACATAAATATAACCCATCATAATGAGACAGACATTGCAGCCAAATTAGCGTGTAACAAGTTTGAAGTTGAATTAGATCTAGGTATCCCCATCTCTGCTGTCAAAACTGTATTGGTCCAAACATTCAGATCTGATAGGAAAGAACTTACTGACTCCCAACGACCTGAAAGTACTAGTATAAAAAGCTATGATTTGTTCAGATCTGAAACCTACATCTATGGACAGCACAAAACGTCCACTAGACTGTGCGACACAGTGGTTGCAAGGATCAGGTTGGGTTACCGTTACCTGTGGCAGGTGGCTGCAGGTGACGGGTCTCCCAATCCTGAGCACTCCAGTTGCAAACTCTGTGAGCAGGAACTACGGCATGATCTCCCGCACTACATCACTGAATGCCCAGTTATTAGACCTTTCAGACCAGTTGGCATGAGGTACCTGGAGCTTTGCAATTACTTTATTCACTCTCGTATTCTTGAAGATATCCTCACAGTATACCCAAAATTTGCCAGTGCAGGCTGTTAAACACATGGCCCTGTATGACTAACCATCCTGCGAGATGGGGACTTGTATTACCACTGCTACCTTATTCAATCTTGTGTTGTTGATATCCTCAAAATGCATCCGGAGTCTGCCAGTGCAGACCGCCTATCATATGTCTCTGTATGACTAACCATCCTGTGTGATGGGGATTTTATAGCATCACCTAGTTAGCTTTTTTTGACACACTGTACTCCACTTCATATAGTCTAGGGTAGCTGCACTAATGCAGATGTACCTCATAACTTAATAAAAAAAAAAAAAAAAAAAAAAAAACTCTGATTGTGCCTATGGCACCTCTGCTCTTCACTGGTTCTATTCTGCATTTTCTTCCATACCGTTCACTCCAGTACGTTGTTATTTTACTGTGTAGATTTGGGACCTGGCCCTCCAGTATTTTCCACGTGTATATTATTTGATATCTCTCTCGTCTCCTTTCTAGCCAATACATTTGGAGAGCTTTGAGACGATCCCAATAATTTAGGTGCTTTATCGCGTTTATGTATGCCGTATATGTTGTATATACAGACTTTGCAAAGGCATTTAGCAAATGTGACCACGGAGTGATTGCCCATAAAATTAGATCAATAGGAATAATGGGCGCGTTGGATTTTCAACTTTGTCAAACAGAATGCAGAGTATAACAGTCAATTAAATTAAGTCAAATTGCAGTGAAAAGCGCAGTACCCCAGGGCACAGCCCTTGTACCACTGCTATTTCTCATTCTTATTTCGGATATTGAAAAAGATATTAGTCAAGAGCTTCGTGTCATTCTTTGCAGATGATAAAAAAAATCAGCATGAAAATTACCTTTGTAGAAGACACTTGAGAAGCTACGAGCCGATATAAATAAAGTCTTCGATTGGGCAATGGAAAATAACATGATATTTAACTGTAATAAGGTCCAGGTACTTAGGTATGGTGGAAACGAGGAAATTTAACTAAACACAGTGTACAGGGCAGAATCAGAACTACTCATAAAAATGAAAGCAACATTTAAAACATATGGGAATTAAGATGTCTGACGATCTGATATTTAGTGAACATAACCGAGCAACTATAGCGGCGGCCAGGAAAATGATAAGATGGATTATTAGAACGTTCAAATCCAGAGACCCCACAGCAATGCTAATACTACTAAAATCACTGGTGCTGTCCCGTCTTGAGTACTGCTCAGTACTTACTTCCCCTTTCATAGCAAGAGAGATCTCTGAATTAGAGGGAATACAGAGAACATACGCGGCACGCATAGAAACGATAAAACATCTAATTTATTGGGACCGTAAAGTTCTAAAAATGTACTCTCTGAAAAGAGACGAGAGATCAAATAATATATACATGGAAGATACTAGAGGGCTAGGTCCCAAATTTAGACAGAAGAATAACATACTGGAGGGAAAGGAAAAATGCACAATAGAACCAGTGAAGAGTAGAGGTGCCATAGACACAGAGAACACTGTCGGAACATCAGAGGTCTTCAGCTGTTCAACACCCTCTCAGCAAGCAATAGAAATATTGCCGGAACAAAGGTGGATATCTACGAGAAACATTTAGATAAGTTCCTGCAAGAAGTGCCGGACCAACCAGGCTGTGGTGGATACGTGTGCCTGCGGTCCGCTCCAAGCAACAGCCTGTTAGACCAAGTTATCACAAGTACTCTGGGAGTAGAAGAACTCCCAAAACGCTCTCCAGGTAAGCAAGCACAGTAACCTGGGGGTCAGAGCTTTTTACTGTGGATGAACGGATTTTACTTTGTTGAATATTACAATGGGTTCTATTCGTTAAAAAATTATTTATATATTTTTCTACTTTGCCAATAATTCCATTTGTGGTCATTGTGTGTGCAATAACACCATTATCACATTGGTTGAAAGCTTTCGCGAAAACTGTGTATATGATATTAGCGTTTTGCTTGTTGTCCCACGACAGCTAAGGTCATGCTATTCTGGTCTAGCAATTATGAGAGGCAGGAGTGCACTGCTGAGGACCCGCGTTGTTCTGGGTTATGTAGATAGTGTGAGTCCATGTTTTGTGGTATTCTTAGCTCTCTTTAGCAAAATTATTGACCTACCTACCTTGACCTATCGTTTTTTTTTTTTTTTTGCATCTGCTTTATTACCTCCTTTGTGAAGTGGTGGGATGTCTGTTGTTTCAAGTATGTCGGGGATAACACCATTATCTAGGCTCAGTCTCCAAGTAGTGTTAAGGGCCTGTGATGGTATATCATTATCGGAGTCGGGAAATAGCTAGTTATTCTGTAGTGCATCGTATTTTGACGTGTAACTTCCCGACGGACAAAAACCGATGTACTAAAAATGGTAGCGGCTCGCGAAAGTGACGTAATGGCCCCCTTTGCTGTTCGTGGGTCCACGGGTAGGTTAGCTTCGGGCAATTTAGTACAACAGTTTAGTGACGTTGGGAACGCTAGAGAGAACGGAGAGAGAATGGTGACCCAAGCAGTTGCTGGCCAGACCCAACGGTGTTGAACCTAACAGAGCGAGTGATGCTCGCACCATCCACGGCGCCACACCTGTATTTTTCAAGCGAACACAAAGCTCGTTCAATTTTAAATTTTATTGTTGATTTAAATGTTAATGTGAACACTGGAAATAACGGTCACATGTTAAATATTTCCCGGAGGGTTTTATTGGCTTGTGCGACGGTTATGACACGTTAAGTGAAGGATATGTGAAATATTTGCGTTATATAGTCGCATTAATATTATGTGGAGGGATGGTTTGATAAGCGGGTGGATAGGCGGGGCTCGGGTGTCCCCGGGGTGCGGGGGGGGGGGGGGGGGGCATGAACGGTCCCCCGCCCGCCCGCCAACTGACACTTCCGCCACCGCCCCCTCCCCCTCCCACGATACCTGGAGCGGCAACTCTCACCCTTTCTTACCTACCACTCTCCTCTCCCTCCCCCCTCCACCGTTATTCTTCCTTCCCTCCCCTCCCGCCCTTCCTCCCACTCTCCCTCCTTCCCTCCCACTGTACTATTTTAATTTAGTTTTGTACTTCACCTGGTACAAATATACCAGGTATACCAGTGTGTGTGTGTGAGTATACCAGGTATACTCCATGTAAGATTGGGAGCAAAGTTTACTGAGTGGCACAATCTGACGACCCTGGAGAATAAAAGGAACAGAAGGTATTTCATCCTAACATGAAAGATACTGAGTGGAATAGGCAAGGTGGACAAGAACTTCTACTTCAAGTGGAGAAAGTAGGATAAGGAGACGCGTGTGAAAGCTAGAAATGTAAGGAAATCTTCGTACCCTTTACAAGTGGTCAACAAGTGTAATGTACTGGAAGAAGTTGTTGAAGCCACCTCCAGCCGCAACTTTAAGGCCAGATTCGACAAAGGGTCAAACATCAGAATAGTTAGATTATAAGGTAACAGACACAACAGGTTTCCTCAGGTATCTTGAGGAAATTTATAAAGCATCCGGAAATGAATTAGATCAAATCTACACTGACGGGTCATCTAATCCGGTCAATGGCAGGGCTGGTGCAGCATACACTGTAATTAGGGATAAAGCCTTTCAACGCTGAAATGAAGAAAAAGCGCGCATTGAGAACTATGCCTCTTCAACGCAAGCAGAGCTAACTGCCATTGTTATGGCGTTAAGATGCCTTGAACGCTGAAGAGGCATGGCGCAGTGATCTGCACTGGCTCAAAAGCAGCGCTACAAAGCCTAAGTAAAAATCGGGCCGAAAATCTTATGATAGCCTGATCATACCTACCTGATCAACCAGGCTGTGACTCATACGTCAGGCTGCGAGCAGCCGCGTCTAACAGCCTGGTTGATCAGTCCAGCAACCAGGAGGCCTGGTCGACGACCGGGCCGCGGGGACACTAAGCCCCGGAAGCACCTCAAGGTAGCCTCCAGGTAGCCGCTGAAATTAAGAGAGCTGTGAGGGTACTAATCAGTATGGGAAGAGTCGTCAAGTTTATGTAGGTCCCCTCCCATCACTGAAGGAGACCATATTGAATACTTTATATCCAAGACTAATACAAATTAGAGGCATCATTAGGCAATATCACCGTGACAAGGTAACTGAGGAAAGGAGGATAGAAGCACAAACCAGTGAAACTGTACGATGGTACAACATGGTTGCAGCTGGCAATCCCAATCATTATGGACGAAGAGGAGGAGGACGAGGGAGAGAATCAGTAATAGCAAGAATTCGTTTTGGATGGATACAAATATCCATGGAGATTCTGAATTGAAACAACAGTTGAGCAGCGGAGTTGCAGAATCTACCATATGGTGCAGATCAACCAGGTACCAATCTGTGATGAGAGTGACGGACACCGCCTTGACCACTACCCGAGAGTGTGTGAACATCTGAGAGTCATTAGAAGTAGCGTGTGTAGAATAATAAACCCCACATTACAGAAATCGTTAGGATTTCTGTGTTTTTGAGTTAGGAAAACACTATTTGTCAAATATAAATACTTTTCTTAAAAGATTCCCCCATTTTGCACCCGAAGATAACGTAAGATTTTAAGGGTTGACAGATGTTAATCTTCTTGTTTGATAAGCTGTTCACTTTAGTCAATTAAGCAAGTTCCGGCTTTGTCTAGGTACACGTGACAGAACGAACAACCCAGTTGGTTTTCTTCCTATTGGAGGGGGGGGGGGGGGGGTTGTACATGATGCTATGGCGGTGTGTCCACTCACATGATGAGTGGCGCTGCCCAATAAACTCGTCCCTCGGGACAAAATTAAAAAAAAAATAATAAGATACAACAAGGTCAGAAGACGGGGCATGACCTTTTGTAGATACTGATAGACAAGTACTTTCCCTCCCTTACTTATTTGTACTGAAGTACCTCTCAAATAACAGTTGATGCTCGTCATGAGGAAAGCAAGGTTGTACATATTAATTTATATTAGTTGAATGCAGGAATGGCGGTTTGCTGGGATGTGTGACACAGCGAGGTGGGCGCACCTGATGAACTAGGAGTAAAGCCTTTGTTTACACTACCTTACCTTGAGGTTACCTCGAGATGGTTTCGGGGCTTAGAGTCCCCGCGGCCCGGTCGTCGACCAGGCCTCCTCCTTGCTGGACTGGTCAGCCAGGCTGTCGGACGCAGCTGCTCGCAGCCCGAGTCACAGCCTGGTTGATCAGGTATCCTTTGGAGGTGCTTATCTAGTTCTCTCTTGAACACTGTGAGGGGTCGGCCAGTTATGCCCCTTATGTGTAGTGGAAGCGTGTTGAACAGTCTCGGGCCTCTGATGTTGATAGAGTTCTCTCTCAGAGTACCTGTTGCATCTCTGCTCTTCAACGGGGGTATTCTGCACATCCTGCCATGCCTCCTGGTCGTATGTGGTGTTTGTTATTACTGTGTACAGGTTTGGGACCAGCCCCTCTACTGTTTTCCATGTGTAAATTATTATGTATTTCTCCCGCCTGCGCTCAAGAGAATACGGATTTATTCATTTTAGTCGATCCCAATAGTTTAGGTGTTTTACCGTGTGGATTCTAGCAGTAAAGGATCTCTGGACGGTCTCCATGTGCAGGGGGAGAGTCGTCAGTGTCGTCCACCACTACCTGGTAGACATCTCCCGGCCAGGTTGTTGCCGTCTCGTGCTTGAAGTGGTATGAGACAGCGGGGGGGGGGGGGGGTTGTGGTAGGATGTGAGGTGGGGTGGTGATGGTGACCCCCAGCAACAAGTTAGCTGCTCTTGACTCTCACTCCCCCTCTTGTGTCTTGCTTATCTCCCTCTACAGTGAACGGGCACCTGCACGCGTTCCTTGGGGCACCCGCCTGCTCCTTAGCTCCTTACATACCTTACCTTCCGGTTATCTTGAGATGATTTCGGGGCTTTAGTGTCTCCGTGGCCCGGTCCTCGACCAGGCCACCACCTCCAGGAAGCAGCCCGTGACAGCTGACTAACACCCAGGTACCTATTTTACTGCTAGGTAACAGGGGTATAGGGTGAAAGAAACTCTGCCCATTGTTTCTCGCCGACGCCCGGGATCGAACCCGGGAGCACAGGATCACAAGTCCAGTGTGCTCCGGGCTCGACCTTGAGCCATACTCCCACATATTATTTACAAAACTGTTTATTGGACAATGAAACTAAAACACGGGAGAATAACGAGTAAATAAAGCAAGAACACTTGATAATTAGACTAAATACAGCCGACATTGTGGGGTGAGCCATCACTGTATCCTGGTAATTGTATACCGATACTTTATTATGGCATTTACAGGCACGGGGGAAGGTTATTGCACCACCCAATGCCATGAGGTACCATGACCTAGACGTAAGAGATACACATGTCAAAGTATGGAAAAATAGTAAACAAGTTACATAGGAGAGTGACGAGGGAAGCAGACGACACAACTATCAAAATGTGAGAAAAGACAAGTTCTAGCAGAGCTATACAGAGAGGTCACCTTGCGATGATTTCGGGGCTCAACGTCCTTGCGGCCCGGTCCTCGACCAAGTGACCAGTTTACCACATTCAGAAACGGAGCTGACAGATTTACTGAGATTGACGAGGGAAGTTGTGAGGTTCTGAATAAAAACAAACATACAAAGTTTCGAGAATTAAGCCGAAGAGTTCCGGCTGTGGACTTGAGAAGGTGGCGGCGTGAGGCTCCTTGGAGGGGCCAGGCCGGCCACCACCACTACTGACATTCACTGCTGTTAGTACAACTTGATAATGAAGCCGCGTTTTAATGTTCATTGTTTATTTTAGTCACACTGTTTTTAATGTGTGTGTGAAGGTAGATGTGGAAGGTGGACCCCCCTGCTGGGGTTGTCTTGGGGACCCCCTGCTGGGGTTGTCTTGGGGACCCCCCTGCTGGGGTTGTCTTGGGGGACCCCTGCTGGGGTTGTCTCCTACTGATCCTGGATTACTGAACTTTGCTGGCAGTTTGCCAACGCAGGTGTGTGAGTGAGTGTAAGTGTAATCACGTACGTAATGTACGTGGTCCGGAACCAATCACTCGGCGACCTCCCTATAATTCAGTCAGTATAGTGGTGACACAATGGCCCGGCAAGGCGAGGGATGGGTTCGAGTCCTGGCCAGGGAGGATGATCTGGGCGTCAGCCCTCAACTGTTCGCGTCTGTTCACCCAACAGTAATTTGGTACCTAATTGTTAATATTTTAGAGGGTTGTATTCCAGGGAAACTAGTGGTACTTACTCAGGTACGGCAAAAATGAGGATCTGAAACATAATACAGGGTACAAAACACAATCGAGTCTTCCCATAGTAGAAAACAGCATGTCAAGGATTTGGGAATAATGATGTCCGACGATCTAACGTTTAGGGAACATAACCAAGCAAGTATTGCGTCAGCCAGAAAAATGATAGGATGGATTACGAAAACTTTCAAATCCAGGGATCCCATCACAATGGTTGTACTCATCAAGTCACTTGTGTTGTCCCGTCTTGAGTACTGCTCAGTACTCACTTCCCCCTTCAGAGCAGGAGAGATTGCTGAAATAGAGGAAATACAGACAACATATACGGCACGCATAGACGCGATAAAGCACCTAAATTATTGGGATCGTCTCAAAGCTCTCAATGTACTCACTAGAAAGGAAACGAGAGAGATACCAAATAATATACACATGGAAAATACTGGAGGGCCAGGTCCCTAACCTACACAGTAAAATAACAACGTACTGGACACACAGAGATCACACTAACGTGATGCATCAAATGAACAAATCCACAAGGGCCGTGACGAGGATTCGAACCTGCGTCCGGGAGCATCCCAGACACTGCCTTAATCGACTGAGCTACGACAAGGTAAAAGGGTTGAAACCGAAGTTCTACTGAACTTACTGGATCCCGTAGCCTCTCCGAGGCACAAACCAGGCTGTTACACAACCCCCCCCCCCCCTGCACCCGAGCTATGTCAATAGGCCGTTCTCCCTCCTTGTGGATTTGTTCAACGTACTGGAGTGAACGATATGGAAGAAAATGGAGAATAGAACCAGTGAAGAGCAGAGGTGCCATAGGCACAATCCGAGAACACTGTATAAACATCAGAGGTCCGCGGTTGTTCAACGTCCTCCCAGCGACTATAAGAAATATTGCCGGAACAACCGTGGATATCTTCAAGAGGAAACTGGACTGTTTTCTAAGAGAAGTTCAGGATCAGCTGGGCAGCGGTGGGCCTGCGGGCCGCTCCAAGCAACAGCCTGGTGGACCAAACTCTCACAAGTCGAGCCTGGCCTCGGGCCGGGCTTGGGGAGAAGAAAAACTCCCAGAACCCCATCAAGCAGGTATCAAGCAGGTGGGCTAGGCTTATGAGTTACAGGGAGGATAAGCTCTCAGCCCGCAGTAGTCTTCAGCTCCTGTGCTCACCTGTGTGCTCACTTGTGTTGTTGTGACCAACAACAACAGGCTCAACTGAGGCTGATGCTTGTTGGTCACCTTTGTCAATAATTTGTTCGTGTAACAGAATCCTGTGATTATCTTGAGACTGAAGGAATGACGCGACCCGGGATCTTTGCTTTGATGTCCATAGGGAATGGAAAGGATGGGGGAGGTAGAGGGACGGGGAGATGAAATTCAGGAAGAGGATGCGGGTGTAGAGAGAGAGGAGGTTTGAAAGTTCGGTGGCCTGTCCACCATGGGTTGACATTTTTGTATGTGTTGTTTGTTTGCGTGTGTGTTATGTTGGGTTGTCAGTACATTGGCTGGGGGGGCTAGTGTTTGTGACCTTGTTGGTGTCCTAAAGCACTAGAGCCGATGGAGTTGGCTGAAGGAGGCTAATCTTAGAAACATCAGGGTAGTTACACTTCTGACGCCACGACAAATGGTTTTTTGGTTTTATATTTTTTTTGTAGGTGTTTTATTTATATATATATCTTTTTTTTTTTTTTTTTTTTTTTTTTTTTTTTTTTTTTTTTTTTTTTTTTTTTTTTTTTTTTTTATTTATTTATTTATTTATTTATTTTTTTTTTTTTATATTTATTATTTTTTTTTTCTTTCTTTCTTTATTCTTCATATGGTGTAGATTGGGTCAGGGATGGGCCACTCATCTGGATCGTCTGGCAGACCGCTTAGTATCTGAGGGCTTGGGAAGGCCTCATCATGGATATGTCTGATCACTTTTTGTTGGAGAGTGATTCTTCTGGTTCTGTGTGGTGGTTCGTGGATCTCGTAGTCGCTGGTGGTGTTTTCTGCTACGAAGGGATCTTCTGGGTCTGGGACATACATGTTCTTCATACGGTACAGCAGTCTTCTGGCCAGGTAGCTGAGCCTAATGTTCATTGGCTTCATGTTGAGCGTCTCATGGATCAGGTCAGTTCTTACCCTGTCCCTCAGAGTCAGGCCCTCTGCAAAGCGAAGTGCTTTGTTTTGTACTCGTTGAATCTTCAACATGTTGGATTTGTTGGTGAGGTTCAGGGGAACGTAGGGGTATTCCATGCTAGGCCTTATGATCATTCTGTACAGGTGGAGCTTGATGTGGGATGGGGCTTGGTTGAAACGGAAGAGCCGTTTAACGCAGGTTAACGCAGCTCCAGGATTACTCCTACCTCACCCCCTTATCTTACTCTCCTGACCCCTCTCGTCCTCTTGACCCTCCCCATCCTTACCCTCCAGACCCCTGACCCTCCTTGACCCCTGACCCCTGTCCCTCCCTGACCCCTGCCCTTCACTCAGTGTGTCCAGCAGCTGGCCCAAGATAAACGTTATCCTGGGATATTCCTGGACGTACCTGGTTGATACCTGGTTGGTTGGTTGATACCTGGTTGATGGGGTTCTGGGAGTTCTTCTACTCCCCAAGCCCGGCCCGAGGCCAGGCTCGACTTGTGAGAGTTTGGTCCACCAGGCTGTTGCTTGGAGCGGCCCGCAGGGCCACGTACCCACCACAGCCCGGCTGATCCGGAACTTCTCTTAGAAAACCGTCCAGTTTTCTCTTGAAGATGTCCACGGTTGTTCCGGCAATATTTCTTATGCTCGCTGGGAGGACGTTGAACAACCGCGGACCTCTGATGTTTATACAGTGCTCTCTGATTGTGCCTATGGCACCTCTGCTCTTCACTGGTTCAATCTTGCATTTTCTTCCATATCGTTCACTCCAGTACGTTGTTATTTTACTGTGTAGATTTGGGACCTGACCCTCCAGTATTTTCCATGTGTATATTATTTGGTATCTCTCTCGTCTCCTTTCTAGAGAGTACATTTGGAGAGCTTTGAGACGATCCCAATAATTTAGGTGTTTTATCTCGTCTATGCGTGCCGTATATGTTCTCTGTATTCCCTCTATTTCAGCAATCTCTCCTGCTCTGAAGGGGGAAGTGAGTATTGAGCAGTACTCGAGACGGGACAGCACAAGTGACTTAGAGTGAGTAAGAGTACAACCATTGTGATGGGATCCCTGGATTTGAAAGTTCTCGTAATCCATCCGATCATTTTTCTGGCTGACGCGATATTTGCTTGGTTATGCTCCCTAAACGTTAGATCGTCGGACATCATTATTCCCAAATCCTTGACATGCTGTTTTTCTACTATGGGAAGATTCGATTGTGTTTTGTACCCTGTATTATGTTTCAGATCCTCATTTTTGCCGTACCTGAGTACCTGAAATTTATCACTGTTAAACATCATGTTATTTTCTTCTGCCCAATCAAAAACTTTGTTGACATCTGCTTGTAGTTTTTCAATGTCTTCAGCAGAGGTAATTTTCATGCTGATTTTTGTGTCATCTGCAAAGGACGACACGAAGCTGTGGCGTGTATTTTTGTCTATATCAGATATGAGAATAAGGAACAGTAGCGGTGCAAGGACTGTACCTTGAGGTACAGAGCTTTTAACATCGCTTGGACTCGATTTTATCTGATTGACTGTTACTCTTTGTGTTCTGTTCGACAGGAAATTGAGTATCCAGCGTCCTACTTTTCCAGTTATTCCCATTGACCTCATTTTGTGAGCTATCACCCCATGGTCACATTTGTCGAACGCCTTTGCAAAGTCTGTGTATACAACATCTGCATTTTGCTTTTCTTCTAGGGCTTCTGTGATTTTGTCATAGTGGTTGAGTAACTGTGACAGACAGGATCTTCCCGCTCTAAATCCATGTTGTCCTGGATTGTGCAATTCATTGTTTTCCATAAAACTAGAAATTTGATTCCTAATCACTCTTTCAAACACTTTTATTATGTGTGATGTTAGTGCAACTGGCCTATAATTTTTTGCCAAGGCTTTACTCCCCCCCCTTGTGCAACGGAGCTATATCTGCAGATTTAAGTGCTGCTGGTATCTCCCCTGTATCCAGGCTCTTTCTCCATATTACGCTGAGTGCTCTCGCTACTGGTACTTTACACTGGTACTTGCTACTGGTACTGGTACTTGGGACGAACCCAAGCCACTGGCTAACCCGCTCCGGTACTTCAAGTCGGCAGTAGCTAGGCTGTTGGTGAGTGTTTATGACTCGTATGTTGTTTCAGAAAGATTACCTAGAGGTGTTTCCGGGGATCAACGTTTCCGCGGCCCGCTCTCTGACCAGGCCTCCTGGTTGAGAATGTTCTGGTTAACCAGGCTGTTGGACGCGTATGAATCACAGCCTGGTTGATCAGACGGGGATTTGATGAGGGTGATCTTGTTATATCCAACGTTTTGTTCAATTACTTCCAGCTTGTTAAATGTCAGTGGTAAGCTGATATGATTTTAAAGAGTGCACTGTTAGAGAATGTTGCCGTGGTCTACCTCCTGCTCTAGTGCCTGGAAAATATATAAGAGTTCGTTAGTGTTCTTCCAGAGTATAGTAGAGTGTTAGAGTGTTAGAGTGTTCGTTAGTGTGTTGCTCCAAGCAACAGCCAGGTGGACCAAACTCTCACAAGTCAAGCCTGGCTTCGACCAGGTATCAATGATAGATTATGTGACACAAATGTGATATTAAAGTGCTTTCTCTATTCTTTCCAGGTAAGAGCGGGCACTTGCGGGTCGTGTATGCAGTCAGGATTAGTCTGGCGTATGTATAGTAATGACGCAGTACTTGGTACACTTAGCTAGTTCCCGTTAACGCAGTTATTGTGAGTACTTGAATGTATGTTGCATGAACAGTAGTAGTGAGGTGACAAGAAGTTGACTGGCGTCTGCCCATATGTCGTTACTGGTGCTCCTACACCACAGTCACAGCCCCGCTCCTCTACCAGGTAAGTCTACTACGGGCTCACTATAGCCCGTGCTACTTGGACCTTTTGGTTCCCAGTAGCTGAATCTACAATACCACCACCAACAACAACAACATGGTACACCATACTCGTGGTGACCTCCTCGGGAAGACGACCCATATAAGTCACAATACCTGGTTGATACCTGGTTGATGGGGTTCTGGGAGTTCTGCTACTCCCCAAGCCCGGCCCGAGGCCAGACAGACTTTTTTGAGTGTTTGGTCCACTAGGCTGTTGCTTGGAGCGGCCCGTAGGCCCACATACCCACCACAGCCCGGTTGGTCCGGCACACCTTGGAGGAATAAATCTACTTTTCTCATGAAGATGTCCACGGTTGTTCCGGCAATATTTCTTATGCTCCCGTAATATTTAATCACCCCCGTAGACACACAATACTCTGGTACACGGGAACACTAACCTTCACATAGAGAAGATGCCATAATGTCTTGGGAGTGAGTGATGACCACCTTTATCTTCTCTAATGTGGGGGGCTACTGTGCTTGGCCCATGGTGCTTGTCGTTCATGCCACCCATACTGAGAGCAATGTTGATATCGGCGTTAAGTATTCAACACTATTTTACACGACTTTCAGAGTCCCAGTTGATAACTATTCCTTGCATTTAAATGAGCCGGAGCTCATACCCCCGTAGACACGCTGGCACCCCCGTAGACACGCTGGCACCCCCGTAGACACGCTGGCACCCCCGTAGACACGCTGGCACCCCCGTAGACACGCTGGCACCCCCCGTAGACACGCTGGCACCCCCCGTAGACACGCTGGCACCCCCCGTAGACACGCTGGCATCCCCCCGTAGACACGCTGGCATCCCCCCGTAGACACGCTGGCACCCCCGTAGACACGCTGGCACCCCCCGTAGACACGCTGGCACCCCCCGTAGACACGCTGGCACCCCCCGTAGACACGCTGGCACCCCCCGTAGACACGCTGGCACCCCCCGTAGACACGCTGGCATCCCCCCGTAGACACGCTGGCATCCCCCCGTAGACACGCTGGCACCCCCGTAGACACGCTGGCACCCCCCGTAGACACGCTGGCACCCCCCGTAGACACGCTGGCACCCCCCGTAGACACGCTGGCACCCCCCGTAGACACGCTGGCACCCCCCGTAGACACGCTGGCACCCCCCCCCGTAGACACGCTGGCACCCCCCCCGGTAGACACGCTGGCACCCCCCCCGGTAGACACGCTGGCACCCCCCCCCGGTAGACACGCTGGCACCCCCCCCCCCCCCCCCCCGGTAGACACGCTGGCACCCCGCCCGCCACCTTATCCACCCTGCCAACTGTTGCCTCGTATCAAAACCTTAACTAAGGCACTAAGAGCATCATGTTTACTCTGCAGTAGCCTGCAGGTGTAATATAAGTAATACTTGCACGAGGACTGTGTTTGGTAAAGAATTGTACACTACCAGAACTGCCTGCACTACGACTACCTAGCAATACGTTTGAAAACTTCTCCTGTGAGATAGACAGCAAAAACCTCATAATACCAATGACTAATAATCAGATCGCTGCGTATTAAGCTCAGAATCGTGTATTATACAATATTAGAGTAATATACAATATTATTACTAATATTATATACTATTAGTAATTCAAAAAATATTACGGAACTCCTAAACTCTTCCTGACCAGACAGTACCATATAATGACAGATCTGGGGGCCTATATTATGAGTGCAGCACAAAACGTGTACCAGTGTGACTAATTGTTTAGTTAGGGTACCGTTACCTGTGACAGGTGACAGGAAGGGACTCCCGACCTCTAGCACTCCATGCGTTATTTCTGTGAACAGGAACTGAGTCGTGATCCCACACACTCCTTTACTGAATATCCAGTTACCAGACATTTCACTCCTACCGGTTTGAGGTACCGAGGTCTTTGTAATAGTTGTGTCTACTGGTGTCCTTAGGGACAGCCTCCTAGTGCAGCCCGGCCCTGTGTTCCAAACCAGTCTACGAGACCAGGCTCTTAGTATCATAGCTAGTTCTTGGCACAGCTGTAACCCTTCATACAGCCCAGCCTCCGAATTGACAGTACGATTTAATACTAAGTGTAACAAATACGTTTCCTTACTGTCATACATAGTACATAATTGCACATATGGGACTGTTACATTTACCTCCCCATTTATGGAGGACGGGCTGCTTCATATGGTGGTGCTGGCGGTATAAATGTGGGTGTATCTAGGTTAATAAAAGTGTCTGACGTCTGGCTCAGAATTTTAACTTTTCCCGGTTTGTCTTGAGTTCCGTTCTTGTGGCAGTGGTTCTTGAAATGGAGATGTTGGCTTTTGGCTCCTCAAGGTCGTCTTTACTTACTCTCTTGTTTGGCTCATTTATTATCCCTTCATTGTGGCTAATCCCGAGCTTTAAGGGCAAGTTAGCCGACAAACTGTCGTTTTGGGAGCTGCAGGTAACTGTAATTGGCTAGCCTATAGACGGACAGTTTATTTGGAGATGTAGGTGGGGTGTGACGGACTGGGGTGGGACAAGAGTGTAGACGGACGGGTGTGACGGACTGGGGTGGGACAAGAGTGTAGACGGACGGGTGTGACGGACTGGGGTGGGACAAGAGTGTAGACGGACGGGTGTGACGGACTGGGGTGGGACAAGAGTGTAGACGGACTGGGGTGTGACGGGGGTGTAGTCGGAGTGGATGGGGGCGGGGTTGCATCGTTCAGGTGAGACGGGACTCGTCAGGGTGTAGCGACCAGGGTGGTGGTGGCGGTGTACTCCTACACCACCGCTCAACGCCGCACCTTACCAACTCTGCACCGGGAGTTATCGACCATTAATGATGCAGCTGATGTCCATGTTTGGCAACCCTCACCTAGCAACCCTCAGACGTGCCAACTTGTCTATGAATGAAAGTAGTGTTTTCATCTAGTAGGGGATGGGACGTTGGCCTCTTGAGGCAGGTGCGTGGCCTTGGCTCCGTCCGGTCGGTGCCTTACTGGCCAGAGGGATTCGACCTTCATGTATTGTCTCGCCACAAATGGGCTCATTGGTTCTTTATTGGAAAACCATCCTCGTAGCCCAGTTTCTGACTATGCCTCCGTCTACTTCCTCGTGTAGTAACCCCTGCTATTCCCCTGAGTATTTTGTATGTCTTCCCTGTATCTTCTCTCTCCCAGTAACAGCTTAACACCTCTAGTTTTTCCTTGTAGCTTGTACATTGCAACTCTGGGACTAGTCTGATGGCGTACTTGTGAACTTGCTCGAGCTCCGTTTAGTGTTAAACGAGACAAAGAGCACGATGGGGCCACATATTCCAGAATTAGTCTGACAAACGATATACAACATTCTCAACCATACTTTCTTCACACTAGTTAACCTGCCTTATACAGTTTGATATTTTTTAATATGGGCGTAATTTACGTGGGCTTCTGGTGACATGTTGGGGGTTACCTTGCGATGATTCCGGGGATTAGCGTCCCTGCGGCCCGGTTCTCGACCAGCCTCCTGCTGGTCAACCAGGCTGTTGGACGCGGCTCCTCGCAGCCTGACGTATGAGTTACAGGGGTAATATAAATTCGAGTCTTTCTCTCTTTCCAATTCCAATAGAATTTCCTCTCTCATGTGACGCCTTGTGTCCTGTCTCCACTTCGCAGTATCTAGCTTCATTATTTTGCACTTGCTGGAATTAAATTCTAGTAGCCACTTATTTGTTGTTTTAAATCAATAATGATGTACATTGGATTGCTACAATTTAATATGGATAAAGTGATAAGTTTGGTACCTTCTAATAGAACCTCTAATACACACAGCTTTTCAGACCCGATGATAAAATAGAAGATATTTACTGCTTAAAACTATACCGTAGTTGGTCAGTTGTGTTGGGTGTTGCGTCATGGCTGGTGTGTGGTTGTTCTGTAGGTGCAGCCTGCCCGTGACTGTAGGGGCAGCCTGCCCGTGACTGTAGGTGCAGCCTGCACGTGACTGTAGGGGCAGCCTGCACGTGACTGTAGGTGCAGCCTGCACGTGACTGTAGGGGCAGCCTGCACGTGACTGTAGGGGCAGCCTGCACGTGACTGTAGGGGCAGCCTGCACGTGACTGTAGGGGCAGCCTGCACGTGACTGTAGGGGCAGCCTGCACGTGACTGTAGGGGCAGCCTGCACGTGACTGTAGGGGCAGCCTGCACGTGACTGTAGGGGCAGCCTGCCCGTGACTGTAGGGGCAGCCTGCCCGTGACTGTAGGGGCAGCCTGCCCGTGACTGTAGGGGCAGCCTGCCCGTGACTGTAGGGGCAGCCTGCCCGTGACTGTAGGGGCAGCCTGCCCGTGACTGTAGGGGCAGCCTGCACGTGACTGTAGGGGCAGCCTGCCCGTGACACTAGGGGCAGCCTGCCCGTGACTGTAGGGGCAGCCTGCACGTGACTGTAGGGGCAGCCTGCACGTGACTGTAGGGGCAGCCTGCCCGTGACTGTAGGGGCAGCCTGCCCGTGACTGTAGGGGCAGCCTGCCCGTGACTGTAGGGGCAGCCTGCCCGTGACTGTAGGGGCAGCCTGCCCGTGACTGTAGGGGCAGCCTGCCCGTGACTGTAGGGGCAGCCTGCCCGTGACTGTAGGGGCAGCCTGCCCGTGACTGTAGGGGCAGCCTGCACGTGACTGTAGGGGCAGCCTGCACGTGACTGTAGGGGCAGCCTGCCCGTGACTGTAGGGGCAGCCTGCCCGTGACACTAGGGGCAGCCTGCCCGTGACTGTAGGGGCAGCCTGCCCGTGACTGTAGGGGCAGCCTGCCCGTGACTGTAGGGGCAGCCTGCCCGTGACTGTAGGGGCAGCCTGCCCGTGACTGTAGGGGCAGCCTGCCCGTGACTGTAGGGGCAGCCTGCCCGTGACTGTAGGGGCAGCCTGCACGTGACTGTAGGGGCAGCCTGCACGTGACACTAGGGGCAGCCTGCCCGTGACTGTAGGGGCAGCCTGCACGTGACTGTAGGGGCAGCCTGCACGTGACTGTAGGGGCAGCCTGCACGTGACTGTAGGGGCAGCCTGCACGTGACTGTAGGGGCAGCCTGCCCGTGACTGTAGGGGCAGCCTGCCCGTGACTGTAGGAACAGCCTGCCCGTGACTGTAGGGGCAGCCTGCCCGTGACTGTAGGGGCAGCCTGCCCGTGACTGTAGGGGCAGCCTGCCCGTGACTGTAGGGGCAGCCTGCACGTGACTGTAGGGGCAGCCTGCACGTGACTGTAGGGGCAGCCTGCCCGTGACACTAGGGGCAGCCTGCCCGTGACTGTAGGGGCAGCCTACCCGTGACTGTAGGGGCAGCCTGCACGTGACTGTAGGGGCAGCCTGCACGTGACTGTAGGGGCAGCCTGCCCGTGACTGTAGGGGCAGCCTGCCCGTGACTGTAGGGGCAGCCTGCCCGTGACTGTAGGGGCAGCCTGCCCGTGACTGTAGGGGCAGCCTGCACGTGAAATATTTTTTTTTTTATTTATATATTTTATATTTTAAAGTTTTGATTTTTTTTTGGAGAATGTCCGATTCTCCCTCCCGATTGTGTGTCTGTCTGTCCGTCTATCTGTCTGTCTGTCTGTCTGTCTGTCTGTCTGTCTGTCTGTCTGTCTGTCTGTCTGTCTGTCTGTCTGTCTGTCTGTCTGTCTGTCTGTCTCTGTCTGTGCACAAGATCGTCACTGGCTTAGCTAAATGAACTCTGGGGGTTCAGTCCCTGAACCCATTATGTGCCTCTGTAACCCTTTCCCCCTCCACCCACGGGATGGGTATGGGGTGCATAATAAAGACCAAACAAAAATGTGTGGCGGGAGGGTGTAGGTGTGAGGGTGTGAGGGAGGGTGTAGGGGAGGAGCCGGGCGGTGGCCAGACTGGCGTTTAGTAAGATTAGTGTTGGAGGATGAGGATGCCGGATACCGTCCGCGCGGCGCCTCTTGTTGTGCCAACCTTACTGGCCTCACCCCGCCCCGCCCCGCCCGCCCCACCCCGCCCCACCCCACCCCGCCCCACCCCGCCCCACCCCACCCCGCCCCACCCCACCCAAACCCCGCCCCACCCCACCCAAACCCCGCCCCACCCCACCCAAACCCCCCCCCACCCCACCCCAAACCCCCCCCCACCCCACCCAAACCCCCCCCCACCCCACCCAAACCCCGCCCCACCCCACCCAAACCCCGCCCCACCCCACCCAAACCCCGCCCCACCCCACCCCACCCCGCTCCGCCCCACCCCGCCCCACCCCACAAAACACACCATACTTTCTTTCCTCCCTTTTACCCCTTCCCATTATCCTCCCCTACCCGGCTCTCCCCCCTATATGTTCTTCCCCTTCCCTCTCCTCCCTGTCTGGCTCATCTATTATCCACCCTTCTCCCCCGCTTGGCTGACTTTTCCCCGTCTGTGCACTTCCTCCGCCCCATTCCTTTCTACTCTCCTCCCCTTCCTCCCGTCAGGGCCATTCTCCCCTCTTCCCCGACCCGTTTTCCCCTCACTGAGCTAATTATTATCTCTTCCCTCAGGGCTTTCCCCTTCCCATTCTATTTACTTGTGTTGTCAACTGCTTCTTGCTTAGTTCAGAGATTGTTGCTTCTATATATTTACCTTACATAATAGTTAACGTTGGTGAGCGAGGCTGGTGTCTCCCCGCCCGAGGCAGCAGTCACCCGTGGTTGTGTGTGTGTGGGCAGCAAGTCAACTAGTAAGTCTTGGTCTTGTTGTGCTCCTCGTGTCTCCTTGGCTGTCCGCTGGCGTAGTTGGGCCTCCATTAACTGGATTGTAACGGAGGGAGGGAGGGAGGGAGGGGGGGTGTTTACTATTTGTGTCTGCAGAATCGAGTTATTACTCTTGGACACCGCCTTTCTAACATATCTATTTTTCATCTGTTGTGTCTACTACATGTTATTTCTCTCTAACACCCGCACGCGCGCACACCGGGGCGCCGGTGGCTGAATGGACAGCACGCTGGTCCTGTGGTCCGGGGTTCGATTCCCGGCGCCGGCGGGAAACAAAAATGGGCAGAATTTTATTTGCACCCTACTGTTACCTAGCAGTAAATAGGTGCCTGGGAATTAGCTGTTACGGGCTGCTTTCTGGGTGTGTGTACTCACCTATTTGTACTCACCTATTTGTGCCTGCGGGATCGAGCATTGACTCTTGGATCCCACCATTCGAGCCATCGGTTGTTTACAGCAATGACTCTGGTCCTATTTCCCTATCATATCTAGTTTTAAAATTATGAATATACTCTGGTCCTATTTCCCTATCATATCTAGTTTTAAAATTATGAATACTTTGCTTCCACAACCTGCTCCTTAAGTGTATTCCATTTTTCCACTATCACACTAAAAGAAAACTTTCTGACATCTCTGTGACTAATCTGAGTTTCCAACTTCACCCATGTCCCCTCGTTCTGTTACTATTACGTGTGAACATTTCTTCTAACATTTCTTCTATTTCCACTGTCAATTCCCCTGAGTATTTTATACGTTCCTATCATATCCCCCCAATCTCTTCTTTTTCTAATGTAAGGCTCGGTTCCTTCAGGCGCTCTTCATACCCCGTGTGTGAAGTCTTTGTATTCACCTAGTTGGGATTGCGGGGGTTGAGATCTACTCGTTCAGCCCACCTCTCAACTGTCAGTCAACTGTTACTAACTACTATTTTTCCCCCACACCACACACACACACACACCCCAGGAAACAGGCCGTGACAGTTTGTAACGGGGGTGGGGGAAATAGCTCTATCTTGTTCATTATTCCACCCCCCAGTTAACTAACGAGGCCGGGGGAAACAGCTCTCTCTAGTCCGTTATCCCGTCCCCAGTTAGCCAACTATTCTAGAGAACCTCCAGAGTTCCTAAGGCAACCTCTCTCGTTCAACACCTTGTAACCTAGGTATTTGACTACCTAGGTGCTAAGACCACAAGGCGCCGTAACTGGATCAGTTACCCGAAACTCTAGAGAGAACTCTAGAATACAGAATCTTTGCCACAAACGTATAAGAGGAAACGAAAGGAAAGAAATGAATAGTGAAGTAATTAGTGAGGGTTTGGGGTGAGAGGCAGAGAGGTGGGAGGAGCGAGGAGGGTCATTAGTTGAAAGTGAGAGTTGAGAGAGATGTGGAGGAAGAGGAATAGATAGGTAGAAGTAGAAGAGTAGATAGTAGAAGTAGATAGTAGAAGTAGAAGAGTAGATAGAAGACGAAATGCTGCCACCATCCATTCTAGATCATCAAATACAAGACAAGGAATGGAACTTGTCTGCATTACAATATTCTCAAAAGATGTTATCATGAGTTCATTATTAGTATGTTCCCTCTGTACCATGTATCAACTCCAAACATAGGGGACACAGTTAAAGGCCATTTAAATAATAAATTCAATTATATTTCACATACTAAGTATCAAAAATTTAAGCAATGTTCAAGATATATATATATGTAAAGTGAGTCATCCTCCAAGAATCTGAGAACACTACAACTGACTGCCCCTGATCATCACACAACACTTGTAAAACACGACCAAGTCACCTTACTGCTCAACTCACCAAGTGTCTCTGCCTATAGCTGGATAGAGGGGGGGGGGTCTGTAGCTTGACAGAGACTGTCTCGCCCTGTCGGCCGACAGCCTCCCTGCTAGGGACGTCTTCTCTGCTCTGCTGACTGCCGTTCTGTCTGTCTTGTTAAAGCTAATGCTCTCCGAGTATATATTGGGGGATCCTAGTAGCTAACTCCGCCCACAAGTAGATAGCCTCCGGCACTCTACCAAGCCACTCCTTAAACGTCGGCATGTTTGAAGGCTACCAGGCTCCAATTATGAGATTAGTAGAAGTAAGGTGAAATTCGCATGATCTGACCTCAGGTCACTTGGGGTCATTAACTCTCAGAGGTGTGACTTTCCGGTGGATAAACTGGCGCCTTCTCAATCCTTGTATGTGACTCATATTCTATATATATTTTAAATAAACTAAACCAAACATTTTACAGTGTTACAAGTTGACTAACTCCCAGGTACCTATTTACTGCTAGGTAACAGGGCATTAGGGTGAATGAAACTCTGCCCATTGTTTCTCGCCGGCACCCGGAATCGAACCCGGGACCACAGGATCACGCGTACGGCGTGTTGTTTGCTCCGCCCCCGCCCTTGGTGGTGTGTGTGTGTGTGAGAGAGAAAAAATAGTATTTAGTAACAGTTGATTGATTGACAGTTGAGAGACAGGCCGAAAGAGCAGAGCTCAACCCTCCCAAGCACAACTAGGTGAGTACACACGTACGCGCCCTGTAAGACAGAAGAGTTAGGAGAGACATGATCACTACCTATAAAATTCTCAAGATGAATTGACAGTGTAGACGAAGATACACTGATTAACACTGGTGGTACGCGAACAAGGGGACACAGGTGGAAACTGAGTACCGAGATGAGCCACAGGGACGTTAGAAAGAACTTTTTCAGTGTCAGAGTAGTTAACAGATGGAATGCACTAAGAAGCGATGTGTTGGAGGCTGACTCCATACACAGATTCAATTGTAGATATGATAGAGCCCAGTAGGCTCAGGAATACCTGGTTGATACCTGGTTGATGGGGTTCTGGGAGTTCTTCTACTCTCCAAGTCCGGCCGAGGCCAGGCTTGACTTGAGAGTTTGGTCCACCAGGCTGTTGCTTGGAGCGGCCCGCAGGCCCACATATCCACCACAGCCTGGTTGGTCCGGCACTCCTTGAAGAAAATTATCTAGTTTTCTCTTGAAGATGTCCACGGTTGTTCCGGCAATATTTCTTATACTCGCTGGAAGGACAGTGTTCTTTGACTCTGATTGTACCTATGGCACCTCTGCTTTTCACATATTCTGCATTTTTTTCCATATCGTTCACTCCAGTACGTTGTTATTTTACTGTGTAGATTTGGGACTTGGCCCTCCAGTATTTTCCATGTGTATATTATTTGGTATCTCTCTCGTCTCCTTTCTACAGAGTACATTTGGAGAGCTTTGAGACGATTCCAATAATTTAGGTGCTTTATCTCGTCTATGCGTGCCGTATATGTTGTCTGTATTCCCTCTATTTCAGCAATCTCTCCTGCTCTGAAGGGGGTACTGAAGTGAGTACTGAGCAGTATTCAAGACGGGACAACACAAGTGACTTGAAGAGTACAACCATTGTGATGGGATCCCTGGATTTGAAAGTTCTCATGATCCATCTGATCATTTTTCTGGCTGACGCAATATTTGCTTGGTTATGCTCCCTAAACGTTAAGTCGTCAGACATCAATATTCCCAAATCCTTTATATGCTGTTTTCCTACTATGGGAAATCTGTACACCAGTTGATTAATGGTTGAGAGGCGGGACCAAAGAGCCAGAGCTCATCCCCCGCATGCACAACTAGGTGAATAAACACGTGTGTGGGGGGGGGGGGGATTGGGTGGTAGCAGAATGGGAGGTTGATGATTGGGCAAATGTCAGTGGTGCTTGACGATGACTGGGAACCTGTTAAAAAATATATTAGTATTTTGTTGGGTTGTCATGAAAGATAGTGGTGAGGGCATCTTTGGCGTGATGACTGATGAACCGAACTCTAGGATGACCTGCCGTCGGTCGTGACCCGCCGAGTGCACACTGTCACAGCTCTGTGAGTGATAAAGCTCTTTTGATCTTGGTTGTGTTTGAGTCATATAGATTGTGTGAGCACTTGCCAAGTGTGTCCCTGGTGGCCTGCGTGGGAGCTTATTAGCAGCAATTTGTTGGCAGTTTATGGTGAGACTGAGAGTTGGTGTGAGCGGAAGTGGTTATTGGCGGATGTTGAGGTATGGTGAAGGTTGTAAGACCAGCTCACTGTGTCGGAGAGCACCGTGATGGAGGTGGGTGCTACCTTACTGCTCACGGTGAACTATTGTCACTCTCTGAGGCTACTCTGGCACGCGTATTTTGTACCGGAATATTTGTACACATTAAGTTATGGCAGCGAACATGAGACACGAGGAGCAGGTAAGGTTGACAGGTGTGTGGTGTGCCCGCCCTTGTTAGCTGAGAATTATCACCAGTGGAGGCAAGCCTCCCCCCGGGTCTCCACCACCCTCGGGGTGTGATGTGCTCCTCGAGCACACACACAGAGTATCATGCTGGGACAAGGACGACACAGAGCGGTGTGTAGTCAAGTTGTGGTTGTAACATGAGCGGCGGCACCACACGCTCCTCTAACCTTGCCCCCCCCCCCTCCCCCTCCACTCTTTCCCCTTGCTTTCTTCCCTTCCTTACTTCTCCATTTTTTATTACGACGTTAGTGTTACCAGCATATCTCCATGTTATTGCTTGTGGTTTTATCTACCATTGCGTCATTGTTTATATATATAGATATATATATGTCGTACCTAGTAGCCAGAACGCACTTCTCAGCCTACTATGCAAGGCCCGATTTGTCTAATAAGCCAAGTTTTCATGAATTAATTGTTTTTCGACGACCTAACCTACCTAACCTAACCTATCTTTTTTGGCTACCTAACCTATAAAGATAGGTTAGGTTAGGTTAGGTAGGGTTGGTTAGGTTCGGTCATATATCTACGTTAATTTTAACTACAATTAAAAAAAATTGACCTCATACATAATGAAATGGGTAGCTTTATCTTTTCATAAGAAAAAAATTTGAGAAAATATATTAATTCAGGAAAACTTGGCTTATTAGGCAAATTTGGCCTTGCATAGTAGGCTGACAAGTGCGTTCTGGCTACTAGGTATATATAATCATGTACCTAGTAGCCAGAACGCAGTACTCGGCCTACTATGCAAGGCGCGATTTTCCTAATTAGCCAAATTTTCCTGAATTTATATATTTTTCAAATTTTTTCCTATGAAATGACAAAGCTATTCATTTCACTATGTAACCTGCTTGATACCTGCTTGATGGGGTTCTGGGAGTTCTTCTACTCCCCAAGCCCGGCCCGAGACCAGGCTTGACTTGTGAGAGTTTGATCCACCAGGCTGTTGCTTGGAGCGGCCCGCAGGCCCACATACCCACCACAGCCCGGTTGGTCCTGAACTTCTCTTAAGAGTTATAATGTAAGAGTTAATTGTTTTTTTATTTGAGTTAAAAGTAACGTAGATATATGACCGAACCTAACCTATCTTACCCTAATCTAAACTAACATAACTTATATTCTTAATATAATATAATAATGATTCAAATAAACTCATTGGAAACAATTTATTGAAAATAATGAAAATTAATCGGTTTATTAGGCAAATCGGGCCTTGCCTACTAGGTCAAGAATTGCATTCTGGCTACTATATATATATATATATATATATATATATATATATATATATATATATATATATATATTATTATTATTATTATTATTATTATTATTATTATTATTATGCGCATATTCCTACCACCCCTACCCATCTTTACCCCTGCCATAACAACCTACTCACCCCTATCCATCTCTAACCTCACCAACCCCTAGCCACCTTTACCCCTGCCAGAGAACTAACCCACAACCACCAACCCACTCTTACCCATCTCTACCCCAACAACTTTCATCCCACCCACCCCTACCACACCCACTCACCTCCCTATCCGCTCACATCCACCTCTGCCCTGGCCACACCCTGTGCAACACCTCCGCATACCAAGAGAAAGTTTGGTGGATGGAAGTGCGTGTGTGACTGTGCCGCGCTCCCAAGCACTTGTGTTTCTTGCACAGAGTTATGGGTAAAGTTGTAGTCCCGGACTGTTGTGCCCCCCCCCCCCGGTCCTCACCACCGGGATCACCCCACTCCCCATTCCCCCACTACCCCCCCGACTCCCCCCCCACTACCCCCCCGACTCCCCGCCCACTCCCCCCCACTCCCCCCCCCACACCCCCCCCCCCACTCCCCCCCCACTCCCCCCCCCACTCCCACCCCCACTCCCACCCCCACTCCCACCCCCCCACTCCCCCCCCCACTCCCCCCCCCCCCACTCCCACCCCCCCACTCCCCCCCCCCCCCACTCCCCCCCACTCCCCCCCACTCCCCCCCCACTCCCCCCCCACTCCCCCCCCCCAACAAAAATCGTAATAGTGAATATTAAAATGGAGACAAGCAGTAAATATATTAATAATGCATAGAGCTTTGCATAAATAATAACAAAGCAGGTCAAGCAGTGTATATTATATATAGTGTACTGGTTAGCAAGATATATAGTATACTGGTTAGCAAGATATATAGTATACTGGTTAGCAAGATATATAATAAAATACGTGGAAAATATTAGAGTGGCTGGTCCCAAACCTGGACACAGAAATAACATCACATGAGACCAGAAGACATGGCAGGATGTGCAGAATACCCCCGTTGAAGAGCAGAGGTGCAACAGGTACTCTGAGAGAGAACTCTATCAACATCAGAGGTTCAAGACTGTTCAACACGCTTCCACTATACATAAGGGGCATAACTGGCCGACCCCTCACAGTGTTCAAGAGAGAACTGGATAAGCACCTCCAAAGGATACCTGACCAACCAGGCTGTGACTCGGGCTGCGAGCAGCTGCGTCCAACAGCTTGGTTGACCAGTCCAGCAACCAGGAGGCCTGGTCGACGACCGAGCCTCGAGGACGCTAAGCCCCGGAAGCACCTCAAGGTAACCTCAAGGTAAGGTCGGGTCGACCGCAGGATGGAATGGACTTGAGTCGAGGACGCGTTGAAATGCTTCACCCACGTACTACAAATACCAATGATCCCCAACAGAATTTGTCTTTGAAAGCCTGCTGTGCCCTTGTTAATATTAGTTACATTATCTGAGTTGTGGATGATGATCATAAAGATGTATTTAGGGAAACTCCAATTAGTATTGGTATGTAGTGTGATGTGGTGGACCTGTCTTGTATTGACACAGTGTTCCGGAGAACACAGCCTTTGGTGTTATTGGTCGGCCCTGCCGCCCTCCACCCCAGCTGCCTTCCAGTTCTCTTGTGAATGCATGTGTGTGTGTATATATGTATGTATATGTGTGTGTATGTATATGTATGGGTATAAAGTATATATGGAAGTTGATCAGAATTACATTTCACCTTTGTGAATGTACATTAATGACACTATGTAAAAGACACATTGAACACTTTACGTAGGGCATACGTAAATCTGTGTATCTATGTATTTACGTATGTAGGTTAGCTTAGCATTTTAGAAGCACCGAATCACCTTCTGTGGTTGAGTGTTCAATAAACCCTTGAACTGTATGTTTAACACATCTCTAACCCTGTCCATGGAGGACACAAGAAAATGTAAATATGCTGATTAGCATTGTAAATGTGTGGCCACGTCTGTGGTAGAAAAAAACCCATTTCCCACTTCTAAACCTCCCTTCACTTGTACCTCTCTATCCTCTTTACCACCCCCCCCCCTCAAAAAAAAAAAATAGGAAGCAGTGCCAAGCGCTGCCAACTGCATCGTACACCTGACGTTGGGTCTGTGTAGAGTACAAAATATGCAGACGTGTGCCCTATTGCTTTACTGAAATGGTCGAATATTTAATACTGCAAGAGTGGAGCTAGATTTATGTCGTGAATCATGTTAGACCATGAACCATGTTTAGGCCTAACATGGTTAAGTCTAACCATAACCTAACATGGTTAAGTCTAACCATAACCTAACATGGTTAGGTCTAACCATAACCTAACATGGTTAAGTCTAACCATAACCTAACATGGTTAAGTCTAACCATAACCTAACATGGTTAAGTCTAACCATAACCTAACATGGTTAAGTCTAACCATAACCTAACATGGTTAGGTCTAACCATAACCTAACATGGTTGGGTCTAACCATAACCTAACATGGTTAGGTCTAACCATGTTAGACCATGAACCATGTTTTGTGTGCGTGGCTGTAGCGACGTCTTACTCCGTCTGCCGTGTTTGTAAACGTTAACGACACAGGCGGTAGTTAGTGAATTAACAATTGTGGTGGTGGTAGTTATGGGGCGTGTTGTTGTTGTTTATGGTGTGAAGCGTGAGCGGCAGTCCTGCCTCCCCCCAGCGGCAGCGGGGTAGCAGCTGGCGGCGGATTCCTAGAGTGCCAGGCGAGCCCAGCCCATGGTGGAGGGGGCGGTGGGCGGGGCCGCCTGCCAACTGTCTTACTCCATGTCTCTATCTCACAACCTTCTCTCTACCTGCCCCTCGTGCTCCAGCCTCGCTCTCCTCCCTCTACCTTCTCCTTCAGCCTTCTCCTTCACTTGTCTTAACACCAGGGTCAGTTATCTACCGTCTTGAGGTTATCTTGAGGGGATTTCGGGGCTTAGCGTCCCCGTGGCCCGGTCCTCGACTAGGCCTCCTTTTTGTTACCACCCCCCCCCCCCCAGGAAGCAGCCCGTAGCAGCTGTCTAACTCGCAGGTACCTATTTACTACTAGGTAACAGGGGCATCAGGGTGAAAGAAACATTTTGCCCATTTGTCTCCGCCTCCATATGTGACTCATACGTCAGGCTGCGAGCAGCCGCGTCCAACAGCCTGGTTGATCAGTCCAGCAACCAGGAGGCCTGGTCGACGACCGGGCCGCGGGACGCTAAGCCCCAGAAGCACCTCAAGGTAACCTCAAGGTAAGGTAACCTCCACCGGGGATCGAACCTGGAACCTCAGGACTACGAATCCGAAGCGCTGTCCACTCAGCTGTCAGGCACCCCGCCAACGAAACCGCCGACGAAACACACAACACAACCGCCAACGAAACCTGTTCATCTTAATTATGGCGGCGTTGTTTATATTAAACAGTTTACGTGCCTGGAAACTTCAGCACTCAACGTTAACATTTGTATAAATAATCTCATAGCGCTTCGGTGCTTATTAAACTGCATAATAAACGTGAACAACGCCGCCATGATTGAAACAAGATGCACATGTTTGGTAAGTGGTGGATTAATGTTTGAGGAGACCTTGTGAGGTTGGTTCCTTACCCCGGGCCTGTGGTGCCACCTCTTCCAGGGACCTGCTGCTGCTGCTGCTGCTGTTACAGGCAGGTTAGTCTGGCGTGTCGCTGCCCGCACAACTCCTCCATAATGACTAAATGTTGTATAATCGTAATGGCTTGGCGCTTTCCCCCTGATAATTCCCTTCCCTTGCCCATCTGTTCCAGTGATGGATGGGGCAGTATGGTGGAGGGTCAAGATGGTCGAATGTAACAGTGTTAGCTGAATGTTGATACAGTGTTAGCTGGATGTTGATAGATGAATGTAACAGTGTTAGCTGAATGTTGATAGATGAATGTAACAGTGTTAGCTGGATGTTGATAGATGAATGTAACAGTGTTAGCTGAATGTTGATAGATGAATGTAACAGTGTTAGCTGGATGTTGATAGATGAATGTAACAGTGTTAGCTGGATGTTGATAGATGAATGTAACAGTGTTAGCTGGATGTTGATAGATGAATGTAACAGTGTTAGCTGGATGTTGATAGATGAATGTAACAGTGTTAGCTGGATGTTGATAGATGAATGTAACGGTGTTAGCTGGATGTTGATAGATGGCAGGAGTTTGTTTTATGCCTCGCCCATGTCTAATCTTGTGTTTCCGCTGAATCTGTCGATTATTTCAGTGTTTGTCAGTATATCTCCTATTGTGTAGATCAGCAGCAGATCATACATTATATAGCGTTTGTGTCAGTGTTGGCTGTCACTTGGATTAAAACAAAAGTTGTATTGTGGACATCTTCAAGAGAAAACTAGATCGTTTCCTCTAAGGAGTGCCGGACCAACCGGGCTGTGGCGGGCCTGCGGGCCGCTCCAAGCAACAGTCTGGTGGACCAGACTCTCACAAGTCAAGTCTGGCCTCGGGCCGGGCTTGAGGAGTAGAACAACTCCCAGAACCCCATCAACCAGGTAACTATGTATTATACATGTACAGTAATAAGGAGAACTACCATGACAGGCCTAAAATTTGAAGTGGGAAGCCAAAGTAATACTTTGGGAGGTATTATTATTATGCATGACTACGGTAGCCTGGCTGTGGGTGGTGGCTGTTGGCGCCGCCCTCTACACACTGGTCTCTTGTTGTTGTGTTAGATTCGGTTACTGGGAACAGAAGCTCCAAGTAGCACGGGGTATGGTGAGCCCGGCCTACTGTGCACGGAAATGTGTTTAAATAGCCTAAGCTACTCCATCCTTTTGAGATGTATTTTATGGTCTCGACAAACGTACTTGAACTTGATGTTCACGCGTGTCGCAAATCATTGTTGGCCCCACCCCCCTCGTCTCCCCCTACCTCCGACCCCATCCCAACCCCCCCACCCACCCATCTCCCCCACCCCAACCTCTCCACCCACCCCAACCTCTCCACCCACCCCAACCTCTCCACCCACCCATCTCCCCCACCCCACCCCCATTCCTGCTCCTATCGAATCTCTCCCACTCCCAGTCTTCTTATTGTTTTGCAAGTATGAGGGGACCAGTTGAGGGACCTTACGACTGGCTTGTTACTCAGCCGCGTATTCATTTGCTCCATCAATCGCTCCACAAACTGGCCGGTTGATATTTGATAACTGTTAGCCCCCCCCCAGCCAGCCAGCCAGCCAGCCAGCCAGCCAGCCAAGGTGCCACAGCTCTCCTTGGGCCATTACTGAGGCCGAAGGAGCAGGTTATATTAGCGTATCACATAGTGCACCAACACACACACACACACACACTCGCGCCAACCACACCACAACACACTTTTTTTCCTTTAAGCACCAATTTGAAGAGAGAACTAGAGGGTTGTGGTTGCCATTGTGAGGTCTGAGGGGAGGGTGTGCGTGCTGCTGGCCGCTGCCAGCTGCTCCTAGTTTATAGCTGCACATTGCCCTTCTCTTCCCCTCGCCTCCCTCGCGGAAATTATCTCCGGTAAGTTGTCTCACTCAGGAAATTTCTTTGGAATTTCTAGGCCTTGTGTTTCCCTCCTCCTTAATGCCTTGTGTGGAAAATACAGACGCGGTTTGTCTTCCCTGCACAATGGTAATGGGTTGGGAGGGGGGGGGGGGGGCACGACCATTGTGGAGTGGAGGGGGGGTGAGGGTTACGACCATGACCAGGGAAGCGGAGTGATGGTACGACCATACAGAGAGGGGGGGGGGTGAGGGTTACGACCGTGACGTGGGACGGTTACAACTCGAGACAAACTGCAGTTGGTCCAAGAAATGGCTACTGGACTTCAACACCAGCAAGTGTAAGATGATAAAAATGAATACGGGCGAAGAGAGACGAGGAGGACAGTACACATTAAAGGGGAAACTTCCTGTTACAAAGAGAAAAAATAAAAACCGAGGAGTGGATATAACACTAAGCCTAAACCTGGAGGCACATATAAATAACATATCAGCGGCATGTTGTACACTCCCCGCGGCCCGGTCCTCGACCAGGCCTCCACCCCCAGGAAGCAGCCCGTGACAGCTGACTAACACCCAGGTACCTATTTACTGCTAGGTAACAGGGGCATAGGGTGAAAGAAACTCTGTTCATTGTTTCTCGCCGGCGCCTGGGATCGAACCCAGGACCACAGGATCACACAAGTCCCGCGTGCTGTCCGCTCGGCCGACCGGCTCCCTGGCTAAGTGGAAGCCATGACTCAGGGCTTCAGTTGACTGTACCCCGCCTACGGTGACACCAGTACTGGCATACTTGACAACATACAACGCCTTGCAACCAGGCTCCTCCCAAAAATACATGGGGGTATGAATAAATATTTCAAGAGATGGATTATTTACGTTGCAAAAGGCAGAAAGAGGGAGGGAGGGGGGAGGGAGACACAGACAAAATGTTGAGGAAGGGAAGGGAATTAAATGGTGAGGGAGAGAATTATGAGAGGACAGCGGCAAGCCATTAGGACTATACAGCCATGAAGCTAGGTTAATACCAAGTGAGGCGCCGTCGACAAACAGCGGCTACCGTCAGCCACCACACCCGTAGTTGACCAGTTAGTGCAGCCGTGTGTATGCACTCAGTTATACTCGCCTATAGTTGTGCTCTCCAAAGTATATCTAATCACGCTCGTCAGGCTGCGAGCAGGTACGACCAACAGCCTGGTTGACCAGGCGACCAATCGGGAGGCCTGGTCGAAGACCGGGCCGCAGGGCCGTTGATCCCCCGGAACTTTCACTAGGCAAGTAACCTAGCTGTGCTTGCGGGAGTTGAGCTTCGGCTCTTTGGTCCCACCTCTCAATTTGTCAATCCAACTAGTGTACAGATTCCTGAGCCTCGGGTCTACTGAGCCTATATGTGAAATTGCGTGTACAGTCTGCCTCCACGTTTGCAAGTGTGTGTGTGTGTGTGTGTGTGTGTGTGTGTGTGTGTGTGTGTGTGTGTGTGTGTGTGTGTGTGTGTGTGTGTGTGTGTGTGTGTGTGTGTGTGTAAGTAGAGGGAGATGGAGTGAGCTGGTGGACCCTTTGTCGCCTGGGCTATTATTCAGACGAGGCCAACCCCTCGTGTCGTCGTTCATTGCCTCCAGCCCTGTCTAGATCACGCGCCCCGGGCTCCTACACTACCACCAGCCCTCACCCTGCCCCCCGGGCTCCTACACTACCACCAGCCCTCACCCTGCCCCCCGGGCTCCTACACTACCACCAACCCTCACCCTGCCCCCCGGGCTCCTACACTACCACCAGCCCTCACCCTGCCCCCCCCGGGCTCCTACACTACCACCAACCCTCACCCTGCCCCCCCCCACTGGCTCCTATACTACCACCAGCCCTAACCCTGCCCCCCGGGCCCCTACACTACCACCAGCCCTCACCCTGCCCCCCGGGCCCCTACACTACCACCAGCCCTCACCCTGCCCCC
Organism: Procambarus clarkii; assembly: GCF_040958095.1. Taxonomy (NCBI): domain Eukaryota; kingdom Metazoa; phylum Arthropoda; class Malacostraca; order Decapoda; family Cambaridae; genus Procambarus; species Procambarus clarkii. The sequence goes on along the minus strand of NC_091151.1, from coordinate 37,239,445 downwards.
AGGGCCCCCACACTACCACCAGCCCTCACCCTGCCCCCCGGGCTCCTACACTACCACCAGCCCTCACCCTGCCCCCCGGGCACCTACACTACCACCAGCCCTCACCCTGCCCCCCCGGGCTCCTACACTACCACCAGCCCTCACCCTGCCCCCCCCGGGCCCCTACACTACCACCAGCCCTCACCCTGCCCCCCGGGCCCCTACACTACCACCAGCCCTCACCCTGCCCCCCGGGCCCCTACACTACCACCAGCCCTCACCCTGCCCCCGGGCTCCTACACTACCACCAGCCCTCACCCTGCCCCCCGGCCTCCTACACTACAACCAGCCCTCACCCCCCGGGCTCCTACACTACCACCAGCCCTCACCCTGCCCCCCCCGGGCTCCTACACTACCACCAGCCCTCACCCAGCCCCCCCGGGCTGCTACACTACCACCAGCCCTCACCCTGCCCCCCCCCCCCGGGCTCCTACACTACCACCAGCCCTCACCCTGCCCCCCCCCCCGGGCTCCTACACTACCACCAGCCCTCACCCTGCCCCCCGGGCCCCTACACTACCACCAGCCCTCACCCTGCCCCCCGGGCCCCAACACTACCACCAGCCCTCACCCTGCCCCCCGGGCTCCTACACTACCACCAGCCCTCACCCTGCCCCCCGGGCTCCTACACTACCACCAGCCCTCACCCCCCCGGGCTCCTACACTACCACCAGCCCTCACCCTGCCCCCCCCGGGCTCCTACACTACCACCAGCCCTCACCCTGCCCCCCCCCGGGCTCCTACACTACCACCAGCCCTCACCCTGCCCCCCGGGCTCCTACACTACCACCAGCCCTCACCCCCCCGGGCTCCTACACTACCACCAGCCCTCACCCTGCCCCCCGGGCTCCTACACTATCACCAGCCCTCACCCCCCCCCGGGCTCCTACACTACCACCAGCCCTCACCCTGCCCCCCCGGGCTCCTACACTACCACCAGCCCTCACCCCCCGGGCTCCTACACTACCACCAGCCCTCACCCTGCCCCCCGGGCTCCTACACTACCACCAGCCCTCACCCCCCCCCGGGCTCCTACACTACCACCAGCCCTCACCCCCCCGGGCTCCTACACTACCACCAGCCCTCACCCTGCCCCCCGGGCTCCTACACTACCACCAGCCCTCACCCCCCCCCGGGTTCCTACACTACCACCAGCCCTCACCCTGCCCCCCGGGCTCCTACACTACCACCAGCCCTCACCCCCCCCCGGGCCCCTACACTACCACCAGCCCTCACCCTGCCCCCCCCGGGCCCCTACACTACCACCAGCCCTCACCCCCCCCCGGGCCCCTACACTACCACCAGCCCTCACCCCCCCCCGGGCCCCTACACTACCACCAGCCCTCACCCTGCCCCCGGGCTCCTACACTACCACCAGCCCTCACCCTGCCCCCCCCCGGGCTCCTACACTACCACCAGCCCTCACCCTGCCCCCCCGGGCCCCTACACTACCACCAGCCCTCACCCCCCCCCGGGCCCCTACACTACCACCAGCCCTCACCCCCCCCGGGCCCCTACACTACCACCAGCCCTCACCCTGCCCCCCCCCCGGGCTCCTACACTACCACCAGCCCTCACCCTGCCCCCCCGGGCCCCTACACTACCACCAGCCCTCACCCTGCCCCCCCCCCGGGCTCCTACACTACCACCAGCCCTCACCCTGCCCCCCGGGCTCCTACACTACCACCAGCCCTCACCCTGCCCCCCGGGCTCCTACACTACCACCAGCCCTCACCCTGCCCCCCGGGCCCCTACACTACCACCAGCCCTCACCCTGCCCCCCGGGCTCCTACACTACCACCAGCCCTCACCCTGCCCCCCGGGCTCCTACACTACCACCAGCCCTCACCCTGCCCCCCGGGCCCCTACACTACCACCAGCCCTCACCCTGCCCCCGGGCTCCTACACTACCACCAGCCCTCACCCTGCCCCCCGGGCTCCTACACTACCACCATCCTCCCGAGAATCTGAGCTTCGCTAAATTTACATCAAAAAGAGTTGGTAGACTCGGTGTTTGGTTATTTATACTGATGTTCAGATGGCGGAATAACGCGGCGGGCTAGTTACGAGTTCTCCCGCCAGGTGGGTGGCGGGGGAGGCCCGGGGCGGCCGCCCAGGTGGGTGGCGGGGGAGGCCCGGGGCGGCCGCCCAGGTGGGTGGCGGGGGAGGCCCGGGGCGGCCGTCCAGATGGGTGGCGGGGGAGGCCCGGGGCGGCCGTCCAGGTGGGTGGCGGGGGAGGCCCGGGGCGGCCGTCCAGGTGGGTGGCGGGGGAGGCCCGGGGCGGCCGCCCAGGTGGGTGGCGGGGAAGGCCCGGGGCGGCCGCCCAGGTGGGTGGCGGGGGAGGCCCGGGGCGCCCGTCCAGGTGGGTGGCGGGGGAGGCCCGGGGCGGCCCGTCCAGGTGGGTGGCGGGGGAGGCCCGGGGCGGCCCGTCCAGGTGGGTGGCGGGGGAGGCCCGGGGCGGCCCGCCCAGGTGGGTGGCGGGGGAGGCCCGGGGCGCCCGTCCAGGTGGGTGGCGGGGGAGGCCCGGGGCGGCCCGTCCAGGTGGGTGGCGGGGGAGGCCCGGGGCGGCCCGTCCAGGTGGGTGGCGGGGGAGGCCCGGGGCGGCCCGTCCAGGTGGGTGGCGGGGGAGGCCCGGGGCGGCCGTCCAGGTGGGTGGCGGGGGAGGCCCGGGGCGGCCGTCCAGGTGGCCAGTATGGTGGTCATGAGAAGGATAGACAGAGGGCCAGGTCCCAAATTTACACAATAGAATAACAATAAACTGGAGCGAAAGACACAAAAGAAAATGCAAAATAGAACCAGTGAAGAGCAGGGGTGCCATAGGCGCAATAAGAGAACACTGTATAAACATCAGAGGTCCACAGCTGTTCATCACCCTCCCAGCAAGCTTTAGAACAAACGTGGATGTATTAAAGAGGCACTTAAAAGGTTCTTGCAAAGAGTGCCGGACCAACCAGGCTGTAGTGGATATGTGGGCCTGCGGGCCGCTCTAAGCAACAGCCTGGTGGACCAAGTTATCACAAGTCGATAGGGGGAAGTAGAAGAATTTCCAGAACCCTCTCCAGGTATGAGGCCAGCATGTCCTATATACTGAAGGTAGCAAGCGTGTCCTATATACTGAAGGTAGCAATCGTGTCCAGGTGACATGCTGGCTACCAGAATGATAATTAAGGTAGGTAGCCAGCTTATCCTATATATACAGAAAGTGGCCAGAGGAGTTTCTCACTGTTCTCATGACCTGAAGATGGCCATAGTGAGGTGCGGCAATTAATGAGGCGTAGTGTATTATATTGGTTCATTCTTCTCCCCATTATTTAAATTGGACCGACTGTGTTAATGGAGAGTTGTGTGTGAAGCGAATGTGTGTGTAGGTCTAGTAGCGTGTGGTAATGAACCATTGCAGGGTTATAACAATGACCTGCACCTTAACTGTTGCAGGTGTGGTGAGCCAGCGTGTGGTGACTCCTGGCTGGTGGTCACCACCACTGACTCACCAGGTGATCACAACCACCGGAAACCTCGACGTGTTGACAGGCAAAAGTGTGTGCAAGTGTAAAGGAAATTGATCGTTACAAGCAAGCCTTTGTAGCGAGGGAACATTAAACCTGTAAAGGAATAAGAATCGAGAATAGCAGTAATGCTGTGTTTATAAATAAAAACTTTTTAATTCCCCATTAGGTTGGTTAGAAATATGTAATTCACTTTAGAAAGCATCTTGGCCTTTTTTACTTTTTTTTCTGTGAACTTCACCATTCGTTTACAAATCCCTAAGTTCATACAACTTAGGGATTATTGTAACATTGCCAAAATTGTTCAAACAGAAAATAATTCATCCAAAACAAGTGTATTGTATTTGGGTTTAGACACACGCCACGTGACTAATGACACCATCCATTAGGCAAGTGCTCCAGGAAATATATATTGCTTCAAACACAACTATATTGAGAGACGAATGTTTAGAAAATAAGTTGCTTAAAACAAAATACGGTGAAGTTGTGGTAAGTTGTCGGCGAGACGAGACGAGAGGAATTATGACGGAGTGACTGTTCCCTGGGCCCCAGACATTACCCTCTCGTCTCCACTTGGGGGTGACTGTTCCCTGGGGCCCCAGACATTACCCTCTCGTCTCCACTTGGGGGTGACTGTTCCCTGGGCCCCAGACATCACCCTCTCGTCTCCACTTGGGGGGTGACTGTTCCCTGGGGCCCCCAGACATTATTCTCTCGTCTCCACTTGGGGGGTGACTGTTCCCTGGGGCCCCAGACATTACCCTCTCGTCTCCACTTGGGGGTGACTGTTCCCTGGGGCCCCAGACATTACCCTCTCGTCTCCACTTGGGGGTGACTGTTCCCTGGGGCCCCAGACATTACCCTCTCGTCTCCACTTGGGGGTGACTGTTCCCTGGGCCCCAGACATTACCCTCTCGTCTCCACTTGGGGGGTGACTGTTCCCTGGGGCCCCAGACATTATTCTCTCGTCTCCACTTGGGGGGGTGACTGTTCCCTGGGGCCCCAGACATTATTCTCTCGTCTCCACTTGGGGGGTGACTGTTCCCTGGGGCCCCAGACATTACCCTCTCGTCTCCACTTGGGGGGTGACTGTTCCCTGGGGCCCCAGACATTATTCTCTCGTCTCCACTTGGGGGGGTGACTGTTCCCTGGGGCCCCAGACATTATTCTCTCGTCTCCACTTGGGGGGTGACTGTTTCGGTAGGTGGTGGTGAGGGGGGGATACATCCCCCCCCCCCCCCCGCCTCCCCATCACGGGGTGACAACACAGAGGTGTCGGGACGCCGTAAAGGGCGTGACCTTGTGGGAAAGCAAAACACACCAAATCAAAATACCATATTTTGGCTTCAACAGTATTGCAAGTTTTTGTATTTGTGTGCAATGGGGTTACCTTACCTTGAGGTGCTTCCGGGGCTTAGCGTCCCCGCGGCCCGGTCGTCGACCAGGCCTCCTTGACTTGAACCTGCGGCACAGAAAGTGGAAGACTGTGGCAAATACAGTTATATCTGAGAGAATCCCAGGAAGTAATTTGAATGAACACACACACAAGTGACCTCTTAATCATGTGCTGTCAGGGCGCCTGACAGCTGATGAGTGGACAGCGCTTCGGATTCGTAGTGCTGAGGTTCCGGGTTCGAGCCCCGGTGGAGGCGGAGACAAATGGGCAAAATGTTTCTTTCACCTTGATGACCCTGTTACCTAGCAGTAAATAGGTACCTGGGACCTGGGAGTTAGACAGCTGCTACGGGCTGCTTCCTAGGGGTGTGTGACAACAATGAGGCCTGGTCGAGGACCGGGCCGCGGGGACACTAAAAAAACCCGAAATCATCTCAAGATAACCTCAAGATAACCACCACCAGAGAGCACAATACAGCTACGCCTCTAGTGGTATTTAAAGATTTAGACAGGCACACACTTCCCTGTCATTCCGTCTGGGTGATGTTCTGTGTCAACCCTCGACACGTCCTTCTGGCCCGCGCCTCCCTCCCTCCTACCCCTCAGGTGTGTATCAAGTGTATTGAGCTGGCGGGGTGACCGCGCTGGGGGCTACACTCACGCGGCGTCCGTGTATTGAAGGCACTCGTGGCCCCCTTATAAGGGCTTCCCTCGTCTCCAATAATGACCCCAGAATTTATAGAGGCTCTTAGAGTGGGGTGTCGTCCCCCTCCCCTCTCATCTCTATTTGTGAAGCGTGTGCATGTGAGGGTTGAGACGCCCTCCCCGCGCGTGTGCCCACCACGTGTTTCTTAATGGGGGTTTTGTGACCAATGGGACACTCCCCTTTCTTTCCCCTCCTAGGCTATTTCCCCCCCCCCCACCCCACACCCCACCCCACCCCACCCCACCCAACTACTTGGGCTGGACGGTAGAGCGACGGTCTCGCTTCATGCAGATCGGCATTCAATCCCCGACCGTCCAAGGGGTTGGGGCACCATTCCTTTCCCCCGTCCCATCCCAAATCCTTATCCTGACCCCTTCCCAGTGCTATATAATCGTAATGGCTTGGCGCTTTTCCTTGATAATTCCTTCCTCCCCCCCCCCTCCCCTACATCGCCCCACCTCCCCTACATCGCCCCACCTCCCCTACATCGCCCCACCTCCCCTACATCGCCCCACCTCCCCTACATCGCCCCATATTCCCCTCCCCCCATGTTTTCCATGCAAGAACCAGTAGCCATTGGGGGGACTCGATAGTTTGTTACTGTCGTGATGAACATTATGGTGTGTGTGGTGTCCCGTGTACCTGCCTGCACACTTGAAGGCCGCTATTTTGTCCTCCTTGCCAGACAGAGCCTACGAGGCTCGGCCCACGACCAGTCACCAGGGTTCCTGGCTTCCTTCCCTGCTTTTTATGTGCTTCGTACGCATAGTGATGCATTCCCACACGCTAACGTCAAGTAAAATTGCCCGTGATGTGAAAACATTTGGAACTTAGTTTCGACTAAGTGTTATTTGTGTACTATACCTTCGGTATATTATCAGCCAGACATGACATACCACCAATGTCGCGAGTTCCTGTCACTCCCTTGCCTCAGAATGATTTAAAATATATATATATATATATATATATATATATATATATATATATATATATATATATATATATATATATATATATATATATATATATATAATTATATATATATTGGACATTGTCCAATATATATTGGACCAGTAATCCAGTCCAATATATATTGGATCCAGTTATATATTGTCCAATATATATATCCAACACAGAAGACAATATATATATATATTATATATATATATATATATATATATATATATATATTATATATATATATATATATATATATATTTTATGATCGATGTTCCCTTCGGGAATCTTAATTTTAAGATGAATAGGAAAACCAGGGATATACTGAACATCTTGTTTCAGATTCTTTACTTTAAAATGCATAACGTTTCGAATACTTCTCGTATTCATCATCAGATCTAAAAGAAAAAACAGAAATCACAATCAAAAACCAATAGTAAACAAAGAACTCATACTGAATATAATTGCCTATCAAAGAAAGGAAAATGCTTAAAAAACAAAACACTTAAGCGCACTTAAAGTGATCAATACAAATAAAACTTATTAACTGTCACATATATAAAAGCTAATTTAAAGATCCATTAGACTACAAGACGAAATTTATAACTACTAAAACAAACCATTCTATTAAACTTACGTGAAGTGATCAGAAGTGAAACTTGATACCTAACACATAGATACTAAACACTATAACAAATATTCATATAATGACTACAAATCTACAAAAAATGTATATAAAATACAAACAGAATAAACGACAATTATAAAGTACTAACCAAAATCTTATAAAAACTCAAATATTAAATATTAATTAAATACCAAAAAATGTATTATATATCCTAAATAAAAGCTTATAATAATGTACAATGTCAAGACTTGAAATAAGTAAGAAAGGGCAAAGACATGATAAACTAAACAAAATATAATAAAATTAAACTACCAGAATGAACTATAAATCAAATTACAGGTCCTACTGTGCACTATACAGTGTACAATTGAACAGCTGAAAGGTTGCTATTTAACAGAGGCCGCAGCTCCTTTATATATAAGGATTCCATTACTCTCAAATCTGACTGGCCATTCATACAAGTGTCCAGAATTTTAAAATCAGATTCCAGCAGATAATGATTAAACTCATAACAATGGTTTCTAATCTCCGAAAATGCTGGTTTAGACAATGGTAATCCAGTCCTAAAAGATAATCCCCGGTGCTCAAGTATCCTAATCTTAAAGTTCCGAATGGAACTCCCGATATATCCAGCATTACAGCTGGAACAATTATACATATATACGACATTTGAGCACATGGGGGTTGGCACTTTATCTTTAAATTTAAAATAAGAGCCTATGGTATTTGTGTTGACAAAAATAAATCTAAAGTCTACTTGAGGATAACAATGCTGCAACAGTCTCCTCAAACGACTCCTTACAGAAAAGCTAATACTGCCATAAAATGGTAATTTAATATATTTAAGATCCCTTTCTACTGTAGTAATCCTACACGATGGGTGAAACTTCTTATTTAAGAAATTCCTTATAAAGGTATAAACCATATGCAAAGGATAACCATTATTTGAAAAAAATTTCACAAGAAAATTTATTTCTTTATCAAAGTTATTCCAATTTGAACATAAAACAAAGGCCCTATTCAGTAGTGTTAATTGCATTTTTCTTAAAAATATCAGGAACAAAAGAATTAAAATTTAAATCTAAACCAGTAAAAGTTGGTTTCCTAAAAACATTAGTGTTGAACCCATTAAGGTTATTCACTTTAACATCAAGAAACGACAATGAATTGTCCACTTCACACTGCAGTAAAACGTATATTACTATGTTGTGCATTAAGATACTCTCTAAATTTCTCAATATGACATTGGTCCTTGAATAACAAAAAAGTGTCATCTACATATCTCCTGTACAAGACTGGTTTAAAGGCCAAAGGACAATTATCAAGCCAATTTATTTCATGAAAACATTTAAATTTAAAGATAAAGTGCCTACCCCCTTGTGCTCAAATGTCGTATATATGTATAATTGTTCCAGCTGTAATGCTGGATATATCGGGAGTTCCATTCGGAACTTTAAGATTAGGATACTTGAGCACCGGGGATTATCTTTTAGGACTGGATTACCATTGTCTAAACCAGCATTTTCGGAGATTAGAAACCATTGTTATGAGTTTAATCATTATCTGCTGGAATCTGATTTTAAAATTCTGGACACTTGTATGAATGGCCAGTCAGATTTGAGAGTAATGGAATCCTTATATATAAAGGAGCTGCGGCCTCTGTTAAATAGCAACCTTTCAGCTGTTCAATTGTACACTGTATAGTGCACAGTAGGACCTGTAATTTGATTTATAGTTCATTCTGGTAGTTTAATTTTATTATATTTTGTTTAGTTTATCATGTCTTTGCCCTTTCTTACTTATTTCAAGTCTTGACATTGTACATTATTATAAGCTTTTATTTAGGATATATAATACATTTTTTGGTATTTAATTAATATTTAATATTTGAGTTTTTATAAGATTTTGGTTAGTACTTTATAATTGTCGTTTATTCTGTTTGTATTTTATATACATTTTTTGTAGATTTGTAGTCATTATATGAATATTTGTTATAGTGTTTAGTATCTATGTGTTAGGTATCAAGTTTCACTTCTGATCACTTCACGTAAGTTTAATAGAATGGTTTGTTTTAGTAGTTATAAATTTCGTCTTGTAGTCTAATGGATCTTTAAATGAGCTTTTATATATGTGACAGTTAATAAGTTTTATTTGTATTGATCACTTTAAGTGCGCTTAAGTGTTTTGTTTTTTAAGCATTTTCCTTTCTTTGATAGGCAATTATATTCAGTATGAGTTCTTTGTTTACTATTGGTTTTTGATTGTGATTTCTGTTTTTTCTTTTAGATCTGATGATGAATACGAGAAGTATTCGAAACGTTATGCATTTTAAAGTAAAGAATCTGAAACAAGATGTTCAGTATATCCCTGGTTTTCCTATGAGTGTGAGTGAGAGAGTGTGAGTGAGAGAGTGTGAGTGAGAGAGTGTGAGTGAGAGAGTGTGAGTGAGAGAGTGTGAGTGAGAGAGTGTGAGTGAGAGAGTGTGAGTGAGAGAGTGTGAGAGAGGTGAGTGAGAGAGTGTGAGTGAGAGAGTGTGAGTGAGAGAGTGTGAGTGAGAGAGTGTGAGTGAGAGAGTGTGAGTGAGAGAGTGTGAGTGAGAGAGTGTGAGTGAGAGAGTGTGAGTGAGAGAGTGTGAG
>NC_091151.1:37075106-37229078 GCF_040958095.1 Procambarus clarkii | reverse complement strand
CTGTCGAACAGAACACAAAGAGTAACAGTCAATCAGATAAAATCGAGTCCAAGCGATGTTAAAAGCTCTGTACCTCAAGGTACAGTCCTTGCACCGCTACTGTTCCTTATTCTCATATCTGATATAGACAAAAATACACGCCACAGCTTCGTGTCGTCCTTTGCAGATGACACAAAAATCAGCATGAAAATTACCTCTGCTGAAGACATTGAAAAACTACAAGCAGATGTCAACAAAGTTTTTGATTGGGCAGCAGAAAATAACATGATGTTTAACAGTGATAAATTTCAGGTACTCAGGTACGGCAAAAATGAGGATCTGAAACATAATACAGGGTACAAAACACAATCGAATCTTCCCATAGTAGGAAAACAGCATGTCAAGGATTTGGGAATAATGATGTCCGACGATCTAACGTTTAGGGAGCATAACCAAGCAAATATCGCGTCAGCCAGAAAAATGATCGGATGGATTACGAGAACTTTCAAATCCAGGGATCCCATCACAATGGTTGTACTCTTCAAGTCACTTGTGCTGTCCCGTCTCGAGTACTGCTCAGTACTCACTTCCCCCTTCAGAGCAGGAGAGATTGCTGAAATAGAGGGAATACAGAGAACATATACGGCACGCATAGACGAGATAAAACACCTAAATTATTGGGATCGTCTCAAAGCTCTCCAAATGTACTCTCTAGAAAGGAGACGAGAGAGATACCAAATAATATACACCTGGAAAATACTGGAGGGTCAGGTCCCAAATCTACACAGTAAAATAACAACGTACTGGAGTGAACGATATGGAAGAAAATGCAAGATTGAACCTGTGAAGAGCAGAGGTGTCATAGGCACAATCAGAGAGCACTGTATAAACATCAGGGGTCCGCGGTTGTTCAACGTCCTCCCAGCGAGCATAAGAAATATTGCCGGAACAACCGTGGACATCTTCAAGAGAAAACTGGACGGTTTTCTAAGAGAAGTTCCGGATCAGCCGGGCTGTGGTGGGTACGTGGCCCTGCGGGCCGCTCCAAGCAACAGCCTGGTGGACCAAACTCTCACAAGTCGAGCCTGGCCTCGGGCCGGGCTTGGGGAGTAGAAGAACTCCCAGAACCCCATCAACCAGGTATCAACCAGGTATATTGTTCCAAACACTCAGCTCTAATAGGAGAGAAATTGCTGACTCCCAAAGGCCTAAAAGCACCAGTATATAAAGCTGTTATTTGTTCAGATCTAATACATATGAATATGGGCAGCACAAACCGAGGAGCAGACTGTGCGACACAGTGGTTGCCAGGATCAGGTTGGGTTACCGTTACCTGTGGCAGGTGGCTACAGGTGACGGATCTCCCAATCCTGAGCACTCCAGGTGCAAACTCTGGGAGCAGGAACTGCGGGATGATCTCCCACACTACTTTATTGAGTGCCCAGTTACTAGACCCTTCACACCTGCCGGCGTGAGGTACCTGGAGCTCTGCAGTCACTTTATTACCTCTCGTGTTCTTGAGGATATCCTCATAATGCCTCCAGAGGTTGCCAGTGTAGACTACTGATCACATGGCCCTGTATGACTAACCATCCTGTGTGGTGGGGACTGTTAGCATCACGTAGCTGGTTCTTGACGCACTCTGTACAGCACAAATGCTGATGTACCTACAGTAAACGTGTTAATAATAATAATAAAAGGTATTGGTAACTAGGCGGGGGGAGGTGGGTGTGAATGGCGTGGTTGTGATAGCGGTTGATGTTTCCCACGGCCTGCATGAAAGGATTCCTTGGTTGGCATGTAGGTGGTGTTGCGTCATGGCTCGCCTTGCCTGCTCTCACTCTCTCCTCTCTCTACCCACTCTCACTCTCCACTCGCAGTCAGCTCTCGCTCTCTCTCTTTACTCTCAGTCAGCTCTCTGTTAACTCTCACAGTCTGCTCTCACTGTCTGGCTCTCACTATCTGGCTCTCACTATCTGGCTCTCACAGTCGGCTCTCACAGTCGGCTCTCACTCTCCGGCTCTCACTCTCCAGCTCTTACAGTCAGCTCTCAGTGTCCGGCTCTCACCGTCCGCGCCCAGTCACCGCTAACATTTGCACTGCTGGCAACATATTCTGCTGAGAGATGCAGTGAGATCAATGTTGAAAACAAATTTCCTCTAAAGTATGTCTGAGAGTTCGCCTTACTTGCTGATGAAGATCTGACCGATTGTAAACTCTGGCAACTTAGTCCTGCACTGTGCCTGTAGCGTTATAATTTTAACTATGTTGACGGTTAAATTTGTTGAATTTGGCTTTGAAAGTTGTATATGGAGGTGGCTTCCTCACCTTCTTTCATTCCTTTCCCCACTTGCTGATGATCTGTACTGGGTTGGAGTGTTTCCTTATAATTCTTTGACTCGTTTACATTTTCAGCTTTCACTTCTGTCCTCTTGTCCAACTTCCTCTCAATTTGAAGTGGCTGACTTTGTCCACCTTGTCTACTCCCATCCGAATTTTGTTTACCTGGTTGATACCTGCTTGGTGGGGTTCTGGGAGTTGTTCTACTCGCCAAGCCCGGCCCGAGACCAGGCTTCACTTGTGACAGTTTGGTCCACCAGGCTGTTGCTTGGAGCGGCCCGCAGGCCCACGTATCCACCACAGCTCGGTTGCATTTTCTTCCATATTGTTCACTCCAGTATGTTGATATTTTACTGTGTAGATTTGGGACCTGGCCCTCCAGTATTTTCCAGGTGTATATTATTTGATCTCTCTCTCGTCTCCTTTCTTGAGAACATTTTCAGAGCTTTGAGACGATCCCAATAATTTAGGTGCTTGTATGCTGTATAGCTTCTTTGTCATGTTCTCTCTCTCTTTTATCATCTAGGGCTGTGAGATTTAGCTCTAGTATCGTATTTTCATAGCTTAATTCTCTTAGCTCTACCATCAATCTTGTTAAAAGCCTCTGCACTATTTTCCCTTATGATTACCTTACCTTACCTTGTGGTAACCTTGCGATGATTTCAGGTCTCAACGGCCCTGCGGCTCGGTCCTCGACCAGGCCTCCTGGTTACTGGACTGGTAAGGCAGGTGTAGACATCATCTTTCTCACTTTCCCATGGAAAATACTGGAGGGCCAGGTCCATAATCTACACAGTAAAATAACAACGTACTGGAGTGAACGATATGGAAGAAAATGCAGAATAGAACCAGTGAAGAGCAGAGGTGCCATAGGCACAATCAGAGAACACTGTATAAACATCAGAGGTCCGTGGTTGTTTAACACCCTCCCAGCGAGCATCAGAAATATTGCCGGAACAACCGTGGACATCTTCAAGAGAAAACTAGATTGTTTTCTTTAAGGAGTGCCGAACCAACCGGGCTGTGGTGGGTATGTGGGCCTGCGGGCCGCTCCAAGCAACAGCCTGGTGGACCAAACTCTCACAAGTCAAGCCTGGCCTCGGGCCGGGCTTGGGGAGTAGAAGAACTCCCAGAACCCCATCAACCAGGTATCAAGCAGGTTCCCGTCTTCATTGTCATGATCTTCCCGAGATATAATTCCAGTAACCAAATGTTTGCCAAGGTCTTCCTGTAACTTTCTGACGTCTTCTATATTTACATTCTTCATCAGCGTAAGTCATTTACAAACATTGACATGTACGAGCTCACTCCCTCGGATAGGTCATTCACATTTGAACCGTAGCGGTGCCAGGACAGTTTTGTGGGACCCCACTTGTTATATTCCTCCAGCTCGAATCCTGTGTTTACATTCTGTCCTTCGAGTACTCTTACCCACAGTAAGTGTGTTCCCAGTTATCCCAGCCGCCTTCTCCATCCTGTACACCAGCCTTTCTGAGGGACGGTGTCAAATGCTTTGTGGCAGTCTGGGAACAGTAATTATCCTAGAAATTAATTAACAATACATGTGGTTTTGGTGGCCGAGCACGACTTCCAGTGCCCCGGGGGAGGGGGGTCGACCAAGCACGACTCCCAGTTGGTGTTGGTGACAAGACAATAGTGCTGTCTTGCCTATGTACTAAGATCGTTGAGGCTAACAATGCCCAAGTTGGCATGTGGAGGCATAGATGACATTCGTTTCTTTCAAGGTACAGTATTTCGTTTGGTGTCGGGAGAGTACTTCAGTTGGCAGTGTTCTTGCTCTTATAGTATATTATTATGCCAGTCTTCTGTTTGGTGTTGGAAGGGTCATTATGCACCCTATACCCATCCCGTGGGCGGTGGTGGAAATGGTTACAGAGGCACATAATGGGTTTAGCAACTTATTCCCATAGTTCGTTTAGCTAAGCAAGTGACAATCTTGTGAAGCTAGTTATACAATTGTTTGTATTAGACGCAGTAAAGCACCTAAATTATTGGGATCGTCTTGAAGCTCTCAAAATGTACTCCCTAGAAAGAAGATATCAAATAATATACACGTGGCAGAATAGAACCAGTGAAGAGCAGAGGTGCCATAGGCACAATTAGAGAACACTGTGTAAACATCAGAGGTCCGCGGTTGTTCAACGTCCTCCCAGCAAGCATAAGAAATTATTGCCCGAACAACTGTGGACATTTTCAAGAGAAAACTAGATCATTTTCTCTAAGGAGTGCCGGACCAACCGGGCTGTAGTGGGTATGTGGGCCAGCTACCACCAGGCGGTAGCTCCTCAAGCAACAGCCTGGTGGACCAAACTCGTAAACGTCAAGCTTGGCCTCGGGCCGGGCTCGAGGAGTAGAAGAACTCCCAGAACCCCATCAACCAGGTATCAAACAGGTATAACAAAACTCAAATGGAATAGGATAATATTTTAAACAGTTTAATATTTATAGTGTGAAGTTATGGAATTCCAGGTCGTGTGGGTGCGTGTTGAGCCTACCTTGCCCTGTGTTGGTTCCGGGGATCAGTGTCCCCGCGGCCCGGTCTCTGGCCAGGTGTCCGATGTCACGTGCAGACATGTCCGCCGCCAGACTGTCTTGTCCATGTGCAGCTTACATGTGATTAGAGAAGCTTCCCCTGGCTGGGAGACGCACCTTATCTTCTTTCTGGGGTACACTTTTTTGATAATGGAATTAAAATGTTGATTGAAAAGGTATTTTAAACCTCATTATTAATTTCTTAGCCGTAAAATTACGTACTTAATTGGATCTCAAATTAATCTATTAATATTTGCATAATTTCATAGAATATTAAGTAATTGCATCAAGGCTGTACAGGCTAGCGTACCTTCACATTTTAATATAAATACATATGATAATAGTTTAATATTGACTAGTGGAAGAGACTAGCAGTGTTCTGGCGGGTGTCTGGGATGTGAGCGTTTGGTCCTGTAGAACTGGATTCCCGGGGCTGCAAGAAGTCCAGTTTCTGTCCAACCACTTGGGCTGGATGGTAGAGCGACAGTCTCGCTTCATGCAGGTCGGCGTTCAATTCCCGATCGTCCAAGTGGTTGGCATCATTCCTTCCCCCGTCCCATCCCAAATCCTTATCCTGACTTCTTCCAAGTGCTTTATAATCGTAATGGCTTGGCGCTTTCCCCTGATAATTCTCTGTATCTGTATATGGCATGCACTGAATGTTTTCTGGTGGTTGGGGCTGTGTATTTGGCTTTTCTGTGGCGAAGAACCCGTACAGGCCTCATTGACGTAGGTTTTGTGTGTAACTGGCTTAGGGAACCCTTCGACTCTTGGAGCAAAGACTGGGCTTATCTGGTGAAGGGCTGATTGTTGAGGCTGTGGCTGATGGTAAGCTGTAGGTTTACATAGCCGCCACAGCCTGTAGCGATGCCAGATAAAGCATCAGTTTACACTCTGCAACACCAGGCCTTCAGACGCATGGGGCTGCTTCACATATCTTGACCATGCACTTCAGCAGGACTCCTCTCACACCCTCGTCAAGGTCTTCCCCCCCCCCTCCCCCCTCACCTTCATGGGTCAGGAATTGTTTGAACAGACTGGAGGCAGAGTGACAGTGAGGGACGAGAAGTCGGACAGGCGTAGAGTAACAAGCGGGGTGCCTCAAGGATCGGTGCTGGGTCCCATGGTATTCCTTACTTAAGTAAATGATTTCACTACAGGAGTTGTCGTGTATGTCGATGTTTGCAGACGCCGCGAAACTAACGAGAAGGGTTGAGACAAATGAGAAATGTAAGATTCTCCAAGATGACATAAGCTGCAAAGGAGGTCCGAGAAAAGATTGCTAGAGTTTACGTACCAGCAAGTGTAAGGTGATGGAAATGGGATCAGGAACCAGGAGACCGAAAGGCCACTACTCAATGAAGGGAAACTACCTTCCCTATAAAAACTAGAGAAAAACCTGGGAGTGGACATAACGCCAAACCTAACTCCATAACTTCATATTAGGCCATAGGCTCCATAGGCGTACTGAGGTCAGTTTTTCCTGCCCGATCATAAACCCCCCCCCCCCCCACACTATTTAAAAAAAAACAAAAACAAAAAACATACAGAAGCTGGAAGCGGTGCAGACGTTTGCGTCGAGACTCGCCCCAGAATTGAGGTGCAAGGTATGAAGAGACACTGAAAGAGCTAAACCTGACGATCTTAGACAGAGAGGGGAGACATGATACAGACGTATAATATACTTAGGGGAATTTACTACTATCTACCCTACTATCCCCCTACACCTGACTTTCCTCCTCAGCTCTCTCTTGCCTATTTATTGCCGGTCCCTACCTCCTCATCACAATCGACTTGAGAATGGTCCAGGACGGACCGAAACGTCGTCGTCCCTTCAAATTCTAGTGTGTGGTCTGGTCAACTTAGGGGAATTGACAGAGTGGGCAAAGAGGAAATGTTTCCAATGAATAAGACTGTAATAAGAGGAGCCCGGATGAAAGCTTAAGACTCATATGTGTCATAGAAATAAGTTAAAAAGTTTTCTTTTAACGTAAGGGTAGTGAACAAATGGAATGACCTAAAGGAGCAGGTTGTAGAGGCAACCTCAATTCACAACTTTAAAAACAGGTATTAAAAGGAAATAAGTCAGGAGTCATTGCCTTAGACAGCTGACCGCGAGAAAAATGGGTTTTAAGACCTAGCTGGATCCTACAGGTTCAAATAGGCGAGTGCGCGCGCGCGCGTACAGTCTGAGACAGCAGCACCAGGGTTGGCCGGGTAGCTCCCCATTTATTGCCCGGTCGGGGTAGCTCCCCATTTATTGCCCGGACGGGGTAGCTCCCCATTTATTGCCCGGTCGGGGTAGCTCCCCATTTATTGCCCGGTCGGGGTAGCTCCCCATTTATTGCCCGGTCGGGTAGCTCCCCATTTATTGCCCGGTCGGGGTAGCTCCCCATTTATTGCCCGGTCGGGGTAGCTCCCCATTTATTGCCCGGACGGGTAGCTCCCCATTTATTGCCCGGACGGGGTAGCTCCCCATTTATTGCCCGGTCGGGGTAGCTCCCCATTTATTGCCCGGTCGGGGTAGCTCCCCATTTATTGCCCGGTCGGGGTAGCTCCCCATTTATTGCCCGGACGGGGTAGCTCCCCATTTATTGCCCGGACTGGGTATCTATCCACATAATGCCCGGATGTTTTTTTTTTTAGTTTAGAATACTCTGACGGGTTAAAAAAAAGTTTTCTTTAATATGGGCCAACTTAGTTATTTGTATTTAAACTTGTAATTGTTTTATCTATTGATTAAATTGTAAAATAAAATTACTGCAAATGAAAATATAAATTTGTTCAGTCAATATTATTATTTAACTTTAGACACTGAAAACAATGTTACACAAACTTGATGTTTGTAGTTTACTTGTGTACAGTGTACTATACTGTGTATATGTACTGTAAATACTTATCATTGTACTGTGTTTCTGAGCACTTTGTAGCACTACTGTAGTGCTAATCCGTTATTGTATTACTGTACGCTTTTCACAGTAGCAAAAAATAACGCATTCAAAGGGGACTGAAAATAAATTTTAGAAACTGTAAATTAATATTTTATAATTGTTTTTGTTTCTTGCAATAAACACATCAATAAAGTATAATGAACACAGTGCATTGACAGTCATAACTGTACTCACGGTGCGGAGTATTTTGGTCTTCAGAACTTAACACGTGATTACAGCAGAGTACAGAACTGGTCCAATATATTGTGGCTCTACATTATACAAAAATTACACCAGCAAACTGAAATTAAATATTATAAATTAATAATTTATAGTTATTTTTCTCTTAAAAATATAAAAGATGGCAAAACAATTATAGTATACAATACAGGGTAGACTTCAGAAGCTCTGTATTAAGATAGCTGGAAGAATTTAGAAGCTCAAAGTTCTGTTACCTTCTCTTGAGGTTATCTTGGCCCGGTCCTCGACCAGGCCCAGTTACATACACCCCAGGAAGCAGCCCGTAGCAACTGTCTAATTCCCAAGTACCTATTTAATGCTAGGTAATAGGTGCATTAGGGGAAAGAAACTCTGCCCCTTTGTTTCCGTCTCCACCCGGGATCGAACCCGGAACCTTAGGACTTCGAATCCCGAGCGCTGGCCACTCAGCTGTCAGGCCCCTTGAATAAAGATATTTTTGTATTTTATCAGAATATTTCTGATATACGTGAATGATCTTCTAGAAGGTATAGACTCGTTCCTCTCAATGTTTCTGGATGATGCTAAAATGATGATAAGGATTAAGGCAGAGGAGGACAGCAAGAGACTACAAGATTACCTGAGCAGACTGAAGAAAAGGTTCAACAAATGGCTACTGGAGTTCAACTCGAGCAAATGTAAAGTGATGAAGATAGGTGTAGGAAGCAGGAGGCCAAACACAAGGTACCACCTAGGAGATGAAATCCTTCAGGAATCGAGAAGAGAGAAAGAGCTGAAGGTTGATATCACGCCAGACCTGTCCTCTAAAGCCCACATCTAATGGATATCATGTTTTATAAAGGATATCATATCCTATAAAGGATTACTCAGAGGAATTGACAGGGTAGATAAAGATGAAATGTTTAACACGGGTGGTACGCGAACAAGGGGGACACAAGTGGAAACTTAGTACCCAAATAAGCCACAGGGACGTTAGAAAGAATTTTTTTCAGTGTCAGAGTAGTTAACAGATGGAATGCATTAGGCAGTGATGTGGTGGAGGCTGACTCCATACACAGTTTCAAATGTAGATATGATAGAGCCCAGTAGGCTCAGGAATCTGTACACCAGTTGATTGACAGTTGAGAGCCGGGACCAAAGACCCCCCCCCCCACAAGCACAACTGGGTGAGTACACCCACGACATACGTACGTTCGTTCGTTGAACGGGTGGCGTGGTAATCTAGTAAAGGCAATAGAGCCCTCTCTACTAGCCCCTAAATGCTTCATTGGTACTCCCACAAATCCTGAACGATGGGATCAGCCTTAGGTAGTGTTCTTTTAAGCCTTACGTAGGTCTGGCATGCCCTAGGTAAGGTCCCTACAATCCCTGTGCAGGGCGTTAATAAGATTTGGGTAGGGCCTCCATAAGCCTTCAGCAGGGCTCCCCACTCTCACCTCCAGTGAGGCCAAACTTGCCTTCAGTGCGCTCCCACACGCACACAGGGTCCATCTAATCAATAGACGCCGCGCTGCTGGCTGGCTGGCTGGCTGGCTGGCGGGTAGGAAAACTGACTGGTTGTCTGTCTGGTTGGTTGTGTTGTGTGGTGGGCTGGCTGGTTGGTTGTGAGACTGTAGAACCGGACAATCTGTAACCATCGACCGATATACACGAATGATTACATCGACCCCCCCTCCCTCCCGTGATTTTGGCAGTCTCAGACGCATGGGTTTCTTCCTTATACATAGTGTTGTGGCAGTTGGTAACAATGCTTTGCCAGCATCTTTAGTCCAGACGGGAGCCGAGTGGGACAGTATTGATGGAAGCTCGTGGATTCCGACGGTGTCTCCAAGTGGGTCCACATATTGCAATGTTCGTGTCACTTTATATCGCCATGGATCGAAGTTCAGTTGTGACATCTCGCCAGCGTCTGTGTTCGTGTGTCAACTGTGCTTTTTCTTGTACAGTATTGACTCTCTTTGCTTGCCGTACCCGATGACCGGCCGTCTGGCTCCAAGCTCCTCCACGCGGGAGTTGTCTTAGGGGTCGTTACCCTCAACATTTCGTGGACCAGACCTCTCAATCCCTGGCATCATCTCTTTTGTTGTAGAAGTTTGCCCTTTTTAACTTCCAGAACTCATCTCTCTCGACGTCCCTTCTCCCGAGCTTAATCTTCACCCCAACACATTTTTTGAGCGTGATTTCTTTCTTGTTTACTGTGGCATCTCGGCCCCTACACCAGCTCTGGCTAACATATCTTGTCTGAGAATGATGCTAGAGTAGCAGCCTCCCCCCATCCTCCCCAGTCATGATTTGTAGTGTTGACGTCTTGCTTCCCCTTACTCTTCCTCGTGTCACAGCCACATTTATCCTCAGAATCCTTCCCTCTACATCATGTCTCTTTCGTCCCCACAACATTTAGGCATACACTTCCTTGGGTCATCGTCCCAAGAATCTTTGCCTACTGGTCTCGTGTGATGTTATTTTTGTGTTCAGATTTGGAAGCAGTCCCTCTAATATCTTACACGTATAGATTATTATGCATCTCTCGCCTGCGCTCTAGAGAAAACAGATTTAGAATTTTTAATCGGTCCCAATAATTATGACTTATGAGTGGTTTCTAACGGTAAAGGATCTTTGCACGCTCTCTAGGCAACCTGTCCTCTTACAAAATATCTCTGAATTAGGCCGTTTGCCCACATGGCCAAAAATGGATGTAATTTGAAAATGAAAAAAAAATTGAAAATTAATTTTGGATTTTTTTTTTTGTTTTTCCAAAGAGCAAGTTAAGGGTCCTTTAGTAGATTAGGAGGACAGGAAGGGTTCCTAAACCTAAGGTCTCAAAAGTCATGAAAAACGTTAATTGAAAGTTTCCTCTCCTAACCTAACCGGAGGACTCAAACAGAAAACGGGACAGTACATCACTGTCGGCTCACTTTCGTGAGCCGATTTCATTTGAAACTACGTCCATTTTTGGCCATAGCGCGCATTCGAGCGAAAAGCGACGTAATTTTACTAGGACGAGTTGCTCTAGGTCAACAACTTCTCCGGCTCTGAATGGGGCTGTTAGAGTGCAACAATATTCCACCCTAGAGAGCACTAGTGTCTTAAAAAGTATCATCATTGGTATGGCATCCCTTGTTTGGAAGGTCTTGTTTCCAACCTGTCATTTGTCTTGCAGACGTGACAGCTACTTTACTCTGATCTGTAAAGGTAAGGTCTGCTGACATGACTACTCTTAGATCCTTTACATTGCTTTTTCGGTCTATAGTGTGATTTGACTCCGTTTTATATATGGTTACCGTTTTTAAATTTTCATTTTTTCCATAGCGCAGGAGGTGAAATTTATTTTCATTAAACATCATATTATGTGTCCCATTGAAAGAGCCGATTTACATCCGATTGGAGATTTGCCGTGTCCTCTATATTGTCTACTCGCATGATAATCCAAGTGTCATCGGCATATACTGATGATACAGTGCTGTAGTTTGTATCCTTGTCTGTCTAATATTGGGACGAGAAAAAGTACTGGATCAAGTACGGAGCCCTGGGGGGGAGTTGAGCTTTTCACAGTAGATGATCCGGATTTGACTGTGTTGACTGTTACACTCTGCGTTCTGTTTGTTAGGAAGTTGAAGATCCATCTCCCTATTTTGCCAGTAATTCCTTTTGCACGCATTTTGTGCGCAATAACTTCATGGTTACATTTGTTGAAAGCTTATGCAAAGTCTGTGAATATTACATCTGCGTTTTGCTTGTCTTCCACGGCACCTGAGGTCATGTCATAGTGATCCAGCAACTGTGAGAGGCAGGAGCGCCCTGTTCTGATCCCGTGTTGTCCGGGGTTATGGAGATGCTGTGAGTCCATGTGATTTGTAATCTTACTTCTTAGCACTGTTTCAAATATTTTTATGATGTGTGAGGTTATAGCTATTGGTCTATACTTTTTTGCATCTGCTTTACTTCCTCCTTTGTGAAATGACGCGATCTCCGCTGTTTTAAGTATGTCAGGGGCGCCTGACAACTGAGTGGACAGCGCTTCGGATTCGTAGTCCTGAGGTTCCTGGTTCGATCCCCGGTGGTGACGGAGACAAATAGGCAAAAAGTTTCTTTCACCCTGATGCAACTGTTCACCTAGCAGTAAATAGGTACCTGGTAGTTAAACAGCTGCTACGGGTTGCTTCGGGGGGATGGGGGGGGATTGTAACGAAAAGTAGGCCTGGTCGAGGAGCGGGCCGCGGGGACGCTAAACCCCAAAATCATCTCAAGATAACCTACCCCAGTAACTAGGCTCCGTCTCTTAAAGTTGTTTAGGGCCTGTGATAGAGATAGAGGTGTTTTGCACTTGATGAATATAGAATTCCACGAGTGTGGGCCTGGTGCAGAGTGCATGGGCATGCTGTCAGGTTATCTCTAGATATTACCAAATTTGATAAAACTTATTATTATACATAGTCATTACTTATACAAATTTTGCAGCAAGGGGTATCATAATGCCCAGCAATATTTCTTCAAATAATTCACTTTGAAACTATTTTGGCAGCTTTTGATAATTAGTTCCATAAAGCGTACAAGGGGAAAATGGCAAAATTAAAGGGTAACTATCTCTACAAATTTCAGGAAGTGATATAAATGACACAAGTTAATATGAAATGCTGTATATCCAAGAGAGTATAGGGAATGTTTAACAAACATACAGAATTACCATATTTTCAACAAGCGTTTATTTGTAAATAATTTTTTATAGTAGTTTTAAGTTTGCACATAGTGGTGACCCCGGGGTCATACTGGGGTCACACCGGGGTCACAATGGCACACTGCAAGAGTTAAGTGTTACCTTGGATGGTTGAGGGGGGAGGGGAAGCATCAAGGGAAAGCGCCAAGCCATTACGATCATATAGCACTTGAAAGGGGTCAGGATAAGGATGTTGGATGGGACGGTGGGAAGGAACGGTACCCAATCACCTGGACGGTCCGGGATTGAACGCCATCCTGCATGAAGCGAGACCGTCGCTCTGCCATCCAGTCCAAGTAGTTGGGCTGGATGATTTCTGGGCCTGGTCCTCGACCAGGTCTCCTCGTTGCTGGACTGGTCAACCAGGCTGTTGAACTCGGCTGCTTGCATCCCGACGTTCAGCAATGGAAGAGCATAAACTGATTCATAAAGAACTGATTTGCAATTTACTGATATCTAACAAAATGCAGTCTCTAGGAACATTACAACATTTGAAGAATAACTTGTGTGTGATGCTAAAGCACAGGTAACAAATGGTTATCGTAGATTATCGTAGCTCAACTTGTCTGAAAAAACAGAACATGAAATACACTTAAACATTAATAGTTGAATACATAATTGTGTGAAGAGCTAGCTTATGCCATCACTTCTTGTAAGAAGTATCCTGGAAGCTTGTCAAGTTACTTACCCACACAGTGGGATCACATGCCACAGTGTCAGTGTTCTTATTTGCAGACACAGCTGGTGTTGTGTGGGGAGCCAGACGCCCCACGCCCAAAACATACAATAACACATTACCCAGAGCTTAATTCAGTACGGTACTGACATTTACGGCTGAGATGCACACATGTGGCGAAGTACAGGCGCATGCAGCCGCTCCATGCATTGAGTGGCTAACGATACTACTGCTGTTGGGTAGACTGAATGGTGGGGAGCAGGCATGCCACTAGTGGTGGGGAGGGCTGTTGGACCACATGATATAACGTTAGCTGCTAACAGGCTGCTTAATTCATTCTTCTCTCCCGTGTGGTGAAGGAGTCGGTTATCTTCTTCGTTGTTATTATTTGTTCTCTGCTTTAACGTAGATGGGGAGGGAGGTGTAACAATGAATCTAGTGACTTTGTTAGTGAAGTGACCTAACCCCTGGACTACTACCCTACACTACATAAGGGGCGCCCCGATATTATTGGCCAGGGATACAACGTGTTCTCGCACTTGCTTATAGTCAATATTGGCTTATTTAATAAGTGCATATGTGACATACTAATTGATTGTGAATATTTTAGTTTACATTGAAAAGTTTCATAGAAAACACCGACCTCACCTAACCTTCTTAGTATGTTAAGATAAGCATCTTATTGCTTCTTATTTACAATTATTACTTAACCTATCAACGGTATAGGTTAAGTAAAAATTGTAATTAAGAAGCAATAAGACTTCAGTTTTGGTCTACCTGCTATAGAATGGACATAAATTTACTTGATTGCTTTCAGCAATGAATGACAAAGTTAATCCCATAAATTATAATCCTTCCATATTCCATATGAAGTGTTTTTTTAGTAGTTTATTATGCACCCCATACCCGTCCCGCAGGCGGTGATGGAAAGGGTTACATCCCGTCTTCACAGTAGGCTGTTTAAAGCAGCGGCCGTCCTCCCCAGACGCATTCATCAATTTTAACATACTGTGTATTAGGAATTGGCTTGTTCTCATAATAATATTACTATACATAACAATTCTATTAATAACTGTGTTTAGAATAATATTCTAAACACCTATGTAGGTTAGATGTTTAGCTTCTGCTGGCAATTATTTGTATTTGCAACCTGTCCTCGACTCAAGTCCATTCCATCCAGCGATCGACCCCACAGACGCATTCATAAACTTTTATATGCTGTTCATTCAAAACTCATTTCTCAAATTTTCTCAAATATAAATTAATATTATAATAGCATATTGTGCATATATTGACATGGGTTAGGTTAGGTGGTTAGGTTCTGTTGGCGATTATTTGTATTTGTAGTACGTGGGTGAAGCATTTACAGCGTTGTGGTTCGAACAAAATTCGCGAGTGAAACACTTGTTCCGGAAGTGTTCGAACGTCATCAGTTGTGAGTCATGTATAAACCGTTTTTCGTTCATAATCACCTGGGGGTTTGGCGGGTGTATTATACAGTGCTTGGATCTTTGTATGCGAGGACGGGCCGTGCAGAGGCACATAATTGGCTTAGGGACTGAACCCCATAATTCATTTACACATATACATATATGTATTTGTGTATGTATATCAAGTGGAGGAAATATATATGTATTTGTGTATGTATATAAAAAAAATTGGTTTCCCTTCAAAACGCATAAATTTTTCGCCTTTTTTATAGTATATCAAAGTATTTTTATATCACAAGTGGTTTAAGAAGTGTCCCGCAACAGGCTCTGTACGCGGCAGGTTACATCATCTGTGGTGACTTAGTTACTGATCCTGCTCCACACCCACCCAACAGGGCGGCAACGTTACAGTCACGTGCAGGCTGCCCCTACAGTCACGTGCAGGCTGCCCCTACAGTCACGTGCAGGCTGCCCCTACAGTCACGTGCAGGCTGCCCCTACAGTCACGTGCAGGCTGCCCCTACAGTCACGTGCAGGCTGCCCCTACAGTCACGTGCAGGCTGCCCCTACAGTCACGTGCAGGCTGCCCCTACAGTCACGTGCAGGCTGCCCCTACAGTCACGTGCAGGCTGCCCCTACAGTCACGTGCAGGCTGCCTCTACAGTCACGTGCAGGCTGCCCCTACAGTCACGTACAGGCTGCCCCTACAGTCACCAAACGTTGAACACTTAGCTAAGACTCCTAGCAGTACATAGTTATAAATGAAGGACTTAGGCATGTCTTGAACACAATTGTCAGAGTTATCTCTGAATTCCGCGACTCTCATTCCATTAAATAATGACGCAACATTTTTGAGTTTTGCCAATCTTCTGGCAGATTAAAAAAGTTTAATTTACATTCGGTAGAAAGGCCAAGAGTTAGTGACATGATTGTACAAGTGGAGGAATTGGTATAACAAGTGGGATAATAACATTGTATTAAATATATAAATACAAAATAGAACACGAACAATGTATACAAATTGGATAAGTTTAGATTTGGACAAGACCTGGGAAAATGCTGTTCGGAAACAGGGTAGTTGATTTGTGGGTGGTGGTGGTGGTGGTGGCGGTGGCGGGGATGGTGGTGGTGGGGATGGTGGTGGCGGGGATGGTGGTGGTGGTGGCCGGGGGGAGGGGAGTGCCCCCCCCCCTGGCCAGTGTGGGACCATCAGCACCTCCAGCCAACGTTACACGCGTGTTGGCTAATTGCTGACCCCGCTGTTATGTAAATGTTGCCATTGATTAAGGAAACCCGCCTCGCGCGCGCACTTCCCCATTTACCAAATTACCTATTGAGGTAAAAACTACATGATTGTGTATTTTTGGTTTCATTGTTGTTGTTTTTTTAAATATAAATTTGAGAAAGTCGAATCTCAACAATTTGATATAAAGAATATTTCCCATTTTCATGTGTTAGGTAAATAGACATACAACTTCCTGGTTAACAAATTCCAGGACATAAATTGTGGCAGACTGTGGTGCACAGGGAATTCCTGTAGAGGTGTTGGTGTGTGGTAATCCAGTGTGTGGCGGTGTGGCTCCGTATTGATTAATTCGTGCGGTATGGCGGCGGCCGCCGGGTCATACTCCAGCTCTCGTGTTTACTCTGCTGCTTAACCTTACCCTGCTTTACTGCCCCTAGTGATAGTGTGTCCTTAACCCTGCTTTACTGCCCCTAGTGATAGTGTGCCCTTAACCCTGCTTTCCTGCCCCCTAGTGATAGTGTGCCCTTAACCCTGCTTTACTGCCCCCTAGTGATAGTGTGCCCTTAACCTTGCTTTCCTGCCCCCTAGTGATAGTGTGCCCTTAACCTTGCTTTCCTGCCCCCTAGTGATAGTGTGCCCTTAACCCTGCTGTCTATCATCTTCTCAACACCCTCTTCTGGTGAGAGGGTAGGAAACACGGTGTTCCGTTATCTGGGAATGGTCCTCTTGTGGCCACAGAGTAATATCTTCGGATGTCATTCTTCCTGTTTACTGGAACAGGTATTGAGCATTTGAAAAGCAGAGATGCAATAGGTACGCAGAGGGAGAACTCTATTATATTAACTTGCACCAAGGGCCCAAGACTGGTCAACACTCCCGCTACACGTAAGGACCATAACTGGCAGGCCTCTCACAGTGTTCACGAGAGAACTTGACAAAACCTTCAGAGAACACCTGGTCAACAGGTTGTGATTCATACGTCAGGCTGCGACCAGCCTCATCCAACAGCCTGCTCGCATAGCTGAAAATAATAAGAATAGAATAGAAGAAAATATTAAAGTGTTCAGTGAGAATCCACAAGGTCTTCTCTGAACGCTTTATTTTCTTCTTCGAGGCTATGGGTCCCTACAATTGCACTAGAGGTGGTACCCTCACCTATATGTATATAAATTAATAAATTTGCATTTTCCCCTATCTTGGGTTTATCTGTAGCATAATGTTTCTAAGCTCTTCAACTCTCTAATTCTGTCTGGGGGTCAGGTTTGTATTGTGGTAACATGATCGATAAGGCTGTTGCTTGTAGCGTCCCGTAGGCCCACATATCCACTACAGTTCGGCTGATATGTTACTTCCTGCAATATATTATTATATTGATGGAAATACAGTTGAAATTCCGTAGACTTTCCTAGAGCTTTGTAATTATTTACGTTCTTGATGACATGCTCATAATGTCTGCAGAGTTTGCCAGTTTTCCTTCCTGTGTGGTGGGGACTTTTAGCATCACGTAGCTCTTGTAGCACACAACGGTAAATAATGTTGACTGTTGCCAGAACTTGCTTCCCTCCCCCCCCCCCCCCACTTCCCCTCCCCAGCACATTCCTCTCCCCTCCGTAGCACCTTCTCCCCCCCTCCCCACACAATGTTGTACCATCGTGGCTTACACTGTAGCATTTCCCCGTATACAGTCACCAACCCCACACCCCCCACCTTTTTATAAATGGGAAATACAGTGAGAGGTATGAAAGCAGGCGGGCTGTCCGCCTTGCTGACACGATATGTGGGTGTTGGCAGCTAAACAGATATATATATATATATATATATATATATATATATATATATATATATATATATATATATATATATATATATATTTATATATATATATATATATATATATATATATATATATATATTGTGACGGTAAAGCGTTGGTGTTCGGCTGTTTCTGTATCCTGTGTCTGGCCTCCTGTTTCCACCGCCTACTTTCATTACTTTGCATTTACTCGGGTTGAACTTAACAGCCATTTGTTGGACCATTCACTCTATCTAGGTCATCTTGTAGCCTCCTACTGTCATCCTCTGTTTCAATCCTCATAATTTTTGCATCATCAGCAAACATTGAGAGAAACGAGTCTATAGCCTCTGGGAGATCATTTACATATATCAGAAACAGTATAGGTCCAAGGACTGACCCCTGCGGGACTCCACTTGTAACGTCCCGCCAATCTGAGACCTCACCCCTCACATTGGCTGGCTGTCTTCTGTTGCTTAGGTACTCCTTTATCCAATAGAGTACCTTCCCTTTCACTCCAGCCTGCATCTCCAGCTGTTTCACTAGCCTCTTGTCTCTTGTGTGGTACTGTATCGAAGACTTTCTGGCAATCCAAAAATATGCAGTCTACCCACCCTTCTCTTCTCTTGCCTGATTTTTGTTGCCTGGTCGTAGAATTCAAGGAACCCTGTGCAGCAGGACTTGCCATCCCTGAACCCATGTTGATGCTGTGTTACAAAGTTCCTTCGCTCCAGATGTTCCACTAGCTTTCTTCGCACAATCTTCTCCATCAGCTTGCATGGTATGCAGGTAAGGGACACATGGTATGGTTGGTGGGTATTCACCTAGTTGCGTTTGCGGGGGTTGAGCTTTGCTCTTTCGACCCGCCTCTCAACTGTCAATCAACTGTTTACTAACTACTTTTTTTCACACACACACACACCCCAAGAAGCAGCCCGTGACAGCTGACTTAACTCCCAGGTATCTATTTACTGCTAGGTAACAGGGGCATTAAGGGTGAAAGAAACTTTGCCCATTGTTTCTGCCTCGTGCGGGAATCGAACACGCGCCACAGAATTACGAGTCCTGCGCGCTATCCACCAGGCTACCAGGCCCCCGTGTGGAGGGGAACACGTGTCGAGGGGTAAACGTGTCGAGGGGTAAACGTGTCGAGGGGTAAACGTGTCGATGGGTAAACGTGTCGAGGGGTAAACGTGTCGAGGGGTACACGTGTCGAGGGGAACACCCGTGGAGGGGAACACCCGTGGAGGGGAACACCCGTGGAGGGGAACACCCGTGGAGAGGGGAACACGCGTGGAGAGGGGAACACGCGTGGAGAGGGGAACACGCGTGGAGAGGGGAACACGCGTGGAGAGGGGAACACCCGTGGAGAGGGGAACACGCGTGGAGAGGGGAACACGCGCGGAGGGAGGGTACCGTGGAGGGGAACACGTGTGGAGGGAGTGGAACACAAGAGGGCGGAAGGGGTTAGCGATGGACGTCAATTGTAATGAAGGGGGGGGGGGGAGTGAAGAGAGGTACGCAAAAATTGTAGTGGAGGCTCACTTGGGAGCAGTGTGGGACACGCCAGGCCTGGCCGCCCACCTCACTGATCAATAGGCAGTGTGTGACTCCCGCCTCACCCCCCCCCCTCCCCCAGCCAGCCCTCACACTGTTGTACACCCCCCCCCCCAGCCAGGCCTCACACTGTTGTACACCCCCCCCAGCCAGGCCTCACACTGCTGAACACCTCCGCAGCCAGGCCTCCCACTGTTGTACACTCCCCCAGCCAGGCCTCACACTGCTGTACACCTCCCCAGCCAGGCCTCACACTGTTGTACACCCCCCCAGCCAAGCCTCACACTACTGTACACCTCCCCAGCCAGGCCTCACACTGCTCTACACCCTCCCAGCCAGGCCTCTCACTGCTGTACACCCCCCCCAGCCAGGCCTCACACTGCTGTACACCCCCAGGCAGGCCTCACACTGCTGTACACCCCCCCAGCCAGGCCTCACACTGCTGTACACCTCCCAGCCAGGCCTCACACTGCTGTACACCCCCCCAGCCAGGCCTCACACTGCTGTACACCCCCCCAGCCAGGCCTCGCACTGCTGTACACCTCCCCAGCCAGGCCTCGCACTGCTGTACACCTCCCAGCCAGGCCTCACACTGCTGTACACCCCCCCAGCCAGGCCTCACACTGCTGTACACCCCCCCCCAGCCAGGCCTCACACTGCTGTACACCCCCCCAGCCAGGCCTCACACTGCTGTACACCCCCCAGCCAGGCCTCACACTGCTGTACACCCCCCAGCCAGGCCTCACACTGCTGTACACCCCCCAGCCAGGCCTCACACTGCTGTACACCCCCCCAGCCAGGCCTCACACTGCTGTACACACCCCCAGCCAGGCCTCACACTGCTGTACACCCCCCCCCCAGCCAGGCCTCACACTGTTGTACACCCCCCAGCCAGGCCTCACACTGTTGTACACCCCCCCAGCCAGGCCTCACACTACTGTACACCCCCCCAGCCAGGCCTCACACTTGTACACCCCCCCAGCCAGGCCTCACACTTGTACACCCCCCCAGCCAGGCCTCACACTGCTGTACACCCCCCCAGCCAGGCCTCACACTGCTGTACACCCCCCCAGCCAGGCCTCGCACTGCTGTACACCTCCCCAGCCAGGCCTCGCACTGCTGTACACCTCCCAGCCAGGCCTCACACTGCTGTACACCTCCCCAGCCAGGCCTCACACTGCTGTACACCCCCCAGCCAGGCCTCGCACTGCTGTACACCCCCCCAGCCAGGCCTCGCACTGCTGTACACCTCCCAGCCAGGCCTCACACTGCTGTACACCCCCCAGGCAGGCCTCACACTGCTGTACACCCCCCAGCCAGGCCTCACACTGCTGTACACCCCCCCCCCAGCCAGGCCTCACACTGTTGTACACCCCCCCCCCAGCCAGGCCTCACACTGCTGTACACCCCCCCCCCCAGCCAGGCCTCACACTGTTGTACACCCCCCCCTCCAGCCAGGCCTCACACTGCTGTACACCCCCCCAGCCAGGCCTCACACTGCTGTACACCCCCCCAGCCAGGCCTCACACTGCTGTACACACCCCCAGCCAGGCCTCACACTGCTGTACACCCCCCAGCCAGGCCTCACACTGTTGTACACCCCCCAGCCAGGCCTGACACTACTGTACACCCCCCCAGCCAGGCCTCACACTACTGTACACCCCCCCCAGCCAGGCCTCACACTTGTACACCCCCCCCCCAGCCAGGCCTCACTTGTACACCCCCCCAGCCAGGCCTCACACTGCTGTACACCCCCCCAGCCAGGCCTCACACTGCTGTACACCCCCCAGCCAGGCCTCTCACTGCTGTACACCTCCCCAGCCAGGCCTCACACTGTTGTACACCCCCCAGCCAGGCCTCACACTGCTGTACACCCCCCCCAGCAAGGCCTCACACTACTGTACACCTCCCCAGCCAGGCCTCACACTGCTGTACACCCCCCAGCCAGACCTCACACTGCTGTACACCTCCCCAGCCAGGCCTCTCACTGCTGTACACCCCCCCAGCCAGACCTCACACTGCTGTACACCTCCCCGACCAGTCCTCGCACTACCCCAGCAAGTCTCAAGCAACTGTGTACGCTACCCTATCCAAGACAACACCCCCACCCAGAACACACTCCTTTCCATCCTGTTTCTTGTACAGTGTGTGTAAATAATCTTCCATTGGGAATAGACTCATTCCGTTCAGTGCCGATGATGCTAAAATTATGAGGAGGATTATGACGGGACGACATTTATTATTATTAACATCTTTATTGACAAAATTAATTACAATTTTGCCTAATCTGAGGATTTCAATTAAGTCCTATTAAAGTGAGGATAATGCTGGTATTCACTCATACACAAGACAATAGGTCTAAACTGGCACATATATATATATATATATATATATATATATATATATATATATATATATATATATATATATATATATATATATATATATATATATATATATATATATATATCATGGTTACAATCAATGTTTTAATGTATAAATATGTGAAAGCAACTTTCTATTGTGCACTGCCACACAAGGGCAGGGATGGGTTCATAAGTGATGCAGCTTAGAAGTAATTTTAATAAAATTGTTCTTCATTCTTTAAAATGGACAATCAAATTTTGGATAAATTGTTAGGATGTCGTCCAGAACACCTGAGTCAATGAAATAGTTACCCAGTAGGTGGTACAATAGGCCAGGAGGTCTAAAATCTTTTACGGTTTCACATTTAACAATATAGTGTTCTAGTGAATGCATTAGAGGTTTATCACAGAGTTTACAATCTGAGTATTCTGGTAGTGGCTCAGCCTCACTAACCTGCCAGATGTGTCTGTAGCCAAGGCGAATTCGCGCAATGACTACATCACATTGCCTGGTCTGGTTACTGTGCTGACCATACAAATACCTATTATTACAAAACTTGTCATAACTTTTAATACTGCAGCTTTCAGGTCTCTGGGCATTTCTAAGTTCTTCTAAATTTGAATTAATTTATTTAATTTGTATGTTTCTAATAACTGCATTAGATAGTCCAAAGTCATAATCAATGTTTTCTTTCCTGCAAGCCTCATTGGCCAATCGATCTACAAAGTCATGTTTTCCAACTCCAACAGCACGAGGCTACAAGATAACCTGAGCACACTGAGAGAATGATGGTTCAACTATTTGCTCCTAAAGTTTAATTCAGTCAATATTATGTAATGAAACTAAGTGGAGCCGGACGCCGGCCACAAGGTACTAAATGGGAGATGAAATCCTCCTTGAAACAGATATGGATAAGGGGCTTTGGGTAGATATCACGACGAAATTATCTCTTTAAGCCCGCGTTTAAACGATATCAACAGCAGTTCATCTGAGGCTGGCCAACTTCAGAACTGCCTTTACAAACTTGCATAAGGAATCATTCAGAACTTTGTATACTACGTATGTCAGACCAGTCCTGGAGTTTGCGATTCCAGCATGGAGTCCATATCTAATTAAGCACAAGACGAGATTGGAGAAGGGTCAAAGGTTATGCCACAAGCCTAGTCCCAGAACAACGAAGAATGAGTTACAAGAAAAGGCTATGTGAGAGTACAATATAGTTTTCCAAACATGTGGAAAATAACTTGGGATGGGTTCAAGGCCCATCCCAGGGTTGGGCCCATCCCAGGGTATCAACCAGGTAAGGCGTCCTCTACGCCCCAAGCCGGCCTGGAACTAGGCTTTAACTTGGGATAACGTAGTTCATCAGGCTCATTTTTTGTTTACAGAGCCTCGCGAAAATGTTATGATTATTTTTGGGAACTAACATAATCTTTTCTCTTTCTAGGTAAGTGATGCATCTGGTCATCTCCAGGCGGGCAGCTTGGATGAGGTGCTCGTCACACTCTTGAGTACTGTGCGTATTAATCTAATTCTGCGTGTATTAATCTAGTACTGTGTATAAATCCAATCGTGCGAGTATTAATCAAATAATGTGAGAATTAATCTATTTGTTTTACGTATTAATCATAATATTGTGCTAAACAATAAATCAAGCCGCCGCCTGTAGCAGAGCAGTGTGTGTACTACACCCGGTGCTCATATAACCTGTCACCACTGTCAGTGTGTGGTACTGTCATCACGTTATCTTGAGGTTATCTTGAGATGATTTCGGGGCTTTAGTGTCCCCGCGACCCGGTCCTCGACCAGGCCTCCACCCCGTGCAGCCGGTGACAGCTGACTAACACCCAGGTACCTATTTACTGCTAGGTAACAGGGGCATAGGGTGAAAGAAACTCTGCCCATTGTTTCTCGCCGGCGCCTGGGATCGAACCCAGAACCACAGGATCACAAGTCCAGCGTGCTGTCCGCTCGCCAACCGGCTCCCTCTCACTGTCACTGTCAGTGTGTGGTACTCCCGTGTAGGGTAATACACGTTGGCCAGGTCGCTGGGTGCTGTCGTCTCCCCACTCCTCCACCTCACGCTGGGAATCGGGCAAAAATAACAGAGGTGTTTGGTTAGTGGCACTGAGGACAGCACTTAGGGCTGGGGATGAGAACTCCAGCGATACATGGTAACACCTGGGCCTCCTGGGAACGAATAGTGTCAGCCTTTTCGAAAAGACAACAGAGACTATTTAATATATAATCAATAAACATTAATGTTTGTGATGGCAGCTTTCCGGTGTTGGCGCGTATCTTTAGCTGGTATTGCTTATCCAAAGTGTTTTTTGTCTTGGTAGCTTCTTCACTTTGGGGAACGTTGAGCTACAATTAAGTTATGTTTAATTTTATGTAACTTAATTTCAGGTGAACCCAAAGGGGTTCACGAGCTGGTTCATTAAGAAAAGGTCGCTAGATTGTCTTGTGGTTGTCGCTGGCAGTGTCAAGCCTAGGGGAAGGCACTACCAGGAGAAAGCGTGTGCTTCGAGTGTATTGAAAACTGCTTGTAACGTGTTTTATTCACTGTTAAATCTGTCAAACACACCATACCTAAGCCTAACTATACATAAACTGGCAATATACAGGTGTCCCAGAACTAGCTATCTATTTCTATGAAACCAGAGAAATCTATTCAAAACGTACATATATGTTTTTAAGTCATTTTAATACAAAAACAAATAGATTTATAAATCATGTTAAATATGTATTGATACTGTCACGTTCTGCCCCTGGGCGTCCTCTCACTACGTCGAACCTAGTTCCCTTAAAATTATTCACGAATGACTGTAAGACTGAAATTTTCATGTAAATCTTCTAAATACAATATATATTGGAGTACTGTGTTACGGTGTGTCACCAGGAAGGTGCCGACCTCTGTATGCATTATTAGGGCTAGGCTTCTGAAATGTGGGAATAATTTAGACATTTTTACATTTATAACACATGTGCTAAACAACAGTAAACACGAGTGTTTTAACAGTTTTAAATAACGTGATAATTCTGGGACACCCTGTATGATAACATTAATAATATAAGAACAATATAACTTATTGGATTATGTGAAAGATTCTCCCTGTCCCTTCAGTGCCAGATAAATTACTGAATTTTTATATTCTTGCGGTGGTGAAGGGTTGTGGTGAAGGTTGTAGTGAAGAGTGGTGAAGGTTGTAGTGAAGAGTGGTAAAGGGTTGTAGTGAAGAGTGGTGAAGGTTGTGGTGAAGTGGTGAAGGTTGTAGTGAAGAGTGGTGAAGGGTTGTAGTGAAGAGTGGTGAAGGGTTGTAGTGAAGAGTGGTGAAGGTTGTAGTGAAGAGTGGTGAAGGTTGTAGTGAAGAGTGGTGAAGGGTTGTAGTGAAGAGTGGTGAAGGGTTGTAGTGAAGAGTGGTGAAGGTTGTGGTGAAGGGTTGTGGTGAAGAGTGGTGAAGAGTGGTGAAGGGTTGTAGTGAAGAGTGGTGAAGGTGTAGTGAAGAGTGGTGAAGGTGTAGTGAAGAGTGGTGAAGGTGTAGTGAAGAGTGGTGAAGGTGTAGTGAAGAGTGGTGAAGGTGTAGTGAAGAGTGGTGAAGGTGTAGTGAAGAGTGGTGAAGGTGTAGTGAAGAGTGGTGAAGGTGTAGTGAAGAGTGGTGAAGGGTTGTAGTGAAGAATGGTGAAGGGTTGTGGTGTAGTGTGGTGAAGGTGTAGTGTGGTGAAGGTGTAGTGAAGAGTGGTGAAGGTGTAGTGAAGAGTGGTGAAGGTGTAGTGAAGAGTGGTGAAGGTGTAGTGAAGAGTGGTGAAGGTGTAGTGAAGAGTGGTGAAGGTGTAGTGAAGAGTGGTGAAGGTGTAGTGAAGAGTGGTGAAGGGTTGTAGTGAAGAGTGGTGAAGGGTTGTAGTGAAGAGTGGTAAAGGTGTAGTGAAGAGTGGTGAAGGGTTGTGGTGTAGAGTGGTGAAGGTGTAGTGAAGAGTGGTGAAGGTGTAGTGAAGAGTGGTGAAGGTGTAGTGAAGAGTGGTGAAGGTGTAGTGAAGAGTGGTGAAGGTGTAGTGAAGAGTGGTGAAGGTGTAGTGAAGAGTGGTGAAGGTGTAGTGAAGAGTGGTGAAGGTGTAGTGAAGAGTGGTGAAGGTGTAGTGAAGAGTGGTGAAGGTGTAGTGAAGAGTGGTGAAGGTGTAGTGAAGAGTGGTGAAGGTGTAGTGAAGAGTGGTGAAGGGTTGTGGTGAAGGGTTATAGTGAAGAGTGGTGAAGGTGTAGTGAAGAGTGGTGAAGGGTTGTGCTGTAGAGTGGTGAAGGTTGTAGTGAAGAGTGGTGAAGGGTTGTAGTGAAGAGTGGTGAAGGGTTGTAGTAAAGAGTGGTGAAGGGTTGTAGTGAAGAGTGGTGAAGGTGTAGTGAAGAGTGGTGAAGGGTTGTGGTGTAGCGTGGTGAAGGTGTAGTGAAGAGTGGTGAAGGTGTAGTGAAGAGTGGTGAAGGTGTAGTGAAGAGTGGTGAAGGTGTAGTGAAGGTGTGGTGAAGGTGTAGTGAAGGTGTAGTGAAGAGTGGTGAAGGTGTAGTGAAGAGTGGTGAAGGTGTAGTGAAGAGTGGTGAAGGTGTAGTGAAGAGTGGTGAAGGTGTAGTGAAGAGTGGTGAAGGTGTAGTGAAGAGTGGTGAAGGTGTAGTGAAGAGTGGTGAAGGTGTAGTGAAGAGTGGTGAAGGGTTGTAGTGAAGAGTGGTGAAGGGTTGTAGTGAAGAGTGGTGAAGGGTTGTAGTGAAGAGTGGTGAAGGGTTGTAGTGAAGAGTGGTGAAGGGTTGTAGTGAAGAGTGGTGAAGGGTTGTAGTGAAGGGTTGTAGTGAAGAGTGGTGAAGGTTGTGGTGAAGAGTGGTGAAGGGTTGTGGTGAAGAGTGGTGAAGGGTTGTAGTGAAGAGTGGTGAAGGGTTGTGGTGAAGGTTGTGGTGAAGAGTGGTGAAGAGTGGTGAAGGGTTGTAGTGAAGAGTTGTGAAGGGTTGTAGTGAAGTGGTGAAGGGTTGTGGTGAAGGTTGTAGTGAAGAGTGGTGAAGGGTTGTAGTGAAGAGTGGTGAAGGGTTGTAGTGAAGAGTGGTGAAGGGTTGTAGTGAAGAGTGGTGAAGGGTTGTAGTGAAGAGTGGTGAAGGGTTGTAGTGAAGAGTGGTGAAGGGTTGTAGTGAAGAGTGGTGAAGGGTTGTAGTGAAGAGTGGTGAAGGGTTGTAGTGAAGAGTGGTGAAGGGTTGTAGTGAAGAGTGGTGAAGGGTTGTATTGAAGAGTGGTGAAGGGTTGTAGTGAAGAGTGGTGAAGGGTTGTAGTGAAGAGTTGTGAAGGGTTGTAGTGAAGGGTTGTGAAGATTAAGGGGAGCGGAGGAGTAATACAACGTTAGACTTAAGTTTCCTTTAGCCAACAGGAGAGTGCCTCTGTGACCCAGGTGAACACAGGAGAGTGCCTCTGTGACCCAGGTGAACACAGGAGAGTGCCTCTGTGACCCAGGTGAACACAGGAGAGTGCCTCTGTGACCCAGGTGAACACAGGAGAGTGCCTCTGTGACCCAGGTGAACACAGGAGAGTGCCTCTGTGACCCAGGTGAACACAGGAGAGTGCCTCTGTGACCCAGGTGAACACAGGAGAGTGCCTCTGTGACCCAGGTGAACACAGGAGAGTGCCTCTGTGACCCAGGTGAACACAGGAGAGTGCCTCTGTGACCCAGGTGAACACAGGAGAGTGCCTCTGTGACCCAGGTGAACACAGGAGAGTGCCTCTGTGACCCAGGTGAACACAGGAGAATGCCTCTGTGACCCAGGTGAACACAGGAGAATGCCTCTGTGACCCAGGTGAACACAGGAGAATGCCTCTGTGACCCAGGTGAACACAGGAGAATGCCTCTGTGACCCAGGTGAACACATGAGAGTGCCTCTGTGACCCAGGTGAACACAGGAGAGTGCCTCTGTGACCCAGGTGAACACAGGAGAGTGCCTCTGTGACCCATTTGTTGACGTCGCCACGGCTCGCAGGGTGAGCATGGGTGCACTCCACACCTGGCAGGGTGAGTATGGGTGCACCCCACACCTGGCAGGGTGAGTATGCGTGCACCCCACACCTGGCAGGGTGAGTATGGGTGCACCCCCACACCTGGCAGGGTGAGTATGGGTGCACCCCCACACCTGGCAGGGTGAGTATGCGTGCACCCCACACCTGGCAGGGTGAGTATGGGTGCACCCCCACACCTGGCAGGGTGAGTATGGGTGCACCCCCACACCTGGCAGGGTGAGTGTGGGTGCACCCCCACACCTGGCAGGGTGAGTGTGGGTGCACCCCCACACCTGGCAGGGTGAGTATGGGTGCACCCCCACACCTGGCAGGGTGAGTATGGGTGCACCCCCACACCTGGCAGGGTGAGTATGGGTGCACCCCCACACCTGGCAGGGTGAGTGTGGGTGCACCCCCACACCTGGCAGGGTGAGTGTGGGTGCACCCCCACACCTGGCAGGGTGAGTATGGGTGCACCCCCACACCTGGCAGGGTGAGTATGGGTGCACCCCACACCTGGCAGCCTCTGGCAGCAACAATCAATGCCCCACTTCACCTGGTGTTGCTCATGATGTCATTATAGGGGCACCTGCTGCTCCAGCCTCACATTCATCACACGTCATTGTTCAGTCATGGTTGAGTCGAGGAAAGTCCGTGTGCACCACATCCCTATGTTGTTGTTGTTGTTGTTGTTGTGTTGCTTCCGTGGTTGTCATAGTGGTTGAGTCATTGGGAAAGGTAATTACTCACCACCACCTCCTCATCTACACTCAACCCCCTCCCTCACCCGTCCTCAACCTTCACCCCCCCCCCCACCCCCTCTCAACCTTCAAACACTGGGCAAGCAGACCACTGCCAAGCACATGAGCCCCCCCACCCCCCCTCCCCACACACAACACAGGACCGGCCGGCCTGGTAGGGGGGAAGGGGGAGGGGGGGGAGGGGTAGTGAGCAGCGAGCAGCGGTCGATTGCTGGTGAATGAGAGACACGTGTGTGAATGGATGTGTAGACCATCGCTGGTGCTGAATGACTTAATAAATTACGGGTAGAGCAACGTAATTTGTGTAGCGTATACTGCACCCTGTTTTGTTTGTTGGCTTCCTTAATGTTTCTTATGGAAGCTATACTTAATTATGATCAAGTCCTTTATATATATATATATATATATCTATATATATATATATATATATATATATACATATATATATATATATATATATATATATATATATATATATATATATATATATATTATATATATATTTATATTTATATATATATATATATTTATATATATATATATATATAATTGAAATTATATATTATAATATATAATAAGATAATTGAACGCCTTGTATCAGGCGTTCAATTCTCAGGTTTATCATATGGTACATATTCTTTATTATGCACCCTATACCCATCCCGTGGTCGGTGGTGGAAAGGGTTACAGAGGCACATAATGGATTGAGGAACTGACCTCCAGAGTTCGTTTAGCTAAGCCAGTGACGATCTTGTGAAGATAGTTAGACAATGGTACATGTGTGGATGTTTTAGCGGCGTCCATGGTGGTGGGATGTGGGGGGAGGCAGGGACCTGTCCCTCAAGCAGGTGTCGGGGTTCATCATCTCCTCTCACCTGTTGTTGTTGTTGTTATAGATTCAGCTACTCGGAACAAGCTCCAAGTAGAACGGGCTATGGTGAGCCCGTAGTGGACTTACCTGGCACAGGAGCGGTGCGTGGTCCTCTCACCTTTTTAATCACTCCAGTCCGCTAACATCGAGACGTAACTGTTACTTGTTACCTTACCTTGTGGTTACCTTGCCTTGATTCCAGGGGTCAGGGTCACCACGGCCCGGTCTCTGATAAGGCCTCCTGCTTGCTGGACTGGTCAACCAGGCTGTTGGACGCGGCTGCTCGCAGCCTGACGTATGGGTCAGTCTGGTTGATCAGGTATCCTTTGGAGGTGTTTATCAAGTTCTCTCTCTTGAACACTTCCCACGTATGTGTAGTGGAAGCGTGTTGAACAGTCTCGGGCCTCTGATGTTGATAGAGTTCTCTCTCAGAGTACCTGTTGCACCTCTGCTCTTCAACGGGGGTATTCTGCACATCCTGCCATGCCTTCTGGTCTCTTGTGATGTTATATCTGTGTACAAGTTTGGGACCAGCCCCTCTACTGTTTTCCATGTGTAAATTATTATGTATCTCTCCCGCCTGCGCTCAAGGGAATACAAATTTGGGCATTTTAGTCGGTCCCAAAAGTTTAGATGGTTTATTAAGTGGATTCTAGTGAAATCCACTTAATAATAGTTATCACAGGTCGAGCCCGGCCTGAGGCCAGGCTTGACTTGAATAACTTGGTATAACAGGCTGTTGCATGGAGCGGCCCGCAGGCCCCAACCCGTCCTCTTACAAATTACGTCGCTTTTCCCTCGTATGACCTACGGCCAGAGAAGGCCGTAATATGGAAATGAAAAATAATTCAAAATAATTTTTTTTTTTACCAAGTTAAAGGGTCCTCAGGTAGGTTAGGAGGGCAGGAAGTTCTCCTGAGCTTTCGAAACGTCATGAAAACCGTTAATTGAAAGTTTCCTCTGTTAACGTAACCTAACGTAACAGCTAAAGCCAGAGGACCCAAAACAGAAAACGGGACAGTACGTCACTTTCGTGAACCGAGTTCATTTTTAATTACGTCCTTTTTTTTAGCCTGAGTGCGCATACCAGCGAAAAACGACGTATTTTATAAGAGTATGATTTGTAACCGTACATGTCCACCACAGCCTGATTGGTCCAGCACTTCTGGCAAGAACCTGTCCAAGTGCTTCTTAAATACATTCACTTCCGACAATATTTCTAATGCTTGCTGTGTTGACCAGCTGTGGACCTCTGATGTTCAGTGTTCTCTAATTGTGGCTTTGGCATCTCTACTCCTCACTGGTTCTATTCTGCATTACCTTCAGTGTCTTTCGCTCCAGTATGTTGTTATTCTACTGTGCAAATTTGGGACCTGGCCCTCCAGTAGCTTCCATATATATAATTTGATAGTCGTCTCGTCTTGTTTCCAAAGAACACATTTGGAGAGCTTTGAGACGGTCCCAATAATTGAAGTGCTTTATCGTGTCTATGTATTCCGTATATGCTCTATGTATTTCCTCTAATTCAGAGATCTCTTCTGCTGTGAAAGGGGAAGAGAGTACAGAACAATACTCAAGACGGGACGGCACCAGTCATTGAAAGAGTATTAGCATTGTTGTGGGGTCTGGAGAGAGCAAGCAAGACAGCGGGCCTGATGGTTATTAAGAGCGAGGAAGACTGTGTTTACTAGTTGTGTTTTTGCGGGGGTTGAGCTTTGCTCTTTCGGCCCGCCTCTCAACTGTCAATCTACTTTTACTAACTACTACTAACTAACTACTTTTTTTTTCCACACCACACACACACACCCCAGGAAGCAGCCCGTGACAGCTGACTAACTCCCAGGTACCTATTTTACTGCTAGGTAACAGGGGCACTTAGGGTGAAAGAAACTTTGCCCATTTGTTTCTGCCTCGTGCGGGAATCGAACCCGCGCCACAGAATTACGAGTCCTGCGCGCTATCCACCAGGCTACGAGGCCCCCTACGAGGCCCCCTACTGTGTGTGAAGGGCGAGGCCGGCGGGTAAAGGTAAAGCCAGGGGGGGACGACAACTATCAGGAGAAAGCGCCAACCCATTACGGCTCTTAAAGCACTTGGAAGGGGTCAGGATAAGGCTTTCGGACGGGGGGGAAGGAATGGTGCCCAACCACTTGGACGGTCGGGGATTGAACGCCGACCTGCAAGAAGGGAGACCGTCGCTCTACCGTCCAGCCCAAGTGGTTGAGCGGGAGGTAAAGGTGAGGGGGGGGGAGGTAAAGGTGAGTGGTGGGAAGGGGAAGGTGACGGGGCGCTGGATGATGGGTGGGCGGGTCAGGTGGGCTCACCGCGCCAGGGGGTCTCGCGGGGAAGGTGTTGACGCTCCGCAGGTAAACATTAAACAAACATTCACTCTCACACTAAGGAAATATTTGTAAATATTTGTGCAGTGTATAGCCAACTTTACCATGTGCGTGCAGGCGGGAGAAATTCCTATATATCCATTAGTCCGCCAAGTGCTGCATGTTGAAGCTATTATTTATAATTGTCTTTATATACTCACTTTTAATGTTAGAACTAACTGATGTGTTGGAACTGGCTTAGCTTCGGTCGTCTTGTGCCTTGATTGACATAATGTTCACCCGCAGGAAAGTGTTATTGCTCGAGAAAATAACAGTCGGGGGTAAAGAATACATTAATGGACATTAGGTAAATGTCCATTAATTATAAACGGAAGCCGGAGATGGCCACGTCCGGGTGTGGTTGTGTGTGCGGGAGAGCCGTAGGCAGGTCAGGCAGAGTGTAAAGGTATATTACGGCCAACACTGCCAGTTATTGGTTGTGTACAAATCCACAAGGGTCGTGACGAGGGTTCGAACCTACGTCCGAAAGGATCCCAGACGCTGCCTTAATCGACTGAGCTAC
This sequence comes from Procambarus clarkii, assembly GCF_040958095.1. NCBI lineage: Eukaryota > Metazoa > Arthropoda > Malacostraca > Decapoda > Cambaridae > Procambarus > Procambarus clarkii. Next base: position 37,196,728 of record NC_091151.1, on the reverse strand, counting down.
GACATGGTATAAGAATTGCAACCGGGAAATCATCCTGATCCACAATGATTTGTTGAGAATGATTTACAAACAAATGATTTGTTCATTTGATGCATCACGCTATTGTGATTTCTGTGTGTAATGTGTTATTGGTTGTGTTTTGGTACGAAATCACACTGGAGTCATCACTTCCCAACCCACATTGTCCATCGGCTCTACCCATTACACATGACCTATTGCCCCTCCCCCCCTTCCCTGCCCAATCTGCTTCGTAAGCTACTACTTGCCGCTGGGTTCGCTGACATGACTAGCAAGCTTAGTCTGGTGGATGGATTGATAGACTTGTAGGCTACCTGTTGTTGGTTCCTGGGGCCAATGTTCCTGCGGCCCGGTGTTTAACTAGGCCTCGTGCCTAATGGTGTGATAAAGGAAGGACTAGAGAAGCCTCGCAGAGTGGCGGCCAGTTCAGGCTGATGAATACAACCTGTTGCCGAGGACAGCAAGAAGATTGATGTGACAAAAGGTCTATCAACCGGAAAGGGATGATTGACAGGGTACTAATTTCTAATCAACACGTGGAATATTGAAATAGTAGTTGTATAATTATTTTGAAAGCCAAAGTTAAGTAAGTGAAGGAGAAAACAGATCGTAGTGATGAAGGGAAATATATGACTGTAACTGAGCCATGAGGTGACAGGCGCTATTGCAATATTTACAAGCACAATTAGACAACGCAGTGTACACATTATTGGTCCGCACACCCTTTTCCTATTCTGATATCAATATCGGAAATATCCCTAGAACAGCAGTGGACGCTGCGAAGAGGGAATTTAACAGATTTCTACTGTAGTCACAGGCTCAGCCTAGTTGTGGTGGCCTGTAGACCGCCTCATAAACCACACACTCGCAAGGGAAGGCTGGCTAGGCTTGCAAGGCTGCAAGAGTAGAACTCCAGACATGGTCAACATGTAATTATGTTCCCTATCACTACTTGCGCTCATCATATAAATTATGGTGCCGAGCCTTGAGTCTGCTCTGAAGGTTATGAGATGGGTGTCTCATAACCATCATCATAATCTGATGGGTATCTGAGAAGGGTATCTCCCATCATACTGTGGTATGATGGGAGATACCCTTCCAAGTCCAAGCAACAGCCCAAGCAACAGGTCCAAGCAACAGCCTGGTGGACCAAACTCTCACAAGTCAAGCCTGGCCTTGGGCCGGGCTTGGGGAGTAGAACAACTCCCAGAACCCCATCAACCAGGTATCAACCAGGTTGATTCTGTAAACAAGTCCGTGGACAATCAGAAGGCTATTATACCAACTGATGGACATGCTCCGATAGCGTTTGTAGACAGTCTGACAAGAATAATTTCCATATAGAGTAGATGAAAGTATCTTGCAAGTGCAGTTGAGGCGCAACAATTTTCACAATAGCTTTGCAGTTTCTCTCACTAATAGAGTATAAGTTATAGAAGGCCATGAGCCCCATATATTTCCAACACTCCCCCACACTCGCAGGTACCTATACAGTTATTTCATCGATCTCTGATCATGTTGGGGTCGCGCACAGTTTCACATTGTGTATATATTTGCTGCAAATATTAGCTTGGGGACCATTGCACCTTCTGCACACACTATGATACGCCACGACCCCTGCATGATCAAAGGTCGATGAAATAACTGCACGTCGCTGCGAGTGTAGGGGAGTGGTCATGTGCGCCTCAGGTCCCTCTTATTACTTACCGTATCCTTGACGGTAGCTTACCATCTAGTCACAGCCCCGCTCCTGTGCCAGGTAAGGCCACCACGGGCTCACCATACCCCGTGCTACTTGCAACATTTGGTTCCGAGTAGCTGAAACTAAAACAACAACAACAACAACAACAACAACAGTAGGTTTACGGGCTGTTCATGCCCACCTTTTGGTTGGCTTAATCTTCAATCAGTCTGACAGTAGATACAAGGTGACCCAGGTTCCAACCCTCCAAGGGTCATGGAGTTAATATTGTAATATTACCTTCATGTTCTGTATAATAAATATATATATATATATATATATATATATATATATAAATATATATATATATATATATATAAATATATATATATATATATATATATATATATAAATAACTTTTTAGACACTCAACCCACCAGGGGACTCGAACACTGGCCAACAAGGTGGCAGTTGCATGCTGTATCCACTACACCATACTTCAAAGCCATAAGAGAGGTAGGAATTCTGGGGTATTTAACCAACCAGAACTCCAATCCTCTCCCAGGCAATGAGATAGTGTGGGACCTCTAATGCTCTTTCATCGGTTCCTGTTATATGGGAAAACTCAGTGCCAAATGCTTAATGCACAGACTACCCTATTCCAGTAGCTGAAGTTTATAACTTTTTAGACACTCAACCCACCAGGGGACTCGAACACTGGCCAACAAGGTGGCAGTTGCATGCTGTATCCACTACACCATACTTCAAAGCCATAAGAGAGTTATCGTTGGTTAAATACCCCAGAATTCCTACCTCTCTTATGGCTTTGAAGTATGGTGTAGTGGATACAGCATGCAACTGCCACCTTGTTGGCCAGTGTTCGAGTCCACTGGTGGGTTGAGTGTCTAAAAAGTTATAAACTTCAGCTACTGGAATAGGGTAGTCTGTGCATTATATATATATATATATATATATATATATATATATATATATATATATATATATATTATATATATATAATATATATATATATATATATATATATATATATATATATATTATATATATATATAATATATATATATATATATATATATATATATATATATATATATATATATATATATATATATATATATATATATATATATATATATATATATTTTCTGGTTTAGGGCTTCTATCCCTCTAACTATTTTCTTAGCATCAGGGCTTAATTGAAATAGGAGTTCTCCAAAACTCATTTTCGTACTTTTAAGGTGAAGAAAAGAAGTGATTTACTATAGAGTGTATTACACTTATTTGTATAATTTGCACGACGTTTCGAACCTCCATGGTTCATTCTCAAGTGAACAGATCTTACAATACTAGTTGATTTTATACCCGCATTAGGTCAGGTGATAATACAATGAAGGTGAAAACATGGGGAGATACATAAGGGATAAACATAGGGGCTGCAGAAGGCTTATTGGCCCATACGAGGCATCTCCTATCCAAACACAAAGATTAATCCAGTGTAATTGGCCTGTTATGTTTGGACATTGTCTTCTGTGTTGGCATCGATATGTTCTTGTCTTGTCCTTACTCTCATGGTGGGTAGAGTAAATAGTTCCGTGATTTGGGTGTTCATGGTAGGTCGCTCTATTCTTATGTGAATTGCCTCAAGAATTTGTAATCTTCTTGAATCTTGGGTTTTGTCTATTATGCAAGTATTCTTGTTCAACATTTCTCTTGTTAGAGTAATGTCATGGGCTTGTCTCATGTGATTCCTAGGGGCACCAGATTGAAGATGGCATGTCAAACGCCTCGTCAGCTTGGTCGACGTCATACCTATGTACTTACATTGAAGGTTACATCCTTCGTGGGGGCAAGTGTACATGTATACAACGCTTGACTGCTGTAGAGGGTTCTCCGTCGGCTTCGGGCTGTTTTTGATAAGGAGTTCGGAAGTCTTCTTGGTTTTGTAGAATATTATCAGGTTTATGTTTTGGTTAGGAGTAGTGCTTTTTACTCCTTTACGGATTATTTCTTTCATTATTCTTTCCTCTTTTATATGTTCACTGTGCATGGTTGATTTGTAATATAATTTTATTGGGGGTGTTGTGGTTTCTGTTCTAGGTTCTGAATTATACCAACGGTCCAAGTGTCTTCTTATAGCAGCGTTTATTTCCGCGTTGCTATATCCGTTGTTCACCAATACCTGAGTTACCCTTTCAAACTCTCTACTCACGTTGCTCCATTCAGAGCAGTGGGTAAGCGCTCGACGAATATAAGCATTGAGAACACTGGCTTTGTATCTTTGGGGGCACTCACTTCTACCGTTCAGGCATAATCCTATGTTGGTGGGCTTGGTATATACGTTGGTGCTTAAAGAGGTTCCTGTTTTTGTTATTAGTACATCCAAGAATGGCAGACTGTTATTTTCACTATTTTCATGTGTAAATCGGAGTACTGACTCTCTCTCTAGGTGTCTTTTTAGGTCAATTAGTTCATCTGAGTCTTTTACTATTACGAATATGTCATCTACATAACGGCAGTATACAGCCATGCACAGTGAACATATAAAAGAGGAAAGAATAATGAAAGAAATAATCCGTAAAGGAGTAAAAAGCACTACTCCTAACCAAAACATAAACCTGATAATATTCTACAAAACCAAGAAGACTTCCGAACTCCTTATCAAAAACAGCCGGAAGCCGACGGAGAACCCTCTACAGCAGTCAAGCGTTGTATACATGTACACTTGCCCCCACGAAGGATGTAACCTTCAATGTAAGTACATAGGTATGACGTCGACCAAGCTGACGAGGCGTTTGACATGCCATCTTCAATCTGGTGCCCCTAGGAATCACATGAGACAAGCCCATGACATTACTCTAACAAGAGAAATGTTGAACAAGAATACTTGCATAATAGACAAAACCCAAGATTCAAGAAGATTACAAATTCTTGAGGCAATTCACATAAGAATAGAGCAACCTACCATGAACACCCAAATCACGGAACTATTTACTCTACCCACCATGAGAGTAAGGACAAGACAAGAACATATCAATGCCAACACAGAAGACAATGTCCAAACATAACAGGCCAATTACACTGGATTAATCTTTGTGTTTGGATAGGAGATGCCTCGTATGGGCCAATAAGCCTTCTGCAGCCCCTATGTTTATCCCTTATGTATCCCCCCATGTTTTCACCTTCATTGTATTATCACCTGACCTAATGCGGGTATAAAATCAACTAGTATTGTAAGATCTGTTCACTTGAGAATGAACCATGGAGGTTCGAAACGTCGTGCAAATTATACAAATAAGTGTAATACACTCTATAGTAAATCACTTCTTTTCTTCACCTTAAAAGTACGAAAATGAGTTTTGGAGAACTCCTATTTCAATTAAGCCCTGATGCTAAGAAAATAGTTAGAGGGATAGAAGCCCTAAACCAGAAAATAATAAATACAGAATATGCGGTCATATTCAATGAAACATGTTTGAAAGAAAACCTGCTGCCAGTATACACCAATATATATATATATATATATATATATATATATATATATATATATATATATATATATATATATATATATATATATATATATATATATATATATGTCGTACCTAGTAGCCAGAACGCACTTCTCAGACTAATATGCAAGGCCCGATTTGCCTAATAAGCCAAGTTTTCATGAATTGTTTTTCGACTACCTAACCTACCTAACCTCACCTAACTTTTTCGGCCACCTAACCTAACCTAACTTTTTCGGCCACCTAACCTAACCTATAAAGATAGGTTAGGTTAGGTAGGGTTGGTTAGGTTCGGTCATATATCTAAGTTAATTTTAACTGCAATAAAAAAAATTGACCTCATACATAATGAAATGGGTAGCTTTATCATTTCATAAATACAAAATTAGAGAAAATATATTAATTCATGAAAACTTGGCTTATTAGGCAAATCGGGCCTTGCATAGTAGGCTGAGAAGTGCGTTCTGGCTACTAGGTATGACATATATATATACATATATATATATATATAATATATATATATATATAATACTTATTTATTTCATATAAAACTGTTCTCACTGAGAACACAGCAATATTTTCCAATAATATCTATACTTGTATTAAGAGAGTCGTTAGGCTAGAACCACACAGACGAAAGTTCATACCTTACTCTGGGAAGTTAACAGGAGGAATTGCACAGGCACTAATTGAACAATGGAACAGACCAGTAATGGAGCCGAGTATGTCTAACGAACTGCTGGTTACAAGGTTGAGGAATCCTGGAGCAAGAGGCAGCATGTTGGAAATTGGTCTCCATTAACTATTAAATCGGCTGTGAAACTGGCGAATAACCCATAAACCCGATCCGCGTAATGTGGCTAAGTAAATATACCCAGGAAATTGTCATCCAGGAGACCTTGGCAGAGTGGCGTGTTGACCTCTGTGCTGTGGACGCACGTCACCTGACCCGACCCGGGCTGGATAATAAAGGACCTTATTGTGACCCGCAATTTGTGACTGTGTTCACGTATAGCGTTAATGTTGTGGAATACGGAGGTGCCTGGTGGTCCCCGGGGGCCGTGCACACAGCACCGCACGTGACGCCTTATTTATGTACATGCAAGGGTGCGCTCGTAGCTCTTGCGGGTAATTGGCTGGCTACTATCAGCTACCAGTGAAGGTATGCATGATAGTGTGCAGTTATGGCGGCAAGGTTCCGGGGGGCCACTGTCCCCCGCTCGTCAGTCGTATTCTGTGGTGTTTGGTGCCAGAGGCCAAGTTCACTAAGTTTTTACTGCTGGAGGCGGCCGTAATGCCAACGCTTGCCAAGTGTGGGCGCCCAGTTTGTACCATGTACTTCACTATCGATCTGCACAACCCATGTGCCACGTATTACTAGATCTTCACCTCCGTCTCAGGAGGAGTACTTACTGAGATCCTCCGTTTTCAGGAGGATCTGAGTTTGAATAAATTGGCAAGTGGTGGAAGTGAAGTAAAGCAACATTTATAATAATAGTGGTGACACATCCAGGTAGAGTAGCAAGACAGCTACCAGCTGGACAAATATAAAGGTTTTAATATTTTAAAGAAAGGCAGATTAATGTGGTGGTGGGTGGTGGTGTGGATCCTACGCACTTCACCGACATAGTTGTAAAACTGAAAGGATCATTCACTTTAATAGAGTACTCGTAGAATTTATGAATATTGCAGTGTACGGTAGTGTTATATATTAAACCTGAAGGTATAAAACTGTGATGAAGTATTTAGAGCTTAATGGATATTTTAATTTAAAGACATTGTCGTTAACCTTGGCGAGTTACTAGGGCTGAAAGTGTGCTCTTGTCCAGTTAGGTGACGTACTTACGGTTACCTCAGGTTTAGAGGATCTGAATCCTCTTAATATGTTGATTGAGAAGCTCAGTGTCCCCGCGGGCGGCCTGTCAGGCCTCCTGATTGGCTGTTTAGACGCAACAGCTCGCTGGCAGCCTAAGATATGAATGACAGTCTGGTTGATGAAGTAATCTTTGGAGGTGTTTATGAGGTTATCTTTCGAAGACAGTGAGAGGTCGGCCCATCATGCCCTTTACGTGTAGAGGAAGTGTTTTGAAAGTCTTGGCTCCTTGATGTTGATAGAATTTTCATCTGTGTGTACCTATTGCACTTGTGTCATGCCTTCTGGCTCGTGTGGTGTTATTCCAGTGTGCAGATTTGGAACAACTTCCCTCTAAAATTGCAAGTGTAAATTATTATGTATCTCTCGCACGCATTCCCCAACCACTTGGGCTGGTCGGTAGAGCGACGGTCTCGCTTCATGCAGGTCGGCGTTCAATCCCCGACTGTCGTGATGGGTGGGCACCATTCCTTTCTCCCGTTCCATCCCGAATCCTTATCCAGATCCCTTCCTAGTGCTATATAGTCATAATGGCTTGGCGCTTTCTCTTGATACTTCACTTTCCTTCTCACTTGCGCCTTAGGGAATACAGATGTAACAGTTTGAAATAGGTCCAACAATTGTTTTTGTTTTATTGAATGGATTGTAGCAGTAAAAGATCTTTACACGTCCATCAGGTTATAAAGGCTAGGGAAATTTTGGTGTCATTCTTTCTATATATTTTCATTACATATTTCTTCTTACATATTACATATTTTCCTTACATATTTACATATTTTCCTTACATATTTACATATTTTCCTTACATATTTACATATTTTCCTTACATATTTCTTCCTTTTTGCTTATGTCGTCCTCTGCCCCAGTTGCCAGCCGTGTCAAGTGACAATAAGAAGAGCGCCATATATTGTGGTTGACTCGGGTCATTAGTGAGGGCCCCTTTGTCCAGGGGGCCTCGCTCCTCCTCTCCACCTCTACCTCCTTACCTCCGAGGCTGGCCCGCTGTGACGCCGTGTTTAACCTCTCAACCTCTTCCTCCTCCTCCTACCTCCAGACCTCACTCTCCTCCTCCTACCTCCAGACCTCTCCTCTCCTCCAGTGTGTGTGTGGACCACAAGTTGACACTTGATGTACCTCCACTGAAACGCTGTGCGTATTAGTGACTTTAGGTATTGTATGTACTAGCTCTATCTATAAATCCAACATTAGGTTTGTAACTCTTCATCAATTTATGTACTTTTACCTAAATTAAAATTTGAATTTTGAATTTGAATTTGACTAGTGTCCAGGCACAGTTTTTATTATTATTATTATTTTCTACCACAGTCATGTCCACAGATTTACAATGCTAACCAGCATATATACATTTTCTCCATGGACATGGTGAGAGATCTATTAAACATATAGTTCAGGGATTCAATCAGATCTCCAGGGAGCCGTTTCTCCTCTGTTCCTGGGCCAGGCCTCCTGCAAGTAGGTCTAGGCTCTGTGATTGGTCAGTGGTGCCCCGGGGTACCACTATTATGTACATACCACGTACACATACCACGGTATGTTCATAGCAGTATGTGTAGAGTTCCTTAAATAAATAATTTATTGTGAGTTGGAGCCGCGTACAGGCAACATTGTGTTCAAGTCCAGGGTAAACAGGAGGTACACTCCCCCCCCTCCATTGACAGTAGCTGGAGTAAGGTAATTGCTTCTTTGTGATTTAATTGTTAGTATTTCAACCCATTGCCAGAGTACTTTAGAGTAGGGTATAATTAATTTATTGATTTTAAATAATAAATTTGTTAAACTGTGTTTGCTATTTCAGTTCACTTCCTCTTTGTCATTTAATTGAGCATATATATGATCTTAAGCTTACTGGGTCTTTGGTCGCATTCAGTGATTTATTTTTTAGTGCTTTAATATCTAAAATAATTATCAACAAGCCGAAAGTAATAACTCATATTGGCACTTATGAATTTTTTAATATATACAAAAGTTCTTATATTCTTGTAGAGCCACTAGCACGCATAGCGTTTCGGGCAGGTCCTTAATCTTTATTTTCCCTGGAATACGAAACGCCAAATCGTTAAACAACCAGGTACCCGGTCTGCTGGGTGAACAGAAGCGTACAGTTAAGGATTGGCACCTAGTCAATCCTCCCCGCCCAGGATACGAACCCAGGCCAAATCGCTGGCGAAGTGCGGGGCGAGTGTTACCATTGCTAATTATCAAGTACTCTTTGTACTTGCTTGCAACAACAAGCAAGTATGTTGACCTGACCAGACAATAGGTGAAGGGACGACGACGTTTCGTGTGCACAATCAAGTAGCTGTGTTTGCGGGGGTTGAGCTCTGGCTCTTTATGGGAAAAATACGACTGAGGAGCTAGACGTATTCCGTCGAGCTTTATGGAAAACAATGAACGTCACAACCCAGGTCAACATGGATTTAGAGCGGGAAGATCCTGTCTGTTACATTTACTCCACCACTATGACAAAATTACAGAAGCTTTAGAAGAAAGGCAAAATGTATATACCTGCTTGATGGAGATTCTGAGAGTACTTCTACTCCCCGAGGCCAGGCTTGATTTGTGAGAGCTTCGTCCAACTGACTGTTGCTTGGAGCGGCCCGCAGGCCCACATTCCCACCACAGCCTGGTTGGTCCGGCACGTTTTTTTAGAAAACAGTCTAGTTTTCTCTTGAAGATGTCCACGGTTGTTCCGACAATACAGTACTTCTTATACTCGTTGGGAGGATGTTGAAGAACCGTGGACTTATGCTGATCAGTGTTCTCTGATTGTGCCTATGGCACCTCTGCTCTTCACTGGTTCTATTCTGCATTTTCTTCCATACCGTTCACTCCAGTACGTTGTTATTTTACTGTGTAGATTTGGGACCTGGCCCTCCAGTATTTTCCACGTGTATATTATTTGATATCTCTCTCGTCTCCTTTCTAGCCAATACATTTGGAGAGCTTTGAGACGATCCCAATAATTTAGGTGCTTTATCGCGTTTATGTATGCCGTATATGTTGTATATACAGACTTTGCAAAGGCATTTAGCAAATGTGACCACGGAGTGATTGCCCATAAAATTAGATCAATAGGAATAATGGGCGCGTTGGATTTTCAACTTTGTCAAACAGAATGCAGAGTATAACAGTCAATTAAATTAAGTCAAATTGCAGTGAAAAGCGCAGTACCCCAGGGCACAGCCCTTGTACCACTGCTATTTCTCATTCTTATTTCGGATATTGAAAAAGATATTAGTCAAGAGCTTCGTGTCATTCTTTGCAGATGATAAAAAAAATCAGCATGAAAATTACCTTTGTAGAAGACACTTGAGAAGCTACGAGCCGATATAAATAAAGTCTTCGATTGGGCAATGGAAAATAACATGATATTTAACTGTAATAAGGTCCAGGTACTTAGGTATGGTGGAAACGAGGAAATTTAACTAAACACAGTGTACAGGGCAGAATCAGAACTACTCATAAAAATGAAAGCAACATTTAAAACATATGGGAATTAAGATGTCTGACGATCTGATATTTAGTGAACATAACCGAGCAACTATAGCGGCGGCCAGGAAAATGATAAGATGGATTATAAGAACGTTCAAATCCAGAGACCCCACAGCAATGCTAATACTACTAAAATCACTGGTGCTGTCCCGTCTTGAGTACTGCTCAGTACTTACTTCCCCTTTCATAGCAAGAGAGATCTCTGAATTAGAGGGAATACAGAGAACATACGCGGCACGCATAGAAACGATAAAACATCTAATTTATTGGGACCGTAAAGTTCTAAAAATGTACTCTCTGAAAAGAGACGAGAGATCAAATAATATATACATGGAAGATACTAGAGGGCTAGGTCCCAAATTTAGACAGAAGAATAACATACTGGAGGGAAAGGAAAAATGCACAATAGAACCAGTGAAGAGTAGAGGTGCCATAGACACAGAGAACACTGTCGGACCATCAGAGGTCTTCAGCTGTTCAACACCCTCTCAGCAAGCATTAGAAATATTGCCGGAACAAAGGTGGATATCTACGAGAAACATTTAGATAAGTTCCTGCAAGAAGTGCCGGACCAACCAGGCTGTGGTGGATACGTGTGCCTGCGGTCCGCTCAAGCAACAGCCTGTTAGACCAAGTTATCACAAGTACTCTGGGAGTAGAAGAACTCCCAAAACGCTCTCCAGGTAAGCAAGCACAGTAACCTGGGGGTCAGAGCTTTTTACTGTGGATGAACGGATTTTACTTTGTTGAATATTACAATGGGTTCTATTCGTTAAGAAATTATTTATATATTTTTCTACTTTGCCAATAATTCCATTTGTGGTCATTGTGTGTGCAATAACACCATTATCACATTGGTTGAAAGCTTTCGCGAAAACTGTGTATATGATATTAGCGTTTTGCTTGTTTTCCCACGACAGCTAAGGTCATGCTATTCTGGTCTAGCAATTATGAGAGGCAGGAGTGCACTGCTGAGGACCCGCGTTGTTCTGGGTTATGTAGATAGTGTGAGTCCATGTTTTGTGGTATTCTTAGCTCTCTTTAGCAAAATTATTGACCTACCTACCTTGACCTATCATTTTTTTTTTTTTGCATCTGCTTTATTACCTCCTTTGTGAAGTGGTGGGATGTCTGTTGTTTCAAGTATGTCGGGGATAACACCATTATCTAGGCTCAGTCTCCAAGTAGTGTTAAGGGCCTGTGATGGTATATCATTATCGGAGTCAGGAAATAACTAGTTATTCTGTAGTGCATCGTATTTTGACGTGTAACTTCCCGACGGACAAAAACCGATGTACTAAAAACGGTAGCGGCTCGCGAAAGTGACGTAATGGCCCCCTTTGCTGTTCGTGGGTCCACGGGTAGGTTACGTTCGGGCAATTTAGTACAACAGTTTAATGACGTTGGGAACGCTAGAGAGAACGGAGAGAGAATGGTGACCCAAGCAGTTGCTGGCCAGACCCAACGGTGTTGAACCTAACAGAGCGAGTGATGCTCGCACCATCCACGGCGCCACACCTGTATTTTTCAAGCGAACACAAAGCTCGTTCAATTTTAAATTTTATTGTTGATTTAAATTTTAATGTGAACACTGGAAATAACGGTCACATGTTAAATATTTCCCGGAGGGTTTTATTGGCTTGTGCGACGGTTATGACACGTTAAGTGAAGGATATGTGAAATATTTGCGTTATATAGTCGCATTAATATTATGTGGAGGGATGGTTTGATAAGCGGGTGGATAGGCGGGGCTCGGGTGTCCCCGGGGTGCGGGGGGGGGGGGGGCATGAACGGTCCCCCCGCCCGCCCGCCAACTGACACTTCCGCCACCGCCCCCTCCCCCTCCCACGATACCTGGAGCGGCAACTCTCACCCTTTCTTACCTACCACTCTCCTCTCCCTCCCCCCCTCCACCGTTATTCTTCCTTCCCTCCCCTCCCGCCCTTCCTCCCACTCTCCCTCCTTCCCTCCCACTCTCCCTCCTTCCCTCCCACTGAACTATTTTAATTTAGTTTTGTACTTCACCTGGTACAAATATACCAGGTATACCAGTGTGTGTGTGAGTATACCAGGTATACTCCAGGTAAGATTGGGAGCAAAGTTTACTGAGTGGCACAAAATCTGACGTCCCTGGAGAATAAAAGGAACAGAAGGTATTTGATCCTAACATGAAAGATACTGAGTGGAATAGGCAAGGTGGACAAGAACTTCTACTTCAAGTGGAGAGAAAGTAGGATAAGGAGACGCGTGTGAAAGCTAGAAATGTAAGGAAATCTTCGTACCCTTTACAAGTGGTCAGCAAGTGTAATGTACTGGAAGAAGTTGTGGAAGCGCCACCTCCAGCCACAACTTTAAGGCCAGATTCGACAAAGGGTCAAACATCAGAATAGTTAGATTATAAGGTAACAGACACAACAGGTTTCCTCAGGTATCTTGAGGGAATTTATAAAGCATCCGGAAATGAACTAGATCAAATCTACACTGACGGGTCATCTAATCCGGTCAATAGCAGGGCTGGTGCAGCATACACTGTAATTATCGATAAAGCCTTTCAACGCTGAAATGAAGAAAAAGCGCGTATTGAGAACTATGCCTCTTCAACGCAAGCAGAGCTAACTGCCATTGTTATGGCGTTAAGATGCCTTGAACGCTGAAGAGGCATGGCGCAGTGATCTGCACTGGCTCAAAAGCAGCGCTACAAAGCCTAAGTAAAAATCGGGCCGAAAATCTTATGATAGCCGCTGAAATTAAGAGAGCTGTGAGGGTACTAATCAGTATGGGAAGAGTCGTCAAGTTTATGTAGGTCCCCTCCCATCACTGAAGGAGACCATATTGAATACTTTATATCCAAGACTAATACAAATTAGAGGCATCATTAGGCAATATCACCGTGACAAGGTAACTGAGGAAAGGAGGATAGAAGCACAAACCAGTGAAACTGTACGATGGTACAACATGGTTGCAGCTGGCAATCCCAATCATTATGGACGAAGAGGAGGAGGACGCGGGAGAGAATCAGTAATAGCAAGAATTCGTTTTGGATGGATACAAATATCCATGGAGATTCAGAATTGAAACAACAGTTGAGCAGCGGAGTTGCAGAATCTACCATATGGTGCAGATCAACCAGGTACCAATCTGTGATGAGAGTGACGGACACCGCCTTGACCACTACCCGAGAGTGTGTGAACATCTAAGTCATTAGAAGTAGCGTGTGTAGAATAATAAACCCCACATTACAGAAATCGTTAGGATTTCTGTGTTTTTGAGTTAGGAAAACACTATTTGTCAAATATAAATACTTTTCTTAAAAGATTCCCCCATTTTGCACCCGAAGATAACGTAAGATTTTAAGGGTTGACAGATGTTAATCTTCTAGTTTGATAAGCTGTTCACTTTAGTCAATTAAGCAAGTTCCGACTTTGTCTAGGTACACGTGACAGAACGAACAACCCAGTTGGTTTTCTTCCTATTGGAGGGGGGTGGGGGGGAAGGGGGGGGTTGTACATGCTGCTATGGCGGTGTGTCCACTCACATGATGAGTGGCGCTGCCCAATAAACTCGCCCCTCGGGGCAAAATTGAAAAAAAATAATAAGATACAACAAGGTCAGAAGACGGGGCATGACCTTTTGTAGATACTGATAGACAAGTACTTTCCCTCCCTTACTTATTTGTACTGAAGTACCTCTCAAATAACAGTTGATGCTCGTCATGAGGACAGCAAGGTTATACATATTAATTTATATTAGTTGAATGCAGGAATGACGGTTTGCTGGGATGTGTGACACAGCGAGGTGGGCGCACCTGATGAACTAGGAGTAAAGCCTTTGTTTACACTACCTTACCTTGAGGTTACCTTGAGATGGTTTCGGGGCTTAGAGTCCCCGCGGCCCGGTCCTCGACTAGGCCTCCTCCTTGCTGGACTGGTCAGCCAGGCTGTCGGACGCAGCTGCTCGCAGTCCGAGTCACAGCCTGGTTGATCAGGTATCCTTTGGAGGTTCTTATCCAGTTCTCTCTTGAACACTGTGAGGGGTCGGCCAGTTATGCCCCTTATGTGTAGTGGAAGCGTGTTGAACAGTCTCGGACCTCTGATGTTGATAGTTCTCTCTCAGAGTACCTGTTGCACCTCTGCTCTTCAACGGGGGTATTCTGCACATCCTGCCATGCCTCCTGGTCGTATGTGGTGTTTGTTATTACTGTGTACAGGTTTGGGACCAACCCCTCTACTGTTTTCCATGTGTAAATTATTATGTATTTCTCCCGCCTGCGCTCAAGAGAATACGGATTTATTCATTTTAGTCGATCCCAATAGTTTAGGTGTTTTACCGTGTGGATTCTAGCAGTAAAGGATCTCTGGACGGTCTCCATGTGCAGGGGGAGAGTCGTCAGTGTCGTCCACCACTACCTGGTAGACATCTCCCGGCCAGGTTGTTGCCGTCTCGTGCTTGAAGTGGTATGAGACAGCGGGGGGGGGGGGGTTGTGGTAGGATGTGAGGTGGGGTGGTGATGGTGACCCCCAGCAACAAGTTAGCTGCTCTTGACTCTCACTCCCCCTCTTGTGTCTTACTTATCTCCCTCTACAGTGAACGGGCACCTGCACGCGTTCCTTGGGGCACCCGCCTGCTCCTTAGCTCCTTACATACCTTACCTTCCGGTTATCTTGAGATGATTTCGGGGCTTTAGTGTCTCCGTACCACCTCCAGGAAGCAGCCCGTGACAGCTGACTAACACCCAGGTACCTATTTTACTGCTAGGTAACAGGGGTATAGGGTGAAAGAAACTCTGCCCATTGTTTCTCGCCGACGCCCGGGATCGAACCCGGGAGCACACAAGTCCAGTGTGCTCCGGGCTCGACCTTGAGCCATACTCCCACATATTATTTACAAAACTGTTTATTGGACAATGAAACTAAAAGACGGGAGAATAACGAGGAAATAAAGCAAGAACACTTGATAATTAGACTAAATACAGCCGACATTGTGGGGTGAGCCATCACTGTATCCTGGTAATTGTATACCGATACTTTATTATGGCATTTACAGGCACGGGGGAAGGTTATTGCACCACCCAATACCATGAGGTACCATGACCTAGACGTAAGAGATACACATGTACAAGAATGTAACAACTCTTGTATATATCTCAAAAAAAAAAAAATGTCAAAGTATGGAAAAGTAGTAAACAAGTTACATAGGAGAGTGACGAGGGAAGCAGACAATTACACAACACAACTATCAAAATGTGAGAAAAGACAAGTTCTTGCAGAGCTATACAGAGAGGTCACCTTGCCATGATTTCGGGCCTCAACGTCCTTGCGGCCCGGTCCTCGACCAAGTGACCAGTTTACCACATTCAGAAACGGAGCTGACAGAGTTATTGAGATTGACGAGGGAAGTTGTGAGATCCTGAATAAAAACAAACATACAGAGTTTCGAGAATTAAGCCGAAGAGTTCCGGCTGTGGACTTGAGAAGGTGGCGGCGTGAGGCTCCTTGGAGGGGCCAGGCCGGCCACCACCACTACTGACATTCACTGCTGTCAGTACAACTTGATAATGAAGCCGAGTTTTAAAGTTCATTGTTTATTTTAGTCACACAATAATGTGTGTGTGAGGGTAGATGTGGAAGGTGGACCCCCCTGCTGGGGTAGTCTTGGGGGACCCCCCTGCTGGGGTTGTCTTGGGGGACCCCTGCTGGGGTTGTCTTGGGGACCCCCCCTGCTGGGGTAGTCTTGGGGGACCCCTGCTGGGGTTGTCTTGGGGGACCCCTGCTGGGGTAGTCTTGGGGGACCCCTGCTGGGGTTGTCTTGGGGGACCCCTGCTGGGGTAGTCTTGGGGGACCCCTGCTGGGGTAGTCTTGGGGGACCCCTGCTGGGGTTGTCTTGGGGGACCCCTGCTGGGGTTGTCTTGGGGACCCCCCCTGCTGGGGTAGTCTTTGGGGACCCCTGCTGGGGTTGTCTTGGGGGACCCCTGCTGGGGTTGTCTTGGGGGACCCCCCTGCTGGGGTTGTCTTGGGGGACCCCTGCTGGGGTTGTCTTGGGGGACCCCTGCTGGGGTTGTCTTGGGGGACCCCTGCTGGGGTTGTCTTGGGGACCCCCCCTGCTGGGGTAGTCTTGGGGGACCCCCCCTGCTGGGGTAGTCTTGGGGGACCCCTGCTGGGGTTGTCTTGGGGGACCCCCTGCTGGGGTAGTCTTGGGGGGACCCCCCTGCTGGGATTGTCTTGGGGGACCCCCCTGCTGGGATTGTCTTGGGGGACCCCCCTGCTGGGATTGTCTTGGGGGACCCCCCTGCTGGGATTGTCTTGGGGGACCCCCCTGCTGGGATTGTCTTGGGGGACCCCCCTGCTGGGGTTGTCTTGGGGGACCCCCCTGCTGGGATTGTCTTGGGGGACCCCCCCTGCTGGGGTTGTCTTGGGGACCCCCCTGCTGGGGTTGTCTTGGGGACCCCCTGCTGGGGTTGTCTTGGGGACCCCCCTGCTGGGGTTGTCTTGGGGACCCCCCTGCTGGGATTGTCTTGGGGGACCCCCCTGCTGGGATTGTCTTGGGGGACCCCCCCTGCTGGGATTGTCTTGGGGGACCCCCCTGCTGGGGTTGTCTTGGGGACCCCCCTGCTGGGGTTGTCTTGGGGACCCCCCTGCTGGGGTTGTCTTGGGGACCCCCTGCTGGGGTTGTCTCCTACTGATCCTGGATTACTGAACTTTGCTGGCAGTTTGCCAACACAGGTGTGTGAGTGAGTGTAAGTGTAATCAGTACGTGGTCCGGAACCAATCACTCGGCGACCTCCCTATAATTCAGTCAGTATAGTGGTGGCACAATGGCCCGGCCTGGCGAGGGATGGGTTCGAGTCCTGGCTAGGGAGGATGGTCTGGGCGTCAGCCCTCAACTGTTCGCGTCTGTTCACCCAACAGTAATTTGGTACATAATGGTTAATATTTTAGAGGGTTGTATTCCAGGGAAACTAGTGGTACTTACTCAGGTACGGCAAAAATGAGGATCTGAAACATAATACAGGGTACAAAACACAATCGAATCTGCCCATAGTAGAAAAACAGCATGTCAAAGATTTGGGAATAATGATGTCCGACGACCTAACGTTTAGGGAGCATAACCAAGCAAGTATTGCGTCAGCCAGAAAAATGATAGGATGGATTACGAAAACTTTCAAATCCAGGGATCCCATCACAATGGTTGTACTCTTCAAGTCACTTGTGTTGTCCCGTCTTGAGTACTGCTCAATACTCACTTCCCCCTTCAGAGCAGGAGAGATTGCTGAAATAGAGGGAATACAGGAACATATACGACACGCATAGACGAGATAAAACACCTAAGTTATTGGGATCGTCTCAAAGCTCTCCAAATGTACTCACTAGAAAGGAGACGAGAGAGATACCAAATAATATACACATGGAAAATACTGGAGGGCCAGGTCCCTAACCTACACAGTAAAATATCAACGTACTGGAGTGAACGATATGGAAGAAAATGGAGAATAGAACCAGTGAAGAGCAGAGGTGCCATAGGCACAATCAGAGAACACTGTATAAACATCAGAGGTCCGCGGTTGTTCAACGTCCTCCCAGCGACTATAAGAAATATTGCCGGAACAACCGTGGACATCTTCAAGAGGAAACTGGACTGTTTTCTAAACGACAAGTTCAGGATCAGCTGGGCTGTGGTGGGCCTGCGGGCCGCTCCAAGCAACAGCCTGGTGGACCAAACTCTCACAAGTCAAGCCTGGCCTCGGGCCGGGCCATTTTCAAGAGGAAACTAGATTTATTCCTCCAAGGAGTGCTGGACCAACCGGGCTGTGGTGGGTATGTGGGCCTGCGGGCCGCTCCAAGCAACAGCCTGGTGGACCAAACTCTCACAAGTCAAGCCTGGCCTCGGGCCGGGCTTGGGGAGTAGAAGAACTCCCACAACCCCATCAACCAGGTATCAACCAGGTGGGCTAGGCTTATCATGAGTTACAGGGAGGATAAGCTCTCAGCCCGCGGTAGTCTTCAGCTCCTGTGCTCACCTGTGTGCTCACCTGTGTGCTCACCTGTGTGCTCACCTGAGTGCTCACCTGAGTGCTCACCTGTGTGCTCACCTGTGTGCTCACCTGTGTTTACTAGTTGTGTTTTTGCGGGGGTTGAGCTTTGCTCTTTCGGCCCGCCTCTCAACTGTCAATCAGCTGTTTACTAACTACCTTTTTTTTTTCCCCACACCACACACACACCAGGAAGCAGCCCGTGACAGCTGACTAACTCCCAGGTACCTATTTTACTGCTAGGTAACAGGGGCACTTAGGGTGAAAGAAACTTTGCCCATTTGTTTCTGCCTCGTGCGGGAATCGAACCCGCGCCACAGAATTACGAGTCCTGCGCGCTATCCACCAGGCTACGAGGCCCCTAACCTGTGTGCTCACCTGTGTGTTCACCTGTGTGTTCACCTGTGTGCTCACCTGTGTGTTCACCTGTGTGCTCACTTGTGTTAACAACAACAGGCTCAACTGAGGCTGATGCTTGTTAGTCACCTTTGTCATTAATTTGTTCATGTAACAGAATCCTGTGATTATCTTGAGACTGAAGGAATGACGCGACCCGGGATCTAATCCCAGGTTAACGCAGCTCCAGGATTACTCCTCCCTCACCCCCTTATCTTGCTCTCCTGACTCCTCTCGTCCTCTTGACCCTCCCCATCCTTACCCTCCTGACCCTTCCTGACCCTCCCTGACCCCTGACTCCTCCCTGACCCCTGACTCCTCCCTCACCCCTGCCCTTCACTCAGTGTGTCCAGCAGCTGGCCCAAGATAAAGGTTATCCTGGGATATTCCTGGACGAACCCAAGCCACTGGCTAACCCGCTCCGGTACTTTAAGTCGGCAGTAGCTAGGCTGTTGGTGAGTGTTTATGACTCGTATGTTGTTTCAGAAAGATTACTTAGAGGTGTTTCCGGGGATCAACGTTCCCGCGGCCCGCTCTCTGACCAGGCCTCCTGGTTGAGGATGTTCTGGCTAACCAGGCTGTTGGACGCGTATGAATCACAGCCTTTTTGATCAGACGGGGATTTGATGAGGGTGATCTTGTTATATCCAACGTTTTGTTCAATTATTTCCAGGTTATTAAATGTCAGTGGTAAGCTGATATGATTTTAAAGAGTGCACTGTTGGAGAATGTTGCCGTGGTCTACCTCGTGCTCTAGTGCCTGGAAAATATTTAGAGTTCGTTAGTGTTGCTCCAGAGTATAGTAGAGTGTTAGTGTTCGTTAGTGTGTTGCTCCAAGCAACAGCCTGGTGGACCAAACTCTCACAAGTCAAGCGTGGCCTCGGGCCGGGCTTGGGGAGTAGAAGAACTCCCAGAACCCCATCAACCAGGTATCAACCAGGTAATATGTGACACAAATGTGACACAAATGTGATATTAAAGTGCTTTCTCTATTCTTTCCAGGTAAGAGCGGGCACTTGCAGGCATCAGGGCGTGTATGCAGTCAGGATTAGTCTGGCGTATGTATAGTGATGTCGCAGTACTTGGTACACTAGGCTAGTTCCCGTTAACGCAGTTATTGTCAGCACTTGAATGTATGTTGCATGAGCTGTAGTAGTGAGGTGACAAGAAGTTGACTGGCGTCTGGCCATATGTCGTTACTGGTGCACCTACACCAGTCACAGCCCCGCTCCTCTGCCAGGTAAGTCCTCTACGGGCTCACCATAACCCGTGCTACTTGGACCTTTTGGTTCCCAGTAGCTGAATCTACAACAACAACAACAACATGGTACACCATACTCTTGGTGACCTCCTCGGGAAGACGACCCATATTATAAGTCACAATACTCTGGTACACGGGAACACTAACCACCTTCACATAGAGAAGATGCCATAATGTCTTGGGAGTGAGTGATGACCACCTTTATCTTCTCTAATGAGAGGGGGGGGGGCTACTGTGCTTGGCCCATAGTGCTGGTTGTTCATGCCACCCATACTGAGAGCAATGTTGATATCGATAAGTATTCAACACTATTTTACACGACTGTCAGAGTCCTAGTTGATAACTATTCCTTGCATTTAAATGAGCCGGAGCTCCTACCCCCGTAGACACGCTGGCACCCCCCGTAGACACGCTGGCACCCCCCGTAGACACGCTGGCACCCCCCGTAGACACGCTGGCACCCCCCGTAGACACGCTGGCACCCCGCCCACTATTCACCTTATCCACCCTGCCAACTGTTGCCTCGTATCAAAACTAACTAAGTCACTAAGAGCATCATGTTTACTCTGCAGTAGCCTGCAGGTGTAATATAAGTAATACTTGCACGAGGACTGTTTGGTAAAGAATTGTACACTACCAGAACTGCCTGCACTACGACTACCTAGCAATACGTTTGAAAACTTCTCCTGTGAGATAGACAGCAAAAACCTCATAATACCAATGATTAATAATCAGATCGCTGCGTATTAAGCTCAGAATCGTGTATTATACAATATTAGAGTAATATACAATATTATTACTAATATTATATACTATTAGTAATTCAAAAAATATTACGGAACTCCTAAACTCTTCCTGACCAGACAGTACCATATAATGACAGATCTGGGGGCCTATATAATGAGTGCAGCACAAAACGTGTACCAGTGTGACTAATTGTTTAGTTAGGGTACCGTTACCTGTGACAGATGACAGGAAGGGACTCCCGACCTCTAGCACTCCATGCGTTATTTCTGTGAACAGAAACCGAGTCGTGATCCCACACACTCCTTTACTGAATATCCAGTTACCAGACATTTCACCCCTACCGGTATGAGGTACCGAGGTCTTTGTAATAGTTGTGTCTACTGGTGTCCTTAGGGACAGCCTACTAGTGCAGCCCGGCCCTGTGTTCCAAACCAGTCTACGAGACCAGGCTCTTAGTATCATAGCTAGTTCTTGGCACAGCTGTAACCCTTCATACAGCCCAGCCTCCGAATAGACAGTACGATTTAATACTAAGTGTAATAAGTACGTTTCCTTACTGTCATACATAGTACATAATTGCACTTATGGGACTGTTACATTTACCTCCCCATTTATGGAGGACGGGCTGCTTCATATGGTGGTGCTGGCGGTATAAATGTGGGTGTATCTAGGTTAATATAAGTGTCTGACGTCTGGCTCAGAATTTTAACTTTTCCCGGTTTGTCTTGAGTTCCGTTCTTGTGGAGTGGTTCTTGAGATGGAGATGTTGGCTTTTGGCTCCTCAAGGTCGTCTTTACTTACTCTCTTGTTTGGCTCATTTATTATCCCTTCATTGTGGCTAATCCCGAGCTTTAAGGGCAAGTTAGCCGACAAACTGTCGTTTTGGGAGCTGCAGGTAACTGTAATTGGCTAGCCTATAGACGGACAGTTTATTTGGAGATGTAGGCGGGGTGTGACGGACTGGGGTGGGACAAGAGTGTAGACGGACGGGTGTGACGGACTGGGGTGGGACAAGAGTGTAGACGGACTGGGGTGTGACGGGGGTGTAGTCGGAGTGGGTGGGGGCGGGGTTGCATCGTTCAGGTGAGACGGGACTCGTCAGGGTGTAGCGACCAGGGTGGTGGTGGCGGTGTACTCCTACACCACCGCTCAACGCCGCACCTTACCAACTCTGCACCGGGAGTTATCGACCATTAATGATGCAGCTGATGTCCATGTTTGGCAACCCTCACCTAGCAACCCTCAGACGTGCCAACTTGTCTATGAATGAAAGTAGTGTTTTCATCTAGTAGGGGATGGGACGTTGGCCTCTTGAGGCAGGTGCGTGGCCTTGGCTCCGTCCGGTCGGTGCCTTACTGGCCAGAGGGATTCGACCTTCATGTATTGTCTCGCCACAAATGGGCTCATTGGTGCTTTATTGGAAGACCATCCTCGTAGCCCAGTTTCTGACTATGCCTCCGTCTACTTCCTCGTGTAGTAACCCCTGCTATTCCCCTGAGTATTTTGTATGTCTTCCCTGTATCTTCTCTCTCCCAGTAACAGCTTAACACCTCTAGTTTTTCCTTGTAGCTTGTACATTGCAACTCTGGGACTAGTCTGATGGCGTACTTGTGAACTTGCTCGAGCTCCGTTTAGTGTTAAACGAGACAAAGAGCACGATGGGGCCACATATTCCAGAATTAGTCTGACAAACGATATACAACATTCTCAACCATACTTTCTTCACACTAGTTAACCTGCCTTATACAGTTAGATATTTTTTAATATGGGCGTAATTTACGTGGGCTTCTGGTGACATGTTGGGGGTTACCTTGCGATGATTCCGGGGATTAGCGTCCCTGCGGCCCGGTTCTCGACCAGCCTCCTGCTAGTCAACCAGGCTGTTGGACGGACGCGGCTCCTCGCAGCCTGACGTATGAATTACAGGGGTAATATAAATTCGAGTCTTTCTCTCTTTCCAATTCCAATAGAATTTCCTCTCTCATGTGACGCCTTGTGTCCTGTCTCCACTTCGCAGTATCTAGCTTCATTATTTTGCACTTGCTGGAATTAAATTCTAGTAGCCACTTATTTGTTGTTTTAAATCAATAATGATGTACATTGGATTGCTACAATTTAATATGGATAAAGTGATAAGTTTGGTACCTTCTAATAGAACCTCTAATACACACAGCTTTTCAGACCCGATGATAAAATAGAAGATATTTACTGGTTAAAACTATACCGTAGTTGGTCAGTTGTGTTGGGTGTTGCGTCATGGCTGGTGTGTGGTTGTTCTGTAGGTGCAGCCTGCACGTGACTGTAGGTGCAGCCTGCACGTGACTGTAGGGGCAGCCTGCACGTGACTGTAGGAGCAGCCTGCCCGTGACTGTAGGTGCAGCCTGCACGTGACTGTAGGTGCAGCCTGCCCGTGACTGTAGGTGCAGCCTGCACGTGACTGTAGGGGCAGCCTGCACGTGACTGTAGGGGCAGCCTGCACGTGACTGTAGGGGCAGCCTGCACGTGACTGTAGGTGGCAGCCTGCACGTGACTGTAGGGGCAGCCTGCACGTGACTGTAGGGGCAGCCTGCCCGTGACTGTAGGTGCAGCCTGCCCGTGACTGTAGGGGCAGCCTGCCCGTGACTGTAGGGGCAGCCTGCCCGTGACTGTAGGTGCAGCCTGCACGTGACTGTAGGGGCAGCCTGCACGTGACTGTAGGGGCAGCCTGCACGTGACTGTAGGGGCAGCCTGCACGTGACTGTAGGGGCAGCCTGCACGTGACTGTAGGTGGCAGCCTGCACGTGACTGTAGGGGCAGCCTGCACGTGACTGTAGGGGCAGCCTGCACGTGACTGTAGGGGCAGCCTGCACGTGACTGTAGGGGCAGCCTGCCCGTGACTGTAGGGGCAGCCTGCACGTGACTGTAGGGGCAGCCTGCACGTGACTGTAGGGGCAGCCTGCACGTGACTGTAGGGGCAGCCTGCACGTGACTGTAGGGGCAGCCTGCACGTGACTGTAGGGGCAGCCTGCACGTGACTGTAGGGGCAGCCTGCCCGTGACTGTAGGGGCAGCCTGCACGTGACTGTAGGGGCAGCCTGCACGTGACTGTAGGGGCAGCCTGCCCGTGACTGTAGGGGCAGCCTGCCCGTGACTGTAGGGGCAGCCTGCACGTGACTGTAGGGGCAGCCTGCCCGTGACTGTAGGTGCAGCCTGCCCGTGACTGTAGGGGCAGCCTGCCCGTGACTGTAGGTGCAGCCTGCCCGTGACTGTAGGGGCAGCCTGCCCGTGACCGTAAGGGCAGCCTGCCCGTGACTGTAGGGGCAGCCTGCCCGTGACTGTAGGGGCAGCCTGCCCGTGACTGTAGGGGCAGCCTGCCCGTGACTGTAGGGGCAGCCTGCACGTGACTGTAGGGGCAGCCTGCACGTGACTGTAGGGGCAGCCTGCACGTGACTGTAGGGGCAGCCTGCACGTGACTGTAGGGGCAGCCTGCCCGTGACTGTAGGGGCAGCCTGCACGTGAAATATTTATTTTTTTTATTTATATATTTTATATTTTAAAGTTTTGATTTTTTTTTTGGAGAATGTCCGATTCTCCCTCCCGATTGTGTGTGTCTGTCTGTCCGTCTATCTGTCTGTCCGTCTATCTGTCTGTCTCTGTCTCTGTCTGTCTCTGTCTCTGTCTGTCTGTCTGTCTGTGCACAAGATCGTCACTGGCTTAGCTAAATGAACTCTGGGGGTTCAGTCCCTGAACCCATTATGTGCCTCTGTAACCCTTTCCCCCTCCACCCACGGGATGGGTATGGGGTGCATAATAAAGACCAAACAAAAATGGGTGGCGGGAGGGTGTAGGTGTGAGGGTGTGAGGGAGGGTGTAGGGGAGGAGCCGGGCGGTGGCCAGACTGGCGTTTAGTAAGATTAGTGTTGGAGGATGAGGATGCCGGATACCGTCCTCGCGGCGCCTCTTGTTGTGCCAACCTTACTGGCCCCACCCCGCCCCGCCCGCCCCACCCCACCCCGCCCCGCCCCAACGCACCCCGCCCCACCCCACCCAAACCCCGCCCCACCCCACCCAAACCCCGCCCCACCCCACCCAAACCCCGCCCCACCCCACCCAAACCCCGCCCCACCCCACCCCACCCCGCTCCGCCCCACCCCGCCCCACTCCACCCCACAAAACACACCATACTTTCTTTCCTCCCTTTTACCCCTTCCCATTATCCTCCCCTACCCGGCTCTCCCCCCTATATGTTCTTCCCCTTCCCACTCCTCCCTGTCTGGCTCATCTATTATCCACCCTTCTCCCCCGCTTGACTGACTTTTCCCCGTCTGTGCACTTCCTCCGCCCCATTCCTTTCTACTCTCCTCCCCTTCCTCCCGTCAGGGCCATTCTCCCCTCTTCCCCGACCCGTTTTCCCCTCACTGAGCTAATTATTATCTCTTCCCTCAGGGCTTTCCCCTTCCCATTCTATTTACTTGTGTTGTCAACTGCTTCTTGCTTAGTTCAGAGATTGTTGCTTCTATATATTTACCTTACATAATAGTTAACGTTGGTGAGCGAGGCTGGTGTCTCCCCGCCCGAGGCAGCAGTCACCCGTGGTTGTGTGTGTGTGGGCAGCAAGTCAACTAGTAAGTCTTGGTCTTGTTGTGCTCCTCGTGTCTCCTTGGCTCTCCGCTGGCGTAGTTGGGCCTCCATTAACTGGATTGTAACGGAGGGAGGGAGGGAGGGGGGGGGGGTGTTTACTATTTGTGTCTGCAGAATCGAGCTATTACTCTTGGACACCGCCTTTCTAACATATCTATTTTTCATCTGTTGTGTCTACTACATGTTATTTCTCCCTAACACCCGCACGCGCGCACACCGGGGCGCCGGTGGCTGAATGGACAGCACGCTGGTACGTAGTCCTGTGGTCCGGGGTTCGATTCC
Organism: Procambarus clarkii; assembly: GCF_040958095.1. Classification (NCBI taxonomy): domain Eukaryota; kingdom Metazoa; phylum Arthropoda; class Malacostraca; order Decapoda; family Cambaridae; genus Procambarus; species Procambarus clarkii. The sequence goes on along the minus strand of NC_091151.1, from coordinate 37,170,782 downwards.
CGGCGCCGGCGGGAAACAAAAATGGGCAGAATTTTATTTGCACCCTACTGTTACCTAGCAGTAAATAGGTGCCTGGGAATTAGCTGTTACGGGCTGCTTTCTGGGTGTGTGTACTCACCTATTTGTGCCTGCGGGATCGAGCATTGACTCTTGGATCCCACCATTCGAGCCATCGGTTGTTTACAGCAATGACTCTGGTCCTATTTCCCTATCATATCTAGTTTTAAAATTATGAATACTTTGCTTCCACAACCTGCTCCTTAAGTGTATTCTATTTTTCCACTATCACACTAAAAGAAAACTTTCTGACATCTCTGTGACTAATCTGAGTTTCCAACTTCACCCATGTCCCCTCGTTCTGTTACTATTACGTGTGAACATTTCTTCTATTTCCACTGTCAATTCCCCTGAGTATTTTATACGTTCCTATCATATCCCCCCAATCTCTTCTTTTTCTAATGTAAGGCTCGGTTCCTTCAGGCGCTCTTCATACCCCGTGTGTGAAGTCTTTGTATTCACCTAGTTGGGATTGCGGGGGTTGAGATCTACTCGTTCAGCCCACCTCTCAACTGTCAATCAACTGTTACTAACTACTATTTTTCCCCCACACTACACACACACACACCCCCCAGGAAACAGGCCGTGACAGTTTGTAACGGGGGTGGGGGAAATAGCTCTATCTTGTCCATTATTCCACCCCCCAGTTAACTAACGAGGCCGGGGGAAACAGCTCTCTCTAGTCCGTTATCCCGTCCCCAGTTAGCTAACTATTCTAGAGAACCTCCAGAGTTCCTAAGGCAGCCTCTCTCGTTCAACACCTTGTAACCTAGGTATTTGACTACCTAGGTGCTAAGACTACAAGGCGCCGTAACTGGATCAGCTACCCGAAACTCTAGAGAGAACTCTAGAATACAGAATCTTTGCCACAAACGTATAAGAGGAAACGAAAGGAAAGAAATGAATAGTGAAGTAATTAGTGAGGGTTTGGGGTGAGAGGCAGAGAGGTGGGAGGAGCGAGGAGGGTCATTAGTTGAAAGTGAGAGTTGAGAGAGGTGTGGAGGAAGAGGAATAGATAGGTAGAAGTAGAAGAGTAGATAGTAGAAGTAGATAGTAGAAGTAGAAGAGTAGATAGAAGACGAAATGCTGCCACCATCCATTCTAGATCATCAAATACAAGACAAGGAATGGAACTTGTCTGCATTACAATATTCTCAAAAGATGTTATCATGAGTTCATTATTAGTATGTTCCCTCTGTACCATGTATCAACTCCAAACATAGGGGACACAGTTAAAGGCCATTTAAATAATAAATTCAATTATATTTCACATACTAAGTATCAAAAATTTAAGCAATGTTCAAGATATATATATATGTAAAGTGAGTCATCCTCCAAGAATCTGAGAACACTACAACTGACTGCCCCTGATCATCACACAACACTTGTAAAACACGACCAAGTCACCTTACTGCTCAACTCACCAAGTGTCTCTGCCTATAGCTGGATAGAGGGGGGGGGGGGGGTCTGTAGCTTGACAGAGACTGTCTCGCCCTGTCGGCCGACAGCCTCCCTGCTAGGGACGTCTTCTCTGCTCTGCTGACTGCCGTTCTGTCTGTCTTGTTAAAGCTAATGCTCTCCGAGTATATATTGGGGGATCCTAGTAGCTAACTCCGCCCACAAGTAGATAGCCTCCGGCACTCTACCAAGCCACTCCTTAAACGTCGGCATGTTTGAAGGCTACCAGGCTCCAATTATGAGATTAGTAGAAGTAAGGTGAAATTCGCATGATCTGACCTCAGGTCACTTGGGGTCATTAACTCTCAGAGGTGTGACTTTCCGGTGGATAAACTGGCGCCTTCTCAATCCTTGTATGTGACTCATATTCTATATATATTTTAAATAAACTAAACCAAACACTTTACAGTGTTACAAGTTGACTAACTCCCAGGTACCTATTTACTGCTAGGTAACAGGGCATTAGGGTGAATGAAACTCTGCCCATTGTTTCTCGCCGGCACCCGGAATCGAACCCGGGACCACAGGATCACGCGTACGGCGTGTTGTTTGCTCTGCCCCCGCCCTCGGTGGTGTGTGTGTGTGTGAGAGAGAAAAAATAGTATTTAGTAACAGTTGATTGATTGACAGTTGAGAGACAGGCCGAAAGAGCAGAGCTCAACCCTCCCAAGCACAACTAGGTGAGTACACACGTACGCGCCCTGTAAGACAGAAGAGTTAGGAGAGACATGATCACTACCTATAAAATTCTCAAGATGAATTGACAGTGTAGACGAAGATACACTGATTAACACTGGTGGTACGCGAACAAGGGGACACAGGTGGAAACTGAGTACCGAGATGAGCCACAGGGACGTTAGAAAGAACTTTTTCAGTGTCAGAGTAGTTAACAGATGGAATGCACTAAGAAGCGATGTGTTGGAGGCTGACTCCATACACAGATTCAATTGTAGATATGATAGAGCCCAGTAGGCTCAGGAATACCTGGTTGATACCTGGTTGATGGGGTTCTGGGAGTTCTTCTACTCCCCAAGTCCGGCCCGAGGCCAGGCTTGACTTGAGAGTTTGGTCCACCAGGCTGTTGCTTGGAGCGGCCCGCAGGCCCACATATCCACCACAGCCTGGTTGGTCCGGCACTCCTTGAAGAAAATTATCTAGTTTTCTCTTGAAGATGTCCACGGTTGTTCCGGCAATATTTCTTATACTCGCTGGAAGGACAGTGTTCTTTGACTCTGATTGTACCTATGGCACCTCTGCTTTTCACATATTCTGCATTTTTTTCCATATCGTTCACTCCAGTACGTTGTTATTTTATTGTGTAGATTTGGGACCTGGCCCTCCAGTATTTTCCATGTGTATATTATTTGGTATCTCTCTCGTCTCCTTTCTACAGAGTACATTTGGAGAGCTTTGAGACGATTCCAATAATTTAGGTGCTTTATCTCGTCTATGCGTGCCGTATATGTTGTCTGTATTCCCTCTATTTCAGCAATCTCTCCTGCTCTGAAGGGGGTACTGAAGTGAGTACTGAGCAGTATTCAAGACGGGACAACACAAGTGACTTGAAGAGTACAACCATTGTGATGGGATCCCTGGATTTGAAAGTTCTCATGATCCATCTGATCATTTTTCTGGGTGTAGCAATATTTGCTTGGTTATGCTCCCTAAACGTTAAGTCGTCAGACATCAATATTCCCAAATCCTTTATATGCTGTTTTCCTACTATGGGAAATCTGTACACCAGTTGATTAATGGTTGAGAGGCGGGACCAAAGAGCCAGAGCTCATCCCCCGCATGCACAACTAGGTGAATAAACACGTGTGTGTGGGGGGGGGGGGATTGGGTGGTAGCAGAATGGGAGGTTGATGATTGGGCAAATGTCAGTGGTGCTTGACGATGACTGGGAACCTGTTAAAAAATATATTAGTATTTTGTTGGGTTGTCATGAAAGATAGTGGTGAGGGCATCTTTGGCGTGATGACTGATGAACCGAACTGTAGGATGAACTGCCGTCGGTCGTGACCCGCCGAGTGCACACAGTCACAGCTCTGTGAGTGATAAAGCTCTTTTGATCTTGGTTGTGTTTGAGTCATATAGATTGTGTGAGCACTTGCCAAGTGTGTCCCTGGTGGCCTGCGTGGGAGCTTATTAGCAGCAATTTGTTGGCAGTTTATGGTGAGACTGAGAGTTGGTGTGAGCGGAAGTGGTTATTGGCGGATGTTGAGGTATGGTGAAGGTTGTAAGACCAGCTCACTGTGTCGGAGAGCACCGTGATGGAGGTGGGTGCTACCTTACTGCTCACGGTGAACTATTGTCACTCTCTGAGGCTACTCTGGCACGCGTATTTTGTACCGGAATATTTGTACACATTGAGTTATGGCAGCGAACATGAGACACGAGGAGCAGGTAAGGTTGACAGGTGTGTGGTGTGCCCGCCCTTGTTAGCTGAGAATTATCACCAGTGGAGGCAAGCCTCCCCCCGGGTCTCCACCACCCTCGGGGTGTGATGTGCTCCTCGAGCACACACACAGAGTATCATGCTGGGACAAGGACGACACAGAGCGGTGTGTAGTCAAGTTGTGGTTGTAACATGAGCGGCGGCACCACACGCTCCTCTAACCTTGCCCCCCCCCCTCCCCCTCCACTCTTTCCCCTTGCTTTCTTCCCTTCCTTACTTCTCCATTTTTTATTACGACGTTAGTGTTACCAGCATCTCTCCATGTTATTGCTTGTGGTTTTATCTACCATTGCGTCATTGTTTATATATATAGATATATATATGTCGTACCTAGTAGCCAGAACGCACTTCTCAGCCTACTATGCAAGGCCCGATTTGTCTAATAAGCCAAGTTTTCATGAATTAATTGTTTTTCGACGACCTAACCTACCTAACCTAACCTATCTTTTTTGGCTACCTAACCTAACCTATAAAGATAGGTTAGGGTTAGGGTTGGTTAGGTTCGGTCATATATCTACGTTAATTTTAACTACAATTAAAAAAAATTGACCTCATACATAATGAAATGGGTAGCTTTATCTTTTCATAAGAAAAAAATTTGAGAAAATATATTAATTCAGGAAAACTTGGCTTATTAGGCAAATTTGGCCTTGCATAGTAGGCTGACAAGTGCGTTCTGGCTACTAGGTATATATAATCATGTACCTAGTAGCCAGAACGCAGTACTCGGCCTACTATGCAAGGCGCGATTTTCCTAATTAGCCAAATTTTCCTGAATTTATATATTTTTCAAATTTTTTCCTATGAAATGACAAAGCTATTCATTTCACTATGTAACCTGCTTGATACCTGCTTGATGGGGTTCTGGGAGTTCTACTCCCCAAGCCCGGCCCGAGACCAGGCTTGACTTGTGAGAGTTTGGTCCACCAGGCTGTTGCTTGGAGCGGCCCGCAGGCCCACATACCCACCACAGCCCGGTTGGTCCGGAACTTCTCTTAAGAGTTATAATGTAAGAGTTAATTGTTTTTTTATTTGAGTTAAAAGTAACGTAGATATATGACCGAACCTAACCTATCTTACCCTAATCTAAACTAACATAACTTATATTCTTAATATAATATAATAATGATTCAAATAAACTCATTGGAAACAATTTATTGAAAATAATGAAAATTAATCGGTTTATTAGGCAAATCGGGCCTTGCCTACTAGGTCAAGAATTGCATTCTGGCTACTATATATATATATATATATATATATATATATATATATATATATATATATATATATATATATATATATATATATATATATATATATATAATATTATTATTATTATTATGCGCATATTCCTACCACCCCTACCCATCTTTACCCCTGCCATAACAACCTACTCACCCCTATCCATCTCTAACCTCACCAACCCCTAGCCACCTTTACCCCTGCCAGAGAACTAACCCACAACCACCAACCCACTCTTACCCATCTCTACCCCAACAACTTTCATCCCACCCACTCACCTCCCTATCCGCTCACATCCACCTCTGCCCTGGCCACACCCTGTGCAACACCTCCGCATACCAAGAGAAAGTTTGGTGGATGGAAGTGCGTGTGTGACTGTGCCGCGCTCCCAAGCACTTGTGTTTCTTGCACAGAGTTATGGGTAAAGTTGTAGTCCCGGACTGTTGTGCCCCCCCCCCCCCCGGTCCTCACCAACGGGATCACACCACTCCCCCCCCCACCCCCCGACTCCCCCCCCCACCCCCCGATTCCCCCCCCCCCACCCGCCGACTCCCCCCCCCCACCCCCCGACTCCCCCCACCTCCCCCCCACTACCCCCGACTCCCCCCCCACTCCCCCCCCCACACCCCCCACTCCCCCCCACTCCCCCCCCACTCCCCCCCCACTCCCCCCCACTCCCCCCCCACTCCCCCCCCACTCCCCCCCCACTCCCCCCCACTCCCCCCACTCCCCCCCCCCCCACTTCCCCCCCCACTCCCCCCCACCACTCCCCCCACCACTCCCCCCACCATCCCACTCCCCCCCACCACTCCCCCCCCACTCCCCCCCCCCCACTCCCCCCCCCACTCCCCCCCCAACAAAAATCGTAATATAGTGAATATTAAAATGGAGACAAGCAGTAAATATATTAATAATGCATAGAGCTTTGCATAAATAATAACAAAGCAGGTCAAGCAGTGTATATTATATATAGTATACTGGTTAGCAAGATATATAGTATACTGGTTAGCAAGATATATAATAAAATACGTGGAAAATATTAGAGTGGCTGGTCCCAAACCTGGACACAGAAATAACATCACATGAGACCAGAAGGCATGGCAGGATGTGCAGAATACCCCCGTTGAAGAGCAGAGGTGCAACAGGTACTCTGAGAGAGAACTCTATCAACATCAGAGGTCCAAGACTGTTCAACACGCTTCCACTATACATAAGGGGCATAACTGGCCGACCCCTCACAGTGTTCAAGAGAGAACTGGATAAGCACCTCCAAAGGATACCTGACCAACCAGGCTGTGACTCGGGCTGCGAGCAGCTGCGTCCAACAGCTTGGTTGACCAGTCCAGCAACCAGGAGGCCTGGTCGACGACCGAGCCTCGAGGACGCTAAGCCCCGGAAGCACCTCAAGGTAACCTCAAGGTAAGGTCGGGTCGACCGCAGGATGGAATGGACTTGAGTCGAGGACGCGTTGAAATGCTTCACCCACGTACTACAAATACCAATGATCCCCAACAGAATTTGTCTTTGAAAGCCTGCTGTGCCCTTGTTAATTTTAGTTACATTATCTGAGTTGTGGATGATGATCATAAAGATGTATTTAGGGAAACTCCAATTAGTATTGGTATGTAGTGTGGTGTGGTGGACCTGTCTTGTATTGACACAGTGTTCCGGAGAACACAGCCTTTGGTGTTATTGGTCGGCCCTGCCGCCCTCCAACCCAGCTGCCTTCCAGTTCTCTTGTGAATGCATGTGTGTGTGTATATATGTATGTATATGTGTGTGTATGTATATGTATGGGTATAAAGTATATATGGAAGTTGATCAGAATTACATTTCACCTTTGTGAATGTACATTAATGACACTATGTAAAAGACACATCGAACACTTTACGTAGGGCATACGTAAATCTGTGTATCTATGTATTTACGTATGTAGGTTAGCTTAGCATTTTAGAAGCACCGAATCACCTTCTGTGGTTGAGTGTTCAATAAACCCTTGAACTATATGTTTAACACTTCTCTAACCCTGTCCATGGAGGACAGAAGAAAATGTAAATATGCTGGTTAGCATTGTAAATGTGTGGCCACGTCTGTGGTAGAAAAAAAACTATTTCCCACTTCTCAACCTTCCTTCACTTGTACCTCTCTCTCCTCTTTACCACCCCCCCCCCCCCAAAAAAAATAGGAAGCAGTGCCAAGCGCTGCCAACTGCATCGTACACGTGACGTTGGGTCTGTGTAGAGTACAAAATATGCAGACGTGTGCCCTATTGCTTTACTGAAATGGTCGAATATTTAATACTGCAAGAGTGGAGCTAGATTTATGTCGTGAATCATGTTAGACCATGAACCATGTTTAGGCCTAACATGGTTAAGTCTAACCATAACCTAACATGGTTAGGTCTAACCATAACCTAACATGGTTGGGTCTAACCATAACCTAACATGGTTAAGTCTAACCATAACCTAACATGGTTAAGTCTAACCATAACCTAACATGGTTAGGTCTAACCATAACCTAACATGGTTGGGTCTAACCATAACCTAACATGGTTAGGTCTAACCATGTTAGACCATGAACCATGTTTTGTGTGCGTGGCTGTAGCGACGTCTTACTCCGTCTGCCGTGTTTGTAAACGTTAACGACACAGGCGGTAGTTAGTGAAGTAACAATTGTGGTGGTGGTAGTTATGGGGCGTGTTGTTGTTGTTTATGGTGTGAAGCGTGAGCGGCAGTCCTGCCTCCCCCCAGCGGCAGCGGGGTAGCAGCTGGCGGCGGATTCCTAGAGTGCCAGGCGAGCCCAGCCCATGGTGGAGGGGGCGGTGGGCGGGGCCGCCTGCCAACTGTCTTACTCCATGTCTCTATCTCACAACCTTCTCTCTCTCTACCTGCCCCTCATGCTCCAGCCTCGCTCTCCTCCCTCTACCTTCTTTCCCGCCTTCTCCTTCACTTGTCTTAACACCAGGGTCAGTTATCTACCGTCTTGAGGTTATCTTGAGGGGATTTCGGGGCTTAGCGTCCCCGTGGCCCGGTCCTCGACTAGGCCTCCTTTTTGTTACCACCCCCCCCCCATGAAGCAGCCCGTAGCAGCTGTCTAACTCGCAGGTACCTATTTACTACTAGGTAACAGGGGCATCAGGGTGAAAGAAACATTTTGCCCATTTGTCTCCGCCTCCATATGTGACTCATACGTCAGGCTGCGAGCAGCCGCGTCCAACAGCCTGGTTGATCAGTCCAGCAACCAGGAGGCCTGGTCGACGACCGGGCCGCGGGACGCTAAGCCCCAGGAAGCACCTCAAGGTAACCTCAAGGTAAGGTAACCTCCACCGGGGATCGAACCTGGAACCTCAGGACTACGAATCCGAAGCGCTGTCCACTCAGCTGTCAGGCACCCCGCCAACGAAACCGCCGACGAAACACACAACACAACCGCCAACGAAAACCTGTTCATCTTAATTATGGCGGCGTTGTTTATATTAAACAGTTTACGTGCCTGGAAACTTCAGCACTCAACGTTAACATTTGTATAAATAATCTCATAGCGCTTCGGTGCTTATTAAACTGCATAATAAACGTGAACAACGCCGCCATGATTGAAACAAGATGCACATGTTTGGTAAGTGGTGGATTAATGTTTGAGGAGACCTTGTGAGGTTGGTTCCTTACCCCGGGCCTGTGGTGCCACCTCTTCCAGGGACCTGCTGCTGCTGCTGCTGCTGTTACTGTTACAGACAGGTTAGTCTGGCGTGTCGCTGCCCGCACAACTCCTCCGTAATGACTAAATGTTGTATAATCGTAATGGCTTGGCGCTTTCCCCCTGATAATTTCCTTCCCTTGCCCATCTGTTCCAGTGATGGATGGGGCAGTATGGTGGAGGGTACAAGATGGTCGAATGTAACAGTGTTAGCTGGATGTTGATAGATGAATGTAACAGTGTTAGCTGAATGTTGATAGATGAATGTAACAGTGTTAGCTGGATGTTGATAGATGAATGTAACAGTGTTAGCTGAATGTTGATAGATGAATGTAACAGTGTTAGCTGGATGTTGATAGATGAATGTAACAGTGTTAGCTGGATGTTGATAGATGAATGTAACAGTGTTAGCTGGATGTTGATAGATGAATGTAACAGTGTTAGCTGGATGTTGATAGATGAATGTAACAGTGTTAGCTGGATGTTGATAGATGAATGTAACGGTGTTAGCTGGATGTTGATAGATGGCAGGAGTTTGTTTTATGCCTCGCCCATGTCTAATCTTGTGTTTCCGCTGAATCTGTCGATTATTTCAGTGTTTGTCAGTATATCTCCTATTGTGTAGATCAGCAGCAGATCATACATTATATAGCGTTTGTGTCAGTGTTGGCTGTCACTTGGATTAAAACAAAAGTTGTATTGTGGACATCTTCAAGAGAAAACTAGATCGTTTCCTCTAAGGAGTGCCGGACCAACCGGGCTGTGGCGGGCCTGCGGGCCGCTCCAAGCAACAGTCTGGTGGACCAGACTCTCACAAGTCAAGTCTGGCCTCGGGCCGGGCTTGAGGAGTAGAACAACTCCCAGAACCCCATCAACCAGGTAACCTATGTATTATACATGTACAGTAATAAGGAGAACTACCATGACAGGCCTAAAATTTGAAGTGGGAAGCCAAAGTAATACTTTGGGAGGTATTATTATTATGCATGACCACGGTAGCCTGGCTGTGGGTGGTGGCTGGTGGCGCGGCCCTCTACACACTGGTCTCTTGTTGTTGTGTTAGATTCGGTTACTGGGAACAGAAGCTCCAAGTAGCACGGGGTATGGTGAGCCCGGCCTACTGTGCACGGAAATGTGTTTAAATAGCCTAAGCTACTCCATCCTTTTGAGATGTATTTTATGGTCTCGACAAACGTACTTGAACTTGATGTTCACGCGTGTCGCAAATCATTGTTGCCCCACCCCCCTCGTCTCCCCCTACCTCCGACCCCATCCCAACCCCCCCACCCACCCATCTCCCCCACCCCAACCTCTCCACCCACCCCAACCTCTCCACCCACCCCAACCTCTCCACCCACCCATCTCCCCCACCCCACCCCCATTCCTGCTCCTATCGAATCTCTCCCACTCCCAGTCTTCTTATTGTTTTGCAAGTATGAGGGGACCAGTTGAGGGACCTTACGACTGGCTTGTTACTCAGCCGCGTATTCATTTGCTCCATCAATCGCTCCACAAACTGGCCGGTTGATATTTGATAACTGTTAGCCCCCCCCCCCCAGCCAGCCAGCCAGCCAGCCAGCCAGCCAAGGTGCCACAGCTCTCCTTGGGCCATTACTGAGGCCGAAGGAGCAGGTTATATTAGCGTATCACATAGTGCACCAACACACACACACACACACTCGCGCCAACCACACCACAACACACTTTTTTTCCTTTAAGCACCAATTTGAAGAGAGAACTAGAGGGTTGTGGTTGCCATGGTGAGGTCTGAGGGGAGGGTGTGCGTGCTGCTGGCCGCTGCCAGCTGCTCCTAGTTTATAGCTGCACATTGCCCTTCTCTTCCCCTCGCCTCCCTCGCGGAAATTATCTCCGGTAAGTTGTCTCACTCAGGAAATTTCTTTGGAATTTCTAGGCCTTGTGTTTCCCTCCTCCTTAATGCCTTGTGTGGAAAATACAGACGCGGTTTGTCTTCCCTGCACAATGGTAATGGGTTGGGAGGGGGGGGGGGGGCACGACCATTGTGGAGTGGAGGGGGGGTGAGGGTTACGACCATGACCAGGGAAGCGGAGTGATGGTACGACCATACAGAGAGGGGGGGGGGGTGAGGGTTACGACCGTGACGTGGGACGGTTACAACTCGAGACAAACTGCAGTTGGTCCAAGAAATGGCTACTGGACTTCAACACCAGCAAGTGTAAGATGATAAAAATGAATACGGGCGAAGAGAGACGAGGAGGACAGTACACATTAAAGGGGAAACTTCCTGTTACAAAGAGAAAAAATAAAAACCGAGGAGTGGATATAACACTAAGCCTAAACCTGGAGGCACATATAAATAACATATCAGCGGCATGTTGTACACTCCCCGCGGCCCGGTCCTCGACCAGGCCTCCACCCCCAGGAAGCAGCCCGTGACAGCTGACTAACACCCAGGTACCTATTTACTGCTAGGTAACAGGGGCATAGGGTGAAAGAAACTCTGTTCATTGTTTCTCGCCGGCGCCTGGGATCGAACCCAGGACCACAGGATCACACAAGTCCCGCGTGCTGTCCGCTCGGCCGACCGGCTCCCTGGCTAAGTGGAAGCCATGACTCAGGGCTTCAGTTGACTGTACCCCGCCTACGGTGACACCAGTACTGGCATACTTGACAACATACAACGCCTTGCAACCAGGCTCCTCCCAAAAATACATGGGGGTATGAATAAATATTTCAAGAGATGGATTATTTACGTTGCAAAAGGCAGAAAGAGGGAGGGAGGGGGGAGGGAGACACAGACAAAATGTTGAGGAAGGGAAGGGAATTAAATGGTGAGGGAGAGAATTATGAGAGGACAGCGGCAAGCCATTAGGACTATACAGCCATGAAGCTAGGTTAATACCAAGTGAGGCGCCGTCGACAAACAGCGGCTACCGTCAGCCACCACACCCGTAGTTGACCAGTTAGTGCAGCCGTGTGTATGCACTCAGTTATACTCGCCTATAGTTGTGCTCTCCAAAGTATATCTAATCACGCTCGTCAGGCTGCGAGCAGGTACGACCAACAGCCTGGTTGACCAGGCGACCAATCGGGAGGCCTGGTCGAAGACCGGGCCGCAGGGCCGTTGATCCCCCGGAACTTTCACTAGGCAAGTAACCTAGCTGTGCTTGCGGGAGTTGAGCTTCGGCTCTTTGGTCCCACCTCTCAATTTGTCAATCCAACTAGTGTACAGATTCCTGAGCCTCGGGTCTACTGAGCCTATATGTGAAATTGCGTGTACAGTCTGCCTCCACGTTTGCAAGTGTGTGTGTGTGTGTGTGTGTGTGTGTGTGTGTGTGTGTGTGTGTGTGTGTGTGTGTGTGTGTGTGTGTGTGTGTGTGTGTGTGTGTGTGTGTGTAAGTAGAGGGAGATGGAGTGAGCTGGTGGACCCTTTGTCGCCTGGGCTATTATTCAGACGAGGCCAACCCCTCGTGTCGTCGTTCATTGCCTCCAGCCCTGTCTAGATCACGCGCCCCGGGCTCCTACACTACCACCAGCCCTCACCCTGCCCCCCGGGCTCCTACACTACCACCAGCCCTCACCCTGCCCCCCGGGCTCCTACACTACCACCAACCCTCACCCTGCCCCCCGGGCTCCTACACTACCACCAGCCCTCACCCTGCCCCCCCCGGGCTCCTACACTACCACCAACCCTCACCCTGCCCCCCCCACTGGCTCCTATACTACCACCAGCCCTAACCCTGCCCCCCGGGCCCCTACACTACCACCAGCCCTCACCCTGCCCCCCGGGCCCCTACACTACCACCAGCCCTCACCCTGCCCCCAGGGCCCCCACACTACCACCAGCCCTCACCCTGCCCCCCGGGCTCCTACACTACCACCAGCCCTCACCCTGCCCCCCGGGCACCTACACTACCACCAGCCCTCACCCTGCCCCCCCGGGCTCCTACACTACCACCAGCCCTCACCCTGCCCCCCCCGGGCCCCTACACTACCACCAGCCCTCACCCTGCCCCCCGGGCCCCTACACTACCACCAGCCCTCACCCTGCCCCCCGGGCCCCTACACTACCACCAGCCCTCACCCTGCCCCCGGGCTCCTACACTACCACCAGCCCTCACCCTGCCCCCCGGCCTCCTACACTACAACCAGCCCTCACCCCCCGGGCTCCTACACTACCACCAGCCCTCACCCTGCCCCCCCCGGGCTCCTACACTACCACCAGCCCTCACCCAGCCCCCCCGGGCTGCTACACTACCACCAGCCCTCACCCTGCCCCCCCCCCCCGGGCTCCTACACTACCACCAGCCCTCACCCTGCCCCCCCCCCCCGGGCTCCTACACTACCACCAGCCCTCACCCTGCCCCCCGGGCCCCTACACTACCACCAGCCCTCACCCTGCCCCCCCGGGCCCCAACACTACCACCAGCCCTCACCCTGCCCCCCGGGCTCCTACACTACCACCAGCCCTCACCCTGCCCCCCGGGCTCCTACACTACCACCAGCCCTCACCCCCCCCGGGCTCCTACACTACCACCAGCCCTCACCCTGCCCCCCCGGGCTCCTACACTACCACCAGCCCTCACCCTGCCCCCCCCCCGGGCTCCTACACTACCACCAGCCCTCACCCTGCCCCCCGGGCTCCTACACTACCACCAGCCCTCACCCCCCGGGCTCCTACACTACCACCAGCCCTCACCCTGCCCCCCGGGCTCCTACACTATCACCAGCCCTCACCCCCCCCGGGCTCCTACACTACCACCAGCCCTCACCCTGCCCCCCGGGCTCCTACACTACCACCAGCCCTCACCCCCCGGGCTCCTACACTACCACCAGCCCTCACCCTGCCCCCCGGGCTCCTACACTACCACCAGCCCTCACCCCCCCCCCCGGGCTCCTACACTACCACCAGCCCTCACCCCCCCGGGCTCCTACACTACCACCAGCCCTCACCCTGCCCCCCGGGCTCCTACACTACCACCAGCCCTCACCCCCCCCCCCGGGTTCCTACACTACCACCAGCCCTCACCCTGCCCCCCGGGCTCCTACACTACCACCAGCCCTCACCCCCCCCCCGGGCCCCTACACTACCACCAGCCCTCACCCTGCCCCCCCCGGGCCCCTACACTACCACCAGCCCTCACCCCCCCCCGGGCCCCTACACTACCACCAGCCCTCACCCCCCCCGGGCCCCTACACTACCACCAGCCCTCACCCTGCCCCCGGGCTCCTACACTACCACCAGCCCTCACCCTGCCCCCCCCGGGCTCCTACACTACCACCAGCCCTCACCCTGCCCCCCCGGGCCCCTACACTACCACCAGCCCTCACCCCCCCCCGGGCCCCTACACTACCACCAGCCCTCACCCCCCCCCGGGCCCCTACACTACCACCAGCCCTCACCCTGCCCCCCCCGGGCTCCTACACTACCACCAGCCCTCACCCTGCCCCCCCGGGCCCCTACACTACCACCAGCCCTCACCCTGCCCCCCCCCCCGAGCTCCTACACTACCACCAGCCCTCACCCTGCCCCCCGGGCTCCTACACTACCACCAGCCCTCACCCTGCCCCCCGGGCTCCTACACTACCACCAGCCCTCACCCTGCCCCCCGGGCCCCTACACTACCACCAGCCCTCACCCTGCCCCCCGGGCTCCTACACTACCACCAGCCCTCACCCTGCCCCCCGGGCTCCTACACTACCACCAGCCCTCACCCTGCCCCCCGGGCCCCTACACTACCACCAGCCCTCACCCTGCCCCCGGGCTCCTACACTACCACCAGCCCTCACCCTGCCCCCCGGGCTCCTACACTACCACCATCCTCCCGAGAATCTGAGCTTCGCTAAATTTACATCAAAAAGAGTTGGTAGACTCGGTGTTTGGTTATTTATACTGATGTTCAGATGGCGGAATAACGCGGCGGGCTAGTTACGAGTTCTCCCGCCAGGTGGGTGGCGGGGGAGGCCCGGGGCGGCCGCCCAGGTGGGTGGCGGGGGAGGCCCGGGGCGGCCGCCCAGGTGGGTGGCGGGGGAGGCCCGGGGCGGCCGTCCAGATGGGTGGCGGGGGAGGCCCGGGGCGGCCGTCCAGGTGGGTGGCGGGGGAGGCCCGGGGCGGCCGTCCAGGTGGGTGGCGGGGGAGGCCCGGGGCGGCCGCCCAGGTGGGTGGCGGGGGAGGCCCGGGGCGGCCGCCCAGGTGGGTGGCGGGGGAGGCCCGGGGCGCCCGTCCAGGTGGGTGGCGGGGGAGGCCCGGGGTGGCCCGTCCAGGTGGGTGGCGGGGGAGGCCCGGGGCGGCCCGTCCAGGTGGGTGGCGGGGGAGGCCCGGGGCGGCCCGCCCAGGTGGGTGGCGGGGGAGGCCCGGGGCGCCCGTCCAGGTGGGTGGCGGGGGAGGCCCGGGGCGGCCCGTCCAGGTGGGTGGCGGGGGAGGCCCGGGGCGGCCCGTCCAGGTGGGTGGCGGGGGAGGCCCGGGGCGGCCGTCCAGGTGGGTGGCGGGGGAGGCCCGGGGCGGCCGTCCAGGTGGCCAGTATGGTGGTCATGAGAAGGATAGACAGAGGGCCAGGTCCCAAATTTACACAATAGAATAACAATAAACTGGAGCGAAAGACACAAAAGAAAATGCAAAATAGAACCAGTGAAGAGCAGGGGTGCCATAGGCGCAATAAGAGAACACTGTATAAACATCAGAGGTCCACAGCTGTTCATCACCCTCCCAGCAAGCTTTAGAACAAACGTGGATGTATTAAAGAGGCACTTAAAAGGTTCTTGCAAAGAGTGCCGGACCAACCAGGCTGTAGTGGATATGTGGGCCTGCGGGCCGCTCTAAGCAACAGCCTGGTGGACCAAGTTATCACAAGTCGATAGGGGGAAGTAGAAGAATTTCCAGAACCCTCTCCAGGTATGAGGCCAGCATGTCCTATATACTGAAGGTAGCAAGCGTGTCCTATATACTGAAGGTAGCAATCGTGTCCAGGTGACATGCTGGCTACCAGAATGATAATTAAGGTAGGTAGCCAGCTTATCCTATATATACAGAAAGTGGCCAGAGGAGTTTCTCACTGTTCTCATGACCTGAAGATGGCCATAGTGAGGTGCGGCAATTAATGAGGCGTAGTGTATTATATTGGTTCATTCTTCTCCCCATTATTTAAATTGGACCGACTGTGTTAATGGAGAGTTGTGTGTGAAGCGAATGTGTGTGTAGGTCTAGTAGCGTGTGGTAATGAACCATTGCAGGGTTATAACAATGACCTGCACCTTAACTGTTGCAGGTGTGGTGAGCCAGCGTGTGGTGACTCCTGGCTGGTGGTCACCACCACTGACTCACCAGGTGATCACAACCACCGGAAACCTCGACGTGTTGACAGGCAAAAGTGTGTGCAAGTGTAAAGGAAATTGATCGTTACAAGCAAGCCTTTGTAGCGAGGGAACATTAAACCTGTAAAGGAATAAGAATCGAGAATAGCAGTAATGCTGTGTTTATAAATAAAAACTTTTTAATTCCCCATTAGGTTGGTTAGAAATATGTAATTCACTTTAGAAAGCATCTTGGCCTTTTTTACTTTTTTTTCTGTGAATTTCACCATTCGTTTACAAATCCCTAAGTTCATACAACTTAGGGATTATTGTAACATTGCCAAAATTGTTCAAACAGAAAATAATTCATCCAAAACAAGTGTATTGTATTTGGGTTTAGACACACGCCACGTGACTAATGACACCATCCATTAGGCAAGTGCTCCAGGAAATATATATTGCTTCAAACACAACTATATTGAGAGACGAATGTTTAGAAAATAAGTTGCTTAAAACAAAATACGGTGAAGTTGTGGTAAGTTGTCGGCGAGACGAGACGAGAGGAATTATGACGGAGTGACTGTTCCCTGGGCCCCAGACATTACCCTTTCGTCTCCACTTGGGGGTGACTGTTCCCTGGGGCCCCAGACATTACCCTCTCGTCTCCACTTGGGGGTGACTGTTCCCTGGGCCCCAGACATTACCCTCTCGTCTCCACTTGGGGGGTGACTGTTCCCTGGGGCCCCCAGACATTATTCTCTCGTCTCCACTTGGGGGGTGACTGTTCCCTGGGGCCCCAGACATTACCCTCTCGTCTCCACTTGGGGGTGACTGTTCCCTGGGGCCCCAGACATTACCCTCTCGTCTCCACTTGGGGGTGACTGTTCCCTGGGGCCCCAGACATTACCCTCTCGTCTCCACTTGGGGGTGACTGTTCCCTGGGCCCCAGACATTACCCTCTCGTCTCCACTTGGGGGGTGACTGTTCCCTGGGGCCCCAGACATTATTCTCTCGTCTCCACTTGGGGGGGGTGACTGTTCCCTGGGGCCCCAGACATTATTCTCTCGTCTCCACTTGGGGGGTGACTGTTCCCTGGGGCCCCAGACATTACCCTCTCGTCTCCACTTGGGGGGTGACTGTTCCCTGGGGCCCCAGACATTATTCTCTCGTCTCCACTTGGGGGGGTGACTGTTCCCTGGGGCCCCAGACATTATTCTCTCGTCTCCACTTGGGGGGTGACTGTTTCGGTAGGTGGTGGTGAGGGGGGGATACATCCCCCCCCCGCCTCCCCATCACGGGGTGACAACACAGAGGTGTCGGGACGCCGTAAAGGGCGTGACCTTGTGGGAAAGCAAAACACACCAAATCAAAATACCATATTTTGGCTTCAACAGTATTGCAAGTTTTTGTATTTGTGTGCAATGGGGTTACCTTACCTTGAGGTGCTTCCGGGGCTTAGCGTCCCCGCGGCCCGGTCGTCGACCAGGCCTCCTTGACTTGAACCTGCGGCACAGAAAGTGGAAGACTGTGGCAAATACAGTTATATCTGAGAGAATCCCAGGAAGTAATTTGAATGAACACACACACAAGTGACCTCTTAATCATGTGCTGTCAGGGCGCCTGACAGCTGATGAGTGGACAGCGCTTCGGATTCGTAGTGCTGAGGTTCCGGGTTCGAGCCCCGGTGGAGGCGGAGACAAATGGGCAAAATGTTTCTTTCACCTTGATGACCCTGTTACCTAGCAGTAAATAGGTACCTGGGACCTGGGAGTTAGACAGCTGCTACGGGCTGCTTCCTAGGGGTGTGTGACAACAATGAGGCCTGGTCGAGGACCGGGCCGCGGGGACACTAAAAAAACCCGAAATCATCTCAAGATAACCTCAAGATAACCACCACCAGAGAGCACAATACAGCTACGCCTCTAGTGGTATTTAAAGATTTAGACAGGCACACACTTCCCTGTCATTCCGTCTGGGTGATGTTCTGTGTCAACCCTCGACACGTCCTTCTGGCCCGCGCCTCCCTCCCTCCTACCCCTCAGGTGTGTATCAAGTGTATTGAGCTGGCGGGGTGACCGCGCTGGGGGCTACACTCACGCGGCGTCCGTGTATTGAAGGCACTCGTGGCCCCCTTATAAGGGCTTCCCTCGTCTCCAATAATGACCCCAGAATTTATAGAGGCTCTTAGAGTGGGGTGTCGTCCCCCTCCCCTCTCATCTCTATTTGTGAAGCGTGTGCATGTGAGGGTTGAGACGCCCTCCCCGCGCGTGTGCCCACCACGTGTTTCTTAATGGGGGTTTTGTGACCAATGGGACACTCCCCTTTCTTTCCCCTCCTAGGCTATTTCCCCCCCCCCCCCACCCCACCCCACCCCACCCCACCCCACCCCACCCAACTACTTGGGCTGGACGGTAGAGCGACGGTCTCGCTTCATGCAGATCGGCATTCAATCCCCGACCGTCCAAGGGGTTGGGGCACCAT
Organism: Procambarus clarkii; assembly: GCF_040958095.1. NCBI lineage: Eukaryota > Metazoa > Arthropoda > Malacostraca > Decapoda > Cambaridae > Procambarus > Procambarus clarkii. The sequence continues at coordinate 37,152,124 of NC_091151.1, read as the reverse complement.
TCCTTTCCCCCGTCCCATCCCAAATCCTTATCCTGACCCCTTCCCAGTGCTATATAATCGTAATGGCTTGGCGCTTTTCCTTGATAATTCCTTCCTCCCCCCCCCCCTCCCCTACATCGCCCCACCTCCCCTACATCGCCCCACCTCCCCTACATCGCCCCACCTCCCCTACATCGCCCCACCTCCCCTACATCGCCCCATATTCCCCTCCCCCCATGTTTTCCATGCAAGAACCAGTAGCCATTGGGGGGACTCGATAGTTTGTTACTGTCGTGATGAACATTATGGTGTGTGTGGTGTCTCGTGTACCTGCCTGCACACTTGAAGGCCGCTATTTTGTCCTCCTTGCCAGACAGAGCCTACGAGGCTCGGCCCACGACCAGTCACCAGGGTTCCTGGCTTCCTTCCCTGCTTTTTATGTGCTTCGTACGCATAGTGATGCATTCCCACACGCTAACGTCAAGTAAAATTGCCCGTGATGTGAAAACATTTGGAACTTAGTTTCGACTAAGTGTTATTTGTGTACTATACCTTCGGTATATTACACAGCCAGACATGACATACCACCAATGTCGCGAGTTCCTGTCACTCCCTTGCCTCAGAATGATTAAAAATATATATATATATATATATATATATATATATATATATATATATATATATATATATATATATATATATATATATATATATATATATATATATATAATATATATATATATTGGACATTGTCCAATATATATTGGACCAGTAATCCAGTCCAATATATATTGGATCCAGTTATATATTGTCCAATATATATATCCAACACAGAAGACAATATATATATATATATATATATATATATATATATATATATATATATATATATATATATATATATATATATATATATATATATTTATGATCGATGTTCCCTTCGGGAATCTTAATTTTAAGATGAATAGGAAAACCAGGGATATACTGAACATCTTGTTTCAGATTCTTTACTTTAAAATGCATAACGTTTCGAATACTTCTCGTATTCATCATCAGATCTAAAAGAAAAAACAGAAATCACAATCAAAAACCAATAGTAAACAAAGAACTCATACTGAATATAATTGCCTATCAAAGAAAGGAAAATGCTTAAAAAACAAAACACTTAAGCGCACTTAAAGTGATCAATACAAATAAAACTTATTAACTGTCACATATATAAAAGCTCATTTAAAGATCCATTAGACTACAAGACGAAATTTATAACTACTAAAACAAACCATTCTATTAAACTTACGTGAAGTGATCAGAAGTGAAACTTGATACCTAACACATAGATACTAAACACTATAACAAATATTCATATAATGACTACAAATCTACAAAAAATGTATATAAAATACAAACAGAATAAACGACAATTATAAAGTACTAACCAAAATCTTATAAAAACTCAAATATTAAATATTAATTAAATACCAAAAAATGTATTATATATCCTAAATAAAAGCTTATAATAATGTACAATGTCAAGACTTGAAATAAGTAAGAAAGGGCAAAGACATGATAAACTAAACAAAATATAATAAAATTAAACTACCAAAATGAACTATAAATCAAATTACAGGTCCTACTGTGCACTATACAGTGTACAATTGAACAGCTGAAAGGTTGCTATTTAACAGAGGCGCAGCTCCTTTATATATAAGGATTCCATTACTCTCAAATCTGACTGGCCATTCATACAAGTGTCCAGAATTTTAAAATCAGATTCCAGCAGATAATGATTAAACTCATAACAATGGTTTCTAATCTCCGAAAATGCTGGTTTAGACAATGGTAATCCAGTCCTAAAAGATAATCCCCGGTGCTCAAGTATCCTAATCTTAAAGTTCCGAATGGAACTCCCGATATATCCAGCATTACAGCTGGAACAATTATACATATATACGACATTTGAGCACATGGGGGTAGGCACTTTATCTTTAAATTTAAAATAAGAGCCTATGGTATTTGTGTTGACAAAAATAAATCTAAAGTCTACTTGAGGATAACACTGCTGCAACAGTCTCCTCAAACGACTCCTTACAGAAAAGCTAATAGTGCCATAAAATGGTAATTTAATATATTTAAGATCCCTTTCTACTGTAGTAATCCTACACGATGGGTGAAACTTCTTATTTAAGAAATTCCTTATAAAGGTATAAACCATATGCAAAGGATAACCATTATTTGAAAAAAATTTCACAAGAAAATTTATTTCTTTATCAAAGTTATTCCAATTTGAACATAAAACAAAGGCCCTATTCAGTAGTGTTAATTGCATTTTTCTTAAAAATATCAGGAACAAAAGAATTAAAATTTAAATCTAAACCAGTAAAAGTTGGTTTCCTAAAAACATTAGTGTTGAACCCATTAAGGTTATTCACTTTTACATCAAGAAACGACAATGAATTGTCCACTTCACACTCTGCAGTAAAACGTATATTACTATGTTGTGCATTAAGATACTCTCTAAATTTCTCAATATGACATTGGTCCTTAAACAACAAAAAAGTGTCATCTACATATCTCCTGTACAAGACTGGTTTAAAGGCCGAAGGACAATTATCAAGCCAATTTATTTCATGAAAACATTTAAATTTAAAGATAAAGTGCCTACTCCCATGTGCTCAAATGTCGTATATATGTATAATTGTTCCAGCTGTAATGCTGGATATATCGGGAGTTCCATTCGGAACTTTAAGATTAGGATACTTGAGCACCGGGGATTATCTTTTAGGACTGGATTACCATTGTCTAAACCAGCATTTTCGGAGATTAGAAACCATTGTTATGAGTTTAATCATTCTCTGCTGGAATCTGATTTTAAAATTCTGGACACTTGTATGAATGGCCAGTCAGATTTGAGAGTAATGGAATCCTTATATATAAAGGAGCTGCGGCCTCTGTTAAATAGCAACCTTTCAGCTGTTCAATTGTACACTGTATAGTGCACAGTAGGACCTGTAATTTGATTTATAGTTCATTCTGGTAGTTTAATTTTATTATATTTTGTTTAGTTTATCATGTCTTTGCCCTTTCTTACTTATTTCAAGTCTTGACATTGTACATTATTATAATCTTTTATTTAGGATATATAATACATTTTTTGGTATTTAATTTTATTTAATATTTGAGTTTTTATAAGATTTTGGTTAGTACTTTATAATTGTCGTTTATTCTGTTTGTATTTTATATACATTTTTTGTAGATTTGTAGTCATTATATGAATATTTGTTATAGTGTTTAGTATCTATGTGTTGGGTATCAAGTTTCACTTCTGATCACTTCACGTAAGTTTAATAGAATGGTTTGTTTTAGTAGTTATAAATTTCGTCTTGTAGTCTAATGGATTTTTAAATTAGCTTTTATATATGTGACAGTTAATAAGTTTTATTTGTATTGATTACTTTAAGTGCGCTTAAGTGTTTTGTTTTTTAAGCATTTTCCTTTCTTTGATAGGCAATTATATTCAGTATGAGTTCTTTGTTTACTATTGGTTTTTGATTGTGATTTCTGTTTTTTCTTTTAGATCTGATGATGAATACGAGAAGTATTCGAAACGTTATGCATTTTAAAGTAAAGAATCTGAAACAAGATGTTCAGTATATCCCTGGTTTTCCTATGAGTGTGAGTGAGAGAGTGTGAGTGAGAGAGTGTGAGTGAGAGAGTGTGAGTGAGAGAGTGTGAGTGAGAGAGTGTGAGTGAGAGAGTGTGAGTGAGAGAGTGTGAGTGAGAGAGTGTGAGTGAGAGAGTGTGAGTGAGAGAGTGTGAGTGAGAGAGTGTGAGTGAGAGAGTGTGAGTGAGAGAGTGTGAGTGAGAGAGTGTGAGTGAGAGAGTGTGAGTGAGAGAGTGTGAGTGAGAGAGTGTGAGTGAGAGAGTGTGAGTGAGAGAGTGTGAGTGAGAGAGTGTGAGTGAGAGAGTGTGAGTGAGAGAGTGTGAGTGAGAGAGTGTGAGTGAGAGAGTGTGAGTGAGTGTTCCTTTGTTGAACCAGCAACACAGTTCAGGAGATAACAACCTGAACATTGTGTAACTAGCTTTACAAGATTATTACTTGGTTAGCTAAATAAACTGCAGTGTTAAGTTCCTGATCCCATTATGTTCCTCCGTAATTCCTCCACCGCCCACGGGTTGAGCACGGGGTCCACCACCATCCATGAAACAAGTATGGGGGTCTGCCACCTTCCACAGCATGAGTATGAGATGCATAATAAATGAACTAACCTCACCCAGAGTTTACTCACTTCACCCAAACTTAACACACGCTGAGTTTAACTCTTGTACTGCCCAATACAAGGAAGGACTGTACAGTACTTCAGGCGTGGAACTCAACACGGTCTGTCATCTATTTAAGTTTTACCGACCATGGTGAGATCCTCTCTCGTCGCGTCATATTAACTAAAAGCTTTTCTTGGCACAACTCTCATGTGCTCTGGTCTTTTTTACATAAATCTGTACAGTTCCCTCACAAAAAGACGAGACGCTGTAGAGAGGTCTAGTGGCTTTCATCTGGTCAGAAACATGTACAACAATCAGAACTTTAAGGTCAGTGAACTTATCTCTGCACCTGATGTTATTTAAGTTTATTCAAGAGACATTATTGCCTAAATAATTGTGTTTTGTTAACTGGATAACAAAATCTGGATTCTTTCAGATAATTTCATCTTTGTCGATTTCAGCCAAAGAAAAGGCCAGGATAAATTTCTCGGTTCAGTGACAGGAATTGTTGAGGACTTGTGTTGGCCAGAAAGTGTAGCAGTGTTGTGGTAACACTTGCGGTGTTACGCGTGGTGTTGTGGTAACACTGCTTCCTCGTCATACATATTTGTATATTATATAGCGGTAGGAGCCTCGTAGCCTGGTGGATAGCGCGCAGGACTCGTAATTCTGTGGCGCGGGTTCGATTCCCGCACGAGGCAGAAACAAATGGGCAAAGTTTCTTTCACCCTGAATGCCCCTGTTACCTAGCAGTAAATAGGTACCTGGGAGTTAGTCAGCTGTCACGGGCTGCTTCCTGGGGGTGGAGGCTTGGTCGAGGACCGGGCCGCGGGGACACTAAAAGCCCCGAAATCATCTCAAGATAACCTCAAGATAAGATACAAGTAACGCTTGTTGCTGAAGCTTACTGGTCGTGGAGTGTGCACGCGCACACTGTAAGCTGGCACTGCCTGCAAGCCTCATGCTCGTCTCCTCACCTTGCACCCTAACGCTAATTACTGCATCTCTTCCCATGTAGTTTTATCATTAATTTGAGGCAAAACTTGTAGTAACAGCGTAAATTAAACTAAATAAGCTAAAACCAAGTAAGCAGTTAATGTGTATACACATAAACTCCAAACTAGTTCACTAATGCTGTAAGTTGCTTAGCTAAAATAATATTGGGATTCGGTTCATAAGCTCATTATTGTTAGTGTGTAAGGTTTCCCACTATCACTCCTAGAGAGACATAGGTGTATGTGTATATACATGTGTGGATATGGGTAGGTATGTGTGTGTGTATTTGTATACAGGGTAAGTGGAAGCTGGTCAGAATTGCATTTCACCTTTGTAAACGCACATTAATGACCCTATGTAAAAAGACACCTCGAACACTGTTCATGTAGGACAGACGTAAATCTGGGTATTTATGTTTGTAGGTTAGCTTAGCATTTTACAAGTACTACAATCACCTTCTATGGTTGATTGTTTAATAAATCACTGAATTATGTTTAACGGATCTTAACCCTGTCCATGATGGAAAGAAGAAAATGTATATATGCTGGTTAGCATTGTACATGTTTGGCCATATTTTGTTTGTGGTAGAAAAAACAAATAAACCAAAAAATAAAACAAACTGCTATCCCTGGTGGTTTATGAGGCGCGTCATAAAGTCAAGCGAGACGTCACAGCCAAGGCTGGTATGTCAAGGTCGGCCAACAAGTGGTCAGGTTGTGTGATTGTGGGCGAGACAGTACACGGAGGTGACTGAGGCTATGGAGACGTCTGCCTCCCATCCTCTCTTACACAGCTGCTCAGTGCTCATGCCTGAGAGTGGCGTGGGTGGTGGCAGGTCCTCAACGTGTAACCTGCTGTATTGTGCATGTCTCAGCTTACTGTTGCATACCATCATACTCTATTTCCATGGTCATTAGTGTGGATCACATGGTAAGGCAGTGGTGCGCGGTTGCCGGGTTAAAGAAAGCAGGGGGTTTAAATGTGTCAAACACAGACCAGACTGATTGGCAAGGCTAGTCTAGGTTCGGCGCGGAATTGCCTTCCTGCCCAGCTCGTCCTTCAAAAGACAAGACCCAGAAGTGATTCCATGCGCCCGCCCGCCAATGAATGAAAAACGGTTTATCATAAGGTTATCTTGAGATGATTTCGGGCTTAGCGTCCCCGCGGCCCGATCTTCGACCAGGCCTCCTTTTTGTTACGCATCCTCAGTAAGCAACCCGTAGTAGCTGTCTAACTCTCTGGTACATGTTTACTGCTAGGCAACAGGGGCATCAGGGGTGACAGAAACATTTGCCCATTTGTCTCTGCCTCCACCGGGGATCGAACCCGGAACCTCAGGACTACGAATCCGAAGCGCTGTCCACTCAGCTGTCAGGCGCCCTGACTCAGTCGTTTACACACACTGACTCAGGTGTGAGAGTGACTCACACCTGAGTCAGTCTCACACCTGATTTCGTTGGAACACTTCCGAAACAAGTGCTTCGCTGACGAATTTTGTTGGAACCACAACGGTGTAAATACTTCACACACGTACAACAAATAATTGCCAACAGAACCTAACACCTAACCTTATCTATGCCTATATATGCACAATATGCTAATATAATATTGATTTATATTTGAGATTTTTTTTTTTTGAATGAGCAGCATGTAAAAATTTATGAATGCATCTGTGGGGTCGACCGCTGCTCGATGCCTGGTTGATGGGGTTCTGGGAGTTCTTCTACTCCCCAAGCCCGGCCCGAGGCCAGGCTTGACTTGTGAGAGTTTGGTCCACCAGGCTGTTGCTTGGAGCGGCCCGCAGGCCCACATACCCACCACAGCCCGGTTGGTCCGGCACTCCTTGGAGGAAACAATCTAGTTTCGTCTTGAAGATGTCCACGGTTGTTCCGGCAATATTTCTTATGCTCGCTGGTAGGACGTTGAACAACCGCGGACCTCTGATGTTTATACAGTGTTCTCTGATTGTACCTATGGCACCTCTGCTCTTCACTGGTTCTATTTTGCATTTTCTTCCATATCGTTCACTCCAGTATGTTGTTATTTTACCGTGTGGATTTGGGACCTGTCCCTCCGGTATTTTCCAAGTGTATATTATTTGGTATCTCTCTCGTTTCCTTTCTAGTGAGTACATTGAGAGCTTTGAGACGATCCCAATAATTTAGGTGTTTTATCGCGTCTATGCGTGCCGTATATGTTCTCTGTATTCCCTCTATTTCAGCAATCTCTCCTGCTCTGAAGGGGGAAGTGAGTACTGAGCAGTACTCAAGACAGGACAACACAAGTGACTTGAAGAGTACAACCATTGTGATGGGATCCCTGGATTTGAATGTAATGTAATGGATATAATGTAGTGTAATGTAACTGGATGTAATGGACTTGAGTCGAGGACGGGTTGACCTGCCACTTAAAGAGACGAGAGATATAGAGGAATGAAAGCGTGACACGCAGACGCGTGACATTGGTGTTTGGGTGGGGAGAGGCGGGATTGTTGGTAGTAACAACGGGGCGTGGTGGTGTCACCAGCGTTCATCCTCACGTGTAGTGAGCAGGGCTGGTGAGGCTTGGCACCTCCTCTACCCTCACCTGGAGGCTGCCAACGCTCTTATTACTACCTGTCTCCGCCCGTGCCCCTCATAACTTGCGTCAGTATATGTCGTGTTGAGGGCCAGGTTGAAGCCCAGCTAGGATACTTTACCTTGAGGTGATGCCGAGGATCAACGTCCCCGGGGCCCGGTCTCTGGCCAGGCCGTCTGGTTGCTAGTTGAGAGCATTAGATCGGATTGTTTTCCTTAATGTAGTTGAGGAAAGAGTTTGTATCGCCCCAGGGATAACAGTTTGGTTATAGCTGTTACTCTGAAATCTGTTAGGAACTTGGTTACATTCTCCTATTTTGCCAGTTATTCCTTACGGGGTTTCGCGGTCTGTATATATATATGGGCACGTTGCTTGTCTTGCATGGTATCCAGGGCCTTGTCTTAGTGATGTGTCCTTCTCTGAACCCATGTTGGCCAGGGTTATGTGCACATTGTCATCTGGTTTCTTCAAGAAGCAACTTGGTAGGGACCTGCAAGAAGTGCCGGACCAACCAGGCTGTAGTGGATATGTTGGCCTGTGGCCCGCTCCAAGTAACAGTCTGTTGGACCACGTTATTACAAATCGCAACCCATACTCCTGTTTAAATAGTAGTTTTTGTAACTATGTGCACCGTAGTACGATAAATGCCGTTCAAAGCAATTAGATATAACTTTTTACTGTTCACATCATAGTCGGAAAAAAATGAAGCTAAAAAATAAACATAAATATTCCTATGCCTAGTATAGCACACACATGTACTATATTAGGCCTCGGATATCGCGTATTTGGTCTAGGAAGGTTAGGTTAGTTTAGTTTGTCTTTGCAACATTGCTAGAAAATAGTTTTCTGGTCTGACCAACTCAATTTTGCCGATTTATACCTTCTAATGTCGTTGTACATCGGTATATATTCAATGGCCGTCATCGTTACTGTGGATACTATCAAAACAGGAGGATGGGCTGCAAGTGGAGCCTGGCCTCAGGCCGGGATCAGGGAGTTGAACAACTCACAGAACATTAGGTATGTTCCAGGTAGAAGTCAGTTCAAAGACTGTTATGAAGTGTGATGCTAGTTGATACCTGGTTGTCCTTTCTGTAATTTTATTCTGCTAGGTGGATTGTGCCAGTCTTGATGTTTTAAGTGCCTCGGATGGCACTCACTGGCCCCAGCCCGAATTGTTAGGGTGTGTGTGAGTTGTTTGATGTAACGGGAGGAGTGTGGACCTGAGCCGAGTGCACGAGCAAGCTGCGAGTTACGAGGGGTTAAGGTACACACTTGAGATACGAGTCCAGCTGGTTGTCATTCATGAAGTATTAATTTGCGTTGTCAACCTTCAGTGTGTATAGCCTAGTTAAACTCCGAATATATATACTGTATATATATTGTTTATAATGTGAAGGGTTATCTATAGATGGAGGATTTGGCGAACCCAACAGCCTAATGCACCTTCATGTTTATATTTCCTGTGGTGAGTACTGGTGATAATTTTATTTTTTTACTTTTCAGGTGAGTGACTTTCCTGGCTGGTTTGGTGTCCGTCATGTGTTGAAGGTAAGGTTGAGCCTTACACGTGTTCTGTGGCACCTTTGTCTGGGGACCTGTACCGTGCCCCGCCCGCCAGCCAGCCTCCTCCCCTCGTGCCCCGCCCGCCAGCCTCCTCCCCTCGTGCCCCGCCCGCCAGCCTCCTCCCCTCGTGCCCCGCCCGCCAGCCTCCTCCCCTCGTGCCCCGCCCGCCAGCCTCCTCCCCTCGTGCCCCGCCCGCCAGCCTCCTCCCCTCGTGCCCCGCCCGCCAGCCTCCTCCCCTCGTGCCCCGCCCGCCAGCCTCCTCCCCTTGTGCCCCGCCCGCCAGCCTCCTCCCCTCGTGCCCCGCCCGCCAGCCTCCTCCCCTCGTGCCCCGCCCGCCAGCCTCCTCTCCTCGTGCCCCGCCCGCCAGCCTCCTCCCCTCGTGCCCCGCCCGCCAGCCTCCTCCCCTCGTGCCCCGCCCGCCAGCCTCCTCCCCTCGTGCCGCCCGCCAGCCTCCTCCCCTCGTGCCCCGCCCGCCAGCCTCCTCCCCTCGTGCCCCGCCCGCCTCCTCCCCCGCCCGCCCGCCTCCTCCCCTCGTGCCCCGCCCGCCTCCTCCCCCGCCCGCCCGCCTCCTCCCCTCGTGCCCCGCCCGCCCGCCTCCTCCCCTCGTGCCGCCCGCCAGCCTCCTCCCCTCGTGCCCCGCCCGCCAGCCTCCTCCCCTCGTGCCCCGCCCGCCAGCCTCCTCCCCTCGTGCCGCCCGCCAGCCTCCTCCCCTCGTGCCCCGCCCGCCAGCCTCCTCCCCTCGTGCCCCGCCCGCCAGCCTCCTCCCCTCGTGCCCCGCCCGCCCGCCTCCTCCCCTCGTGCCCCGCCCGCCCGCCTCCTCCCCTCGTGCCGCCCGCCAGCCTCCTCCCCTCGTGCCGCCCGCCAGCCTCCTCCCCTCGTGCCGCCCGCCAGCCTCCTCCCCTCGTGCCGCCCACCAGCCTCCTCCCCTCGTGCCCCGCCAGCCTCCTCCCCTCGTGCCGCCCGCCAGCCTCCTCCCCTCGTGTGTGGGCTGCTCCAAGGCGGGCGGGAGGAGGGTGCCGGGGATGCTGCCGTCTCCCTGTGCACCATAATTGTGAAAAACGAGCCGCTGACGGTGACGGTACATCGCCTTAATTTGTACCGTGGAGAGGGGGGGGGGAGGGGTAGCTGGTGGATGTTTCCTGGTGGGATGAAGGGAGGGATTGTTGCTGGGTGTGGGTGAGAGGGTGAGGGAGGGAGGGAGTGTGAGAGACGGAGTAACAGTCTGGGAGAGTCAGTGGCACCAATTGGTTCACCGCCTGGTTATTACCTACAAAATAACGGGATTAAATTAGTGATCTCCCCCTCTGGTTAACACTGGCGGCTGATGAACACTACACTTGTACGGTCATACTTTGGGGGGGGGGGGGCGAGGTGATGATTCGCCTGTTGACAACCAATATTTGATAATGGCGCTACAGTTGCTGTTTATAATGTAACTGTTTAAGAGAGCGGGCGAGAGATTGGTTGGTTTGTTTCTTTACCCCCTGAATGATGAGATTATTGGGCAACGTCACTCATCCTGTGAGTGAACATTCTGGTATAGTTGGCACTATTGGGCAATGTCACTCATCCTGTGAGTGAACATTCTGGTATAGTTGGCACTATTGGGCAATGTCACTCATCCTGTGAGTGAACATTCTGGTATAGTTGGCACTATTGGGCAATGTCACTCATCCTGTGAGTGAACATTCTGGTATAGTTGGCACTATTGGGCAATGTCACTCATCCTGTGAGTGAACATACTGTACCTCCATTGCAGCATTTTCAACACGAGGAAATAAACCCTCAGGGTTGCTCATCCTGTCAATTGAACACAGCTGGGACTTGCTTAACAGTCTCAAGTGAACAGCTTATCAAAGATGATTAATATTTACCAACTCGTAAACTTACGTTATCTTACAGGTGAAAAGTGGGGGGATCTTTCAGGAACACTATTTGACAAAGTGTTTTCCTAACTGAAGCAATATGGGGGGTTTAAATTTCTACACATTAATAATGCCGCTAAGATTGAGACAATCTCTCAGCTAGCAGTTAAGGTGGTGTCAGTCACTCACAAACTATAGGTACGCTGAGAGAGAGATTTTCAGGGAGAGAGAACTCCCTGAAAATTGTCAACATTCCCGCTACACATAAGAGACATAACTGGCCGACCAGTTATGTCCGTATGTGTGTATCTCTCATGGTTTTCAAGAGAGGACTCAATAAACACCTCCAAAGGATACCTGATCAACCAGGCTGTGATTCACATCAGGCGCAAACAGCCATGTCCAACAGCCTGGTTGTGATTCACATCAGGCACAAACAGCCACGTCCAACAGCATGGTTGACCAGACGACCAACCACGAGACCTGTTTGAAGACCGCCCCGCGGGGTCATTGATCCCCGGAACCTCCGCAAGGTAGGTAGTCCCTACACAAGGTTGGGAGCAAAGCATAAGCCAATAATTATAGTGTAGTCGCACTATCATCCCACATACTAAACGTTTTTGAGAGTGATCAGGAGTCAGGTCACCAGTGTCATGGAGACCAATGACCTCCAGAACCCAGGTCAACATTGATTTAGAGCGGGAAGATCATGCCTCTCACAGCTACTTGACCACTACGACAAAATCACGGAAACATTAGAAAACAGAATGTAGATGTGGTATACACGGACTTCGCCAAGGCACTTGATAAATGTGACCATAGAGTGATACCCCATAAAATGAGATCAATGGGAATAATAGGTAAAGTATGGTGATGGGTATTTAGTTTCCTGTCAAATTGACTGCAAAGAGTAACAGTCAAACAAAATAAAGTCCAATCACAGTGAAAAGCTCTGTATCTCAGGGCACAGTGCTTGCACCACTGCTCTTTCACATTCTCATATCAGATATGGACAATACAAATATAACCTTTGTGTCATCTTTTGCAACTGACTCAAAAATCTGCATAAATATTAATAGTGTAGAAGACATTTGAAAACTACACGCTGATATTAATAAAGTTTTCGACTGGGCAGCAGAAAATAACATGGCGCTTAACACTAATTCCAGGTACTTGGGTCTGGAAAAATTTCAGATCTTCAACGAAATACAGGACACAAGATCACAATCTGATCTACTCATAGTAGGAATGCAACATGTAAAGCATCTGGGAATAATAATTTCTGACGAAGTGACATCTAGGGAGCATAACCCAGCAAGTATAGTAGCTTCAGCTAGAAAAGTGATAGGAGGGATTACCAAAACCTTCAAATCCACCTTCAATTGGTATGAGCATCGCAATACTCATTCTGATTAGATCATTTAGGTTGTCCCGCTGGTGTACAGCTCGGCTCTCGCCTTTGAGAGCAGAGATACTGCTGACATATAGGGAATACAGAGAACATATACGGCACACATCTTGTTGTGGATGAACGTATATGGTTCATCCTCCCAGGCGGGGGAGGGGGGGGGTGTTGAGTGATCTGTCAGCAGTAGCAGCAGCTACTGTAGACAGCATTACTATAAGTACCACCAAAACAAGCTCATTTGTTCTCCTTTCCTGTCAAATTTCTGTGTTGGTTTTCATGTGGGCTTGGTGGTGCTGCTTCCCTGTTTGTTACCGTGCTGGGGAGAGTAAGCCGGAGGGCGAGGGCCTCTGTTGCTCTCCCTCTATCCCCGTACTGATGAGAGAAGGTGGCTTCTTTCTCTCATTTCCTAGCAGATGGCCAAGTTGTGATCCAGTAGGTCCGCTATTGAGTCTTAACCCCGCGTTTTCTCTTTCACGGAGGTATGGACGTCTCCCAAGGCGAAAGAACGAGGAAAGAACGAGAGCTAAAATCTTTTAAGGAAAGGGACCGAGTGAGATAGGTGGTGAGGTGAAGCGAGAAGCAGGAGAGGGGAGAGAGGAAGGGAGGGAGGGAGGAGGAAAATATGGAAGACGGTGAGGGAGTTGGGAGAGACGCAGGAGCTGGCAGTACTGCAGGCAGGATGGGGGCGTTTCCTGGCTACCATTATAAGAATTATGGTAAGCTTTCCTCGGGCCATTTACCCAGTTGTATGGTGAAGCATTAAGCTGTAGGTGGTAGCTGACGGGGGATGCTGTTGTGGTTGGTGGGAGAGGGTGGTAGTAATGCTGTGGTTGTGGTGCAAGCATGTGGCTGGCAGGCATGGTAGTGTGGTGGTAAAAAAATGATATAAGCCAGGTACTAGAACCGGTTTAGTTATTCCGAATCATGTTTCCCTAGAACACAATCTGGTAATAATTATACATTCAGGTGTGACATTACTGCGGGGAATATACGTGGAGGAACAGTGGAGGAGCCGTGCCTAGTCTTGGCCGGCGGTGGGTGCTGGTGGGTGGGTGAGAATCTTTGAAGCAGGGCGGTGGAATCGAACCATGGTCATGTATGGTGGTGGTGGCGGCCAGCAGGGGTGGTAGGGTGGTAGTGGGGAAGGTCGATAGTAACAGCATTACTCTTGGGAGGCTGAGGGTGTGGTAGCCTGGGTAGCCTCCCCACCCCTCTCTCCTCCCCAAGGACACAACTATGGTGTATAGGCCGTGTGTCTGTGACGTTTTCTCTTCAGGTTCTAAGCGCCCCGGTGAGTAAGGGCATGAAGCTAAAAGGTAAAAACTAGCTTAGTAAGGGCTTCTGTTGTCTTCGCTTTCCTAATATAAAAGGTATCGTTGAAAATCTTCCCGTAGTTCCTGCCCAGCGATGTGTTGCTGATCCCATAGTATCCACTTTGTTGTTCCTGGCTCTTTTCCCCCTTTACTAGTGGTAGAAGCAGCACATATTATGCGCCTCTTGTTACTATCGTTGTTAACGTAAAACTTTAACACGTATTTGACAAAATTACAAAATTGACACCAATAATGTTCCGGTGTGTCGAATAAATTAGCCGGCAGAGCACAAGTCCAATAATGAGTCAAACTTCAAATTTGGGCTAAAAGTTTAAAAGTACAAATTTCCACGTGAGTAGGTATGTTTAACGGAAAATTTACTATATAATTATCGGAAGAAAGCGCTAAGTCAGTAGCGCTTTCAGTATGAAAGCGTGTATATATAACATATAGAAATGCGGACAGGATGAAAGTTTGGATATGTGTAGAGTATACGACCCAGGAAGAATGACCCGGTGAAGGACTAGGGCCCGACCACTTGGACCATCCATGGTTGAACCAGGACCTGCCAGAAGCAAGGCCGCCGGTGGCTAGGCCACAGGACTAGCCTAATTTGTGGTCTTGTATGTAATCTTTATTTTGTTTCATTATAGCGTTTTTGGTAGCCATGAGTGGCAGGTACTCACCTAGTTGTACTCGCCTAGTTGCTTGATTAGGTTCAGCTCTGGCTCTCTGGCCCCGCCTCTCAACTGTCAATCAACTGGTAAGGTGTAGTAGTAGTCAGCTGTGGGCAGTAGACCTGAAAACACAGTCCCAAATTCTAAAGTAGGTGAATTCAGCGAATTCAATTTAAATAACAGATTAACTGAGAGCAAATAAACCAAGACCTCACAGAAACTAACTGGGAAGAACAGCCAGAAAGTGCCACCTTAAACCAATGCCTGGAAAAAAATAACCAATATACCTAGCAATATGCTCAAGCCACATGCCTCTAAGAAAAAAGAGGTAACAGATGTTGATTGGAACGGGAACGACGTTCCATCTATTGGCAAAGAAAACGAATCGCGGAACAGCTCCTGCACCACGAAAAAAAAAATAAAATATACAAACGGAAACCATGGACAACACGCAGTCAAATCATAACATAGAACGACAAAGCAATGTAAAGGATCTGGGTGTACTTATGTCGGAAGACCTTACCTTTAAAGAACACAATAAAGTAGCCGTCACAACTGCAAGAAAAATGACAGGTTGGATTACAAACTTTTTCAAACTAGAGATGTTATATCAATGATAATACTTTTCAAGACACTAGTGTTCTCTAGAGTGGAGTACTGCTGCACAATGACAGCCCCTTTCAAAGCTGGAGAAATTGCTGACTTGGAGAGCTTGTAGAGATCCTTTACTGCTAGAATCCACTCAGTAAAACATCGAAATTATTGGGACCAACTAAAGAGCCTAAATTTGTATTCTCTTGAGCGCAGGCGAGAGAGATACATAATAATTTACCCGTGGAAAATAGTAGAGGGGCTGGTCCCAAACCTGCACACAGAAATAACATCACATGAGACCAGGAGGCATGGCAGGATGTGCAGAATACCCCCGTTAAAGAACAGA
This sequence comes from Procambarus clarkii, assembly GCF_040958095.1. Classification (NCBI taxonomy): domain Eukaryota; kingdom Metazoa; phylum Arthropoda; class Malacostraca; order Decapoda; family Cambaridae; genus Procambarus; species Procambarus clarkii. Next base: position 37,136,543 of record NC_091151.1, on the reverse strand, counting down.
GGTGCAACAGGTGCTCTGAGAGAGAACTCTATCAACATCAGAGGCCCGAGACTGTTCAACATAAGGGGCATAACTTTTCCGACCCCTCATAGTGTCCAAGAGAGAACTCGATAAGCACCTCCAAAGGATACCCGATCAACCAGGCTGTGACTCATACGTCAGGCTGCGAGCAGCCGCGTCTAACAGCCTGGTTGATCAGTCCAGCAACCAGGAGGCCTGGTCGACGACCGGGCCGCGGGGACACTAAGCCCCGGAAGCACCTCAAGGTAGCCTCAAGGTAGGTAACCACGCTGTGATTCGGACTGCGAGCAGCTGCGTCCGACAGCCTGGTTGACCAGTCCAGCAACGAGGAGGCCTGGTCGATGACCGTCCCTGAAAACCATCACAAGATAAAGGTAACAACTTGAAATATCATACCTTGTTGCCTTGCACATGTTGGTATTAAATTCTAGCAATCATATGGTTTGCCCACTCCTGGAGTTTTAAGTTCTTCCATTTATCGTTGTGCAGTCCTGTGTTTCTATATTACTCCTTAGCTTGGCATTGTCAGCAAACCTCGACATGTACGAAGTCATTCCCTCGGGCAGGTCACTCTCAGGAATATGAAGCAGCAGTGGTGCCAGGACCGAGACTTGCGGAACTCCACTTGTTACATTCCTCCAGCTCGATACCTCCTCTGACTGACTGTCTTCTCTCCTTCAGAGATTCCCTTACCTAGTTCAGTGGCTTCCTTATCCTCTTCCTTCATCCTATGTCTCCCCCAACCTCCTCGTTCCATCCTCCACCACCTTCTTCATCCTCCACCGCCCTCTTCCTCATCCTCCCGCCACCTGGCGGGAGGATGATGGTTGTGATGGTGCGAGATGGGTTGTGATGGTGCGTGATGTGGTTGTGATGGTGCGAGACTTATGGTGAGAGTGGATGAGGAAGGCATTGAGAAGGGTGCCTGTGCTCTCAAGTGAACATAAACCATGGCGGTGCGCGCCCACCGCGTCATGGTGGTGGTATATCAGTACACAGTTGGCCACCACGACAACATTGTTCATGTTTCCTTAGTCGTCCTGTGACTGGGTGCACAGTGCACGTGTCCGTCACCTCTACACTTCACGGCACTTGGCTGTCTGAGGCAAATGAGCAAATGGTAGAAATCGTTGTATATAGTTATTTAAAGTGTGTAAATATTGTTACATTTGTGTGTTGAATCCTTGTACCTTACCTTGTGTAGCTTCCGAGGTTCAACAACCCCGCGGCCCAGTCTCCGACCAGGCTTCCCGGTTGGTCGTCTGGTCAACCAGGCTGTTGGACGCGGCTGCTCGCAGACTGACGTATGAATCGCAGCCTGGTTGGTGTGGTTGTGATCAGGTATTCTTTGGAGGTGTTTGTCGAATTCCCTTTTGAAGAGGGTGAGAGGCCGGCCACAGTGTTAGGGAGAGAACCGAACGAACTCCTCCAAAGAAGCATCCTCCTTCATGCAAGTAAAGTGTGGTCAGGAGGAAGGTAGAGAGACACTTGCACTACTGCCAGAGACTCGGGTCACCATTTACAGCACTGGGAACACCATGAAGCTCTTGACAAACTCTGGTCATTTAACTACCTGGTTGATACCTGGTTGATGGGGTTCTGGGAGTTCTTCTACTCCCCAAGCCCGGCCTGAGGCCAGGCTTGACTTGTGAGAGTTTGGTCCACCAGGCTGTTGCTTGGAGCGGCCCGCAGGCCCACATACCCACCACAGCCCGGCTGATCCGGAACTTCTCTTAGAAAACCGTCCAGTTTCCTCTTGAAGATGTCCACGGTTGTTCCGGCAATATTTCTTATAGTCGCTGGGAGGACGTTTAACAACCGTGGACCTCTGATGTTTATACAGTGTTCTTTGATTGTGCCTATGACACCTCTTTTCTTCCTGGTTCTATTCTCCATTTTCTTCCATATCGTTCACTCCAGTACGTTGTTATTTTACTGTGTAGATTTGGGACCTGACCCTCCAGTATTTTCCATGTATGTATATTATTTGGTATCTCTCTTGTCTCCTTTCTAGAGAGTACATTTGGAGAGCTTTGAGACATTCCCAATAATTTAGACGTCTAGCGTCTCGCACTGTACACATGGACAAGGCTTCAACAAATCTCTAGGAGCCGCGATGAGGGTTCGAACCTGTGCGGTTGGTGTTCCCAGGCACACGCTCTAGACAACTGTGCCACGACATGGTCAGAAGGATAGGTTCGAACCCTCATCATGGCTTCTACAGATTTGTGCATTGATGCATCACGATAGTGTGATTACTGTGTATTAGACAAGGCAAGGTTCCCCAATCTATTGGATATTATTAATTATATTAGGAAGTATAGAATAAACTCAGAGTTCGATAAATACATTTATCTTTCAACTCTCGAGTAAATAATACAAATATTGACCGAATAAAAGTTCAACTTCACGAAAGAAACATTTTGAGTTATGCAGAAAGTACTTCATCACCTAGGAAGAACCTGGGCTGGTGTGGGGTACAAGTGAGAGACTCATGTGTTTTAAATTTTTAAATTTTGCCCCGAGGGGCGAGTTTATTGCGCAGCGCCACTCATCTTGTGAGTGGACATACCGCCATAGTGACAGTATTGGGCAGCGCCACTCATCTTGTGAGTGGACATACCGCCATAGCAGCATGTACAACACTCCCAATAGGAAGAAAACCCGCTAGGTTGTTCATTCCAAAGAGACCACACATGAAAGTTAGAGTTGTATGGAGGCATGGGAGATTATGGTGGTGGATGTGCACATGGTTAGTTCTGGTACTGTTTTGTCTTACTTGTTTCGGCTCCCATCTTGAAGCCGACCAACACTGGTCCCCATGTGTTATACAACCAAGTAGTGGAATGTAATTTTTGCCAATGATAATAACTCTTGTATAAAATTTGTGTGGATCCCATCCCATGTTGGAGTTGGAAAACATGACTTTGTAGATCAATTGGCCAATGAGGCTTGCAGGAAAGAAAACATTGATTATGACTTTGGACTATCTAATGCAGTTATTAGAAACATACAAATTAAAGAAATTAATTCAGATTTAGAAGAACTAAGAAATGCCCAGAGACCTGAAAGCTGCAGTATTAAAAGTTATGACAAGTTTTGTAATAATAGGTATTTGTATGGTCAGCACAGTAACCAGACCAGGCAATGTGATGTAGTCATTGCGCGAATTCGCCTTGGCTATAGACACGTCTGGCAGGTTAGTGAGGCTGAGCCACTACCAGAATATTCAGATTGTAAACTCTGTGATAAACCTTTAATGCATTCACTAGAACACTATATTGTTGAATGTGAAACCGTAAAGGACTTTAGGCCTCCTGGCCTCTTGTACCACCAACTGTGTAACTATTTTATTGACTCAGGTGTTCTGGACGACATCCTAACAATTTACCCAAAATTTGCTTGTCCATTTTAAAGAATGAAGAACAATTTTTATTTATATTACTTCTAAGCTGTATCACTTATGAACCCATCCCTGCCCTTGTGTGGCAGTGCACAATAGAAAGTTGTTTTCACGTATCCATACATTAAAACATTGATTGTAACAATGATATATATGTGCTTCAGCCTACAGTTTAGACCTATTGTCTTATGTATGACCCTCTGTCCTGCGTGACAGTGAATACTAGCATTATCCTCACTTTAATAAGACCTATCAAAATCCTCAGATTAGGCAAAATTGTAATTAATTTTGTCAATAAAGATGTTAATAATAATAAGTAGGCGGCAGGGCGTACAGTGCTAGACCTCACTCGTGCCGTAGACACTGGTGGGTGAGCACCCCTGCCACCACTGTCATCCCCCTTACCTTACCTTACCTTGAGAAGCCTACCACACTTCTACTCCCCAGCCTGCTTCATCTGCCACCATTATCAGTACTAACCCTGCGACCCTTGCCACTAATGTAACTCCCACCCCATGTTACCCCTGCCTCCGTTATCAGTTCTTACCCTACCACCAGTACCACCCTTTAACTCCCCTACCACCAGTACCACCCTACTACTGCCCTACCACCAGTGCCACCCTACTACTGCCCTACCACCAGTACCACCCTACTACTGCCCTACCATCAGTACCACCCTTCTACTGCCCTACCATCAGTACCACCCTTCTACTGCCCTACCACCAGTACCACCCTTCTACTGCCCTACCACCGCTATAGTTGTCATTACCCCTGCTACCATAAAGTCCTTCATCGACCCCTGTGCCACATTAGGGGGTCCCTGCCCCCCACCCAGCCCCCCTCTACCCCCATCATTATGACTAGAGAACAAGGCGCCAAAAGTGTGTGTTTAAGGCGAGGGTGGGGGGGGGGCGAGTGGAGCAGGACGAGTCCCGGTGACCACCACTACTATCTACCTTGAGTCTACCTTGTGTAGTTTCCGGGGATCAACAGTCCTGCAGCCCGGTCTCCGTCAAGGACTCCAGGTTGGTCGTCTGGATAACCAGACTGTTGACACAGCCTGGTTGATCAGGTATTCTTTGGAGGTGTTTGTCGAGTTCTCTCTTGAACACTATAAGAGGCATTGAAGAGCAGAGGTGCCATAGGCACACTCAGAGAACACTGTATAAACATCAGAGGTCCGCGGTTGTTCAACATCCTCCCAGCGAGTATAAGAAATATTGCCGGAACAACCGTGGACATCTTCAAGAGGAAACTAGACTTTTCTAAAAGACGTTCCGGACCAACCGGGCTGTGGTGGGTATGTGGGCCTGCGGGCCGCTCCAAGCAAAAGCCTGGTGGACCAAACTCACAATTCAAGGGAGCTGGCCGGCCGAGCGGACAGCACGCTGCACACGTGATCCTGTGGTCCCGGGTTAGATCCCGGGCGCCGGCGAGAAACTATGGGCAGAGTTTCTTTCACCCTATGCCCCTGTTACCTAGCAGTAAATAGGTACCTTGTAGTTAGTCAGCTATCACGGGCTGCTTCCTAGGGGTGGAGGCCTGGTCGAGGACCGGGCCGCGGGGACACTAAAGCCCCGAAATCAACTCAAGATAACCAAGCCTCAGGCCGGGCTTGGGGAGTAGAAGAACTCCCAGAACCCCATCAAGCAGGTATGCTCCTTACGTGTAGCGATGTTGATAAGAGTTCTCTCTCAGCGTACCTATTGCACCTCTGCTTTTTAAATGGGATATTTTGCACATCCTGGTATGCCTCCTGGTCTCATTTGATGTTATTTCTGTGTGCAGATTTGGAACCAGTTCCTCTAATATCTTCTACTTGTAGATTATTATGTATCTCTCGGATAAAAACATAAGATTAAGAACTTTTAATAGGTCCCAATAATTAAGATGAAAGGATCTTTTTGCACGCTCTCCAGGTCAGCAACTTCTCCGGCTCTGAATGGGGCTGTTAGAATGCAACAATATTCCACCCTAGAGAGCACTAGTGTCTTAAAGTATCATCATTGGTATGGCATCCCTTGTTTGGAAGGTCTTGTTTCCAACCTGTCATTTGTCTTGCAGTCGTGACAGCTACTTTACTGTGATCTGTAAAGGTAAGGTCTGCTGACATGGCTACTCCTAGATACTTTACATTGCTTTTTCGTTCTATAGTGTGATTTGACTCCGTTTTACATATGGTTACCGTTTTTAATTTTTAATTTTTTCCATAGCACAGGAACTAGAAATTTTCATTAAACATATTATGTGTCCCATTGTAAGAGCCGGTTTACATACGATTGGAGGTTTGCCGTGTCCTCTATATTGTCTACTCGCATGAAAATCTTAGTGTCGTCTGCATATACTGATAATACAGTGCTGTAGTTTGTATCCTTGTCTGTCTTATATTAGGACGAGAAAAAGTACCGGATCAAGCACGGTGCCCTGGGGGAGTTGATCTTTTCACAGTAGATGATCCGGATTGTACTGTGTTGACTGTTACACTCTGCGTTCTGTTCGTTAGGAAGTTGAAGATCCATCTCCCTATTTTGCCAGTAATTCCTTTTGCACGCATTTTGTGCGCAATTTGACCCATGGTTACAGTTGTTGAAAGCTGATGCAAAGTCTGTGTATACATCATCTGCGTTTTGCTTGTCTTCCATGGCACCTGAGGTCATGTCATAGTGATCTAGCAACTGTGAGAGGCAGGAGCGCCCTGTTCTGTACCCGTGTTGTCCGGGGTTATGGAGATGCTGTGAGTCCACAGGCAGAGTGTTGACACCGGTGGTACACTATTAACGTCAGTAGAAGACGTGTGGTGGAGTAGTGTAGTGTGTCGCTCATAATGGTGTGAAATACAAGGAATGTTGTTGGAAGGCAGCGTGGGGGCCCAGGGGGGGCCCAGGGGGTCTCAGGGGGGCCCAGGGGGGCCCAGGGGGAGGAACTTGAGCAATAAACCTGGCGAGGCACGCAGGTCCTCTGGTTAGGTTAAGGGGCCCACACTGGCTCAAGTTTCCTGCGGCTTTGGCTACCTCTCTTCTTGCCCAGTATGCTCTACAACATTACTTGTATACACTATTTTATACTCTTGTTAGCTTCATTTTTTACATTGATTTTTAGTGTCTTGTCCCAGGGAGTGTGGCAGGTGTGGCTAAGTCAGTTTTAATATTGTTGTTTTAGATTCAACTGCTGGGAACAAAAGTTGCAAGTAGCACAGGCTATGGTGAGCCCGGAGTGGACTTACCTGGCACAGGAGCGGGGTTGAGAGTTTTAATGTGTTTAAGAGACCTAAGAGTGGTTGTAGTGTGAGGCGAGTGAGGTAGCACCAGGGGTTAACTGGGGTAGAGCAGAGAGATGTTCACCAGGAGACCTGCTGCCTCTCCCCACACTCCAAGTACCCAGATAAGAGTGGATGGCCTGAGCGTATACTCTCTGGTAATATGACATGTGCCACTCCTATATCTGCCGATATATTCCAGGCTGTGTAGATTTTAACTGGTCACGCCTCAAGGGCGGATATATTGATCCATATCAACGTGTATAACCGTACCCAAAATGTTGTTAACTCCATATTGAACCCATTTTCATAAGCTTGGTCTAGTCATCTCGGTAGAGAAAATATAAATCATGAATACGCGCATTCGTGGTGAGTGTGTTGACTAGATGCACGAGGGCTCTGAGTAACCACAGTCAACTACCTTGCTCTTGTGGTTCCAAGAAGCTAATTAAGAACCCATTCTTCTATTGGAAGCAAAGTATTTAATCAGAGAACACTGTCTGAACATCAGAGGTCCACGGCTCTTCAACACCCTCCCAGCAAGCATTAGAAATATTGCCGGCACGAAGGTGGATGTATTCAAGAGGCACTTGGACAGGTTCTTGTAAGAAGTGCCTGACCAACCAGGCTGTGGTGGATATGTGGGGCCAGCCTGGTGGACCAAGTTATCACAAGTCCAGCCTGGCCCCAGGCCGGGCTCGGGGAGTAGAACTCCCGAAACCCTCTCCAGGTATGTTCCAGGTATTACGCAAAAACTATCAATAATTGTTAATTAATTTAGATACAGACGAGGGGGGGATGTGCGTCCTCCGGCGCCCCGGAAGCCAGATGAGCAACCCGTTCTCGCACTTTCGTATAGTCAATATTGACTTATTAAATATGTGCATATGTGACATACTAAACATACTAGTTTACCTTGAAAAGCTTCATAGAAAACACCGACCTTACCTAACCTTCTTAGTATGTTAAGATAAGCATCTTATTGTTTCGTAATTACAATTATTACTTAACCTATTATAGGTATAGGTTTAGTAATAATTGTAATTACGAAGCAATAAGATGCTTATCTTAACATACTAAGAAGGTTAGGTAAGGTCGGTGTTTTCTATGAAGCTTTTCAAGGTAAACTAGTATGTTTAGTATGTCACATATGCACATATTTAATAAGTCAATATTGACTGTAAGAAAGTGCGAGAACGGGTTGAGTGAGATGAGTGGTTTGTGAAACTAGTCACCCACACAAATCACAATAGTGTGATGTATCAAATGAACAAATCCAGAAGGGCTGTGATGAGGGTTCGAACCTATGTCTAAGGGGATCCCAGACGCGCCTTAATCGACTATGTCACGACATGGTAAAGAGAAATGCAACCGGGAGTCCATCTGCCCTCACACGGATCCTGCAGTCTCTCCGAGACACAAAGCAGGGTTTTACACAATTCCCCCGTGCACCCGGGCATTCTTTTGACCGTGTCGTGGCATAGTCGATTAAGGCGCGTCTGGGATCCTTTTAGACGTAGGTTCGAACCTTCATGACTGCCCTTGTGGATTTAATCTTGTGAACTAGTTTTCGAGCCATAGGTAAGAGACAGACAGCGATCTATTCTCTCATTCTAAGGACAACACCTCTAGTTCTGTTGGGCCACAGATCCACCTTTATTCATGAAGCTTGTGGAATTGAGACGTGATTGTTAGGAGAGTTATCCCCCCCCCCCCTACGTCAAAGACGTGGATGTTCCCGGGGGGGGGGGGGCTATCAGATCAATCACTCAGACGTCTGGGTAGGCTGGGCCAGTGTTGTGTGAGGAGATGTGTGACGACAAAGAGGATTTCCTGGTTCGTCTTCCTCATACACTCATGCTATTGATCTTCTTCTCTCCCTCTTTCCCTCCCTCTCTGTCTCTCTCTCTCTCTCTCTCTTTGTCTCTGACTCTCCTCCCCCTCCCTCTCTTCTACCTTCACTTGTATTCCAGGTATCTCATTCTTTGTCTGCTCTGCCCTCAAAAGATTTCTCACTAAAACACTTGTGTGTCCTTGTAGCTGCTGCTCTGATGCTTCATATAATAGCTGTTAATGGTGGTGTCTTAAGGAGATGGATAAGGAACATCTTGCTGTATAAGGAAGGTTACGGTGCTCACGTATGGTGACAAGGAGTGAGGGGACAGTGAGCTAAGTGTTACCCTTGATATGCGCACCCCGGCTCACTATATCATAACTCATCTCACCACTCATGGTAGGGAGCGAGGCATTGGTGGTGAGAGGGGGAGCGCCGCCCCCGGGAATGTTGAGGGCCCAGGGGTGACGGACGCCAGACAAAAGACGTATTCGCTGGTGAAATAGTGATCTCTGGATTTAAGTGGGGAGTGAGGATGGGGTGAGCGATGTCCTTGTGTCGGAGCAGGACATGCTGGGAGAGGCAGCAGGAGGGGGGGCGGGGGAGGAGAGGCAGCAGGAGGCGAGGGCGGGGGAGGAGAGGCAGCAGGAGGCGAGGGCGGGGGAGGAGAGGCAGCAGGAGGCGAGGGCGGGGGAGGAGAGGCAGCAGGAGGCGAGGGCGGGGGAGGAGAGGCAGCAGGAGGCGAGGGCGGGGGAGGAGAGGCAGCAGGAGGCGAGGGCGGGGGAGGAGAGGCAGCAGGAGGCGAGGCGGGGAGGAGAGGCAGCAGGAGGCGAGGGCGGGGGAGGAGAGGCAGCAGGAGGCGAGGGCGGGGGAGGAGAGGCAGCAGGAGGCGAGGGCGGGGGAGGAGAGGCAGCAGGCGGCGAGGGCGGGGGAGGAGAGGCAGCAGGAGGCGAGGGCGGGGGGAGGAGAGGCAGCAGGAGGCGAGGGCGGGGGAGGAGAGGCAGCAGGAGGCGAGGGCGGGGGGGGGGGGGGAATGGCGAGGCCGCAAGGATAAATGATGATGTAGACGTATTGTGGGAAGGTTGATGAATTATTGGTGGGGGGGGGGGGGGCGTCACACAGCTGGAAGTGCCCCCCTTCCCTGCTGGTTCCTCTCCCTGGGTTGGGAGCCTGTGCTAGTCCTGGAGTGGTCGTTCTACTACTCCCTCACTATACTCTTGGAGACTTGGGATCGTGTGTACGGGCCGCCGTGTTAAATCTTACTCCCACATTAACACACCAAGGCCACGCAGATTTTTTTTTTTTTTTTACATTGTATTTAGCTATTCCAAGTTTTATTTAACAATTTCGAGGGTCACTTTTGTTATGATCTCAGCCTGCAGGAGAAACGAGTCTCCATCCTTGAGAGTTATTCAGCAAGCCTGACCTGATTAGAAGGTCTAGCAAATATTGAGGTGATAACCCATATGTAAAATAGTTGCTTGGATATGTATAACAGTTTGAGATTATGGGCAATGAAGAAGAAAACAGATAAATGACTGGCTAGGAGATGTGGACATTTTGCTGGAGGCGTGAGGCTCGCTTCCGGAGGGGCTTTGACCTCACTTGAGTGCCAGACATCGCAGGGAGAAAGCCGCGCTCCGTTGAGCTCCCGTCAGAAGGGAACCCCTAGTGATATATCTCGAAGAGAAGAGAAGTGTGCAGACGTGCCAGCTGTGGAACTGAGCTGGGAACGTTGTGGTCTCAAGTCCTGGTCGAAGAAGAGAGTATCAAGCCGGCCAGAGACATTATTGTGGGCCGTGGCAGTGCCATGACCAGGCCTCGTCAGAGGAAGAAGCGCCCTCGACCAGACGATCTGTGGTTTGTTCTTTGGGGAAGAAGTTGCTGAGAACTTCGAAGCCAGCAGATGAAGTAGCTGATGAGACTCCAAGGTAGTGGAGGCGAGGACCTCGAGCTGTGAGGAGAAGCAGTGAAGAGGAGTGTCACATGCTTCTGTAGAGGTGGTGAAGCACCATAGTTGCTCGAGGGAACTTCATGGTGTAGCAGCCAAGAGAGCTGTGGAGGAACCTAGCAGAAGGGTGAAGCACCGTAGTTGCTCAAGGAAACTTCATGATAGCAGCCTGGAGGAGCTGCAGAGGATCCTGGTAGTGAAGCCCGGAAGAACCTGAAGAGATCAGGGTAGTGAACTTCCAGAGGTGGAAGGGAGTTCTGGTGGATTACTTGTAGGGAGTTGATAGTATTTGGTTGTTATTAGCGTGCAAGACGCAGTGAGAGGTGAGTGACTGTTTGCATTCTTATGTCAAGGAGTTTTTTTTATACTGAAGTTCAGAGTTGCAGTCGTAGGCTGGATTACCTACAGATTGTATGCGTTCTAGGACTGATAGGGTGATCGATTGATCATTGCAGTGTAGCAAGGAACATTCATCCTGATATATGTTATTGCATTCAAATGCTGATTTTCTTTGTACACATTTATAGATACATATATATATTCTCTTGCTGATGGTACAACAGTGTATGTAGACTTGATCAACTTGGGGAGGTTGATAGTATCAGGTGGTGAACCAGAAGATAGAATACCACTTGATAAGCTGATGATAGAGTTCTGATGGTGTTGGAGTGCAACCTGATTGTAATATTATAGAGTATAGGATTCATTATTATTATATGTGTGTATGTATCGTGTATGTGCTTTGTCCAGTAAATGTATCCCAATTTGCTGGTGTTGGCCCTTGTCCTAGTGAGGCTTCCCAGGAGGTAGTAAAGAAGGAGAGTAAGAAAGAACCAAGAACCACTGCTGTGGACAGGGTAGAAGGTAATATTAATAAGTCAAAGGGGGATCGAGGAGATCATATCACCTAAGGAGAGAGTGGGGAGTCCCAGCGGCTCGAGTGGGTGTGTGCACGTGACAACGAGGCTAAGTGTTGGAGCCGCATCCCCTAAACGTGTGACGTCGAGCCCCTCTCCAAGAGCCAGAAACGCCTAGTGTGATCTCCTAGTGAAGTAAAAGCACTCTGCCGAGTTGTGGGTTGGGTTGTCCGTAGAGAAGGATCAACGACAACAACACCAACAACCCACAGTCTATAATACTTTTCTTTCAAACCAGATGATTTTGACAAACCTTTTGTGTCAGGAGCAGATGCGAGCTGCCTTTAGCAATGTAAAGTGAAGTGAGGTGAACTGTGAAATCTACACAGTAAAATAACAACGTACTGGAGTGAACGATATGGAAGAAAATGCAGAATAGAACCAGTGAAGAGCAGAGGTGCCATAGGCACAATCAGAGAACACTGTATAAACATCAGAGGTCCACGGTTGTTCAACGTCCTCCCAGCAAGCATAAGAAATATTGCCGGAACAACCGTGGACATCTTCAAGAGAAAACTAGATCATTTTCTTCAAAAAGTGCCGGACCAACCGGCTGTGGTGGATATGTGAGCCGCTCCAAGCAACAGCCTGGTAGACTAAGCTCTCACAAGTCAAGCCTGATCCCGGGCCGGGCTTGGGGAGTAGAAGAACTCTCAGAACCCTTGGCTTATAGCAATGACCATTTCACGTGATATACGGACCTATACCAATGTTACTTTGTGTATAACCAACATTTTCCACACCATCAAGGATGTTACAATGGAACCTCGAGCCTGAGATTACGAGGTAATAAGGACCTGGAAAATATCTTGGTAACGTGATATTTCTCGGAAATTTGTTTGAAGTAGTTCGGTTAGAACTAATTATTTTTGAGTGGGCATAAAAAGTCTCAAGTCTTTTCATTGTTCTCCGCTGTTACGTGTGCTGGCAACTACGTTACTGAACGCCCGTTACTAGTAAATGTAAGCGTTGGGCTTGAAGACTTTGTGGTCCTTGTCACGCCTAAACATTTCCCAAGCATCCAGCACCGGTCCGGACAAGGTCAAACATGGCAGGGAGGGCCCCCTTCTTCGGTGTGGCCCTCATTAACGCCATATTTCCTGTTTTATGGTAATGCGGGTGTTGAGGCGGGCCACGGACGCAGGGCCATATTGAGCGCCGCAGGGGAAGGGGCTCTCATACACCAGTTTACAAAATTGTATTAACATTACACTTGCCTGCGTTGGGAAGGGATTCTTATAAATGTGAATGGTTACGACATTCAAGCCTCTTTCGCGTAAGATAACACCATACATAAAATTACCTGCCTGCACAACACAATGTTTTTAGGCATCGTTGAGAATATTTATTGAGGTTTAAACCGATAAGAGCATGGAATATAAATCTGTATTAAGTATTAAGATACAGGCAAACATACTTTTGCTCAGGGTGTATATAGAGTACTGATGGGCGGCCCTCGCCATGCAGGCAGGTTCAGCCATCATTCATCACCACTCACCTTGCAAGGTGGATTTTTTTTATTAATACATGAGGTACATCTGCATTACTGCAGCTACAGGGTGGAGCCTTATGTAGGGCTAAATACATTACTTAGGGACAACACACACCCAAACGAGTGCGTAACCTACGGATATAGCATTAATAACTGGAGAAAATCCGTAGTAGCTGTGATGAGGATTCGAACCAATGCGCTGGGCGTTCCCAGACACGCTCTAGACGACTGTGTCGCGACATGGTCAAAAGGATGGCAACCTGGGGTACTACTATTATCCACGAGGATGAGTGAAAGAGGAGCGTCACGGGTAGAATATTCCTAGATGACGGAGCCATAGAGCATGGCAGGGGGGGGGGGGTGGAACCTTGGTTCGGCTTCAGTGGAAGCCTCAAGGAATCCTTGTGTGTGCAGTAGTACCCCAGGTTGCAATCTTTTGACCATGTCGTGGTCTAGTTGTCTAGACCGTGTGCCCGGGAACACCCAGCACATAGGTTCGAATCCTCATCATGGCTACCACAGATTTTTTTATTGATGGATGTAGAGCAAGACTAGTAACTGTGTGACTCACAATAGATGTAAAGTGCCTTGTATAGTGACTGTTGTGAACCTCGTGTTAATATAAAAAGATTATCGATGTGTATATGTATTTGTGTAAATGATATATATATATAAATATATATTTAACAACTGTATAACTAGGGTCACAAGATTGTCACTGGCTTAGCAAAACGAACTCTGGGGTTGAGTTGCTTTACCCATTATGTGCCTCTGCAACCCTTTCCACCACCCACGGGATGGGTATGGGGTGCATAATAAAGAAGGAATCAATGCGGTCACATTAGTGTAATTACTGTGTATTAATAACCGGAGTTTTACCCCGTAAATGGTTTACGACACTGGTTATTCCCAACACAAGAGCATATATACAGATAAAGCTCCAGAACTGGTTCACGCAGATAAACCTGGAACCACTTACACAAACAGCTAAGCCTCGTTCTTGAATCCGGCAAGTAAGAGCAGCTAGTTGTAGCGGCCAGGGGGGAGCTGCGGTGTTTATGACTGCCCTTCACCACAGCCATTCCTTTGTAGGGCCATTTAAGCCCCCCGATGGTTTCCCTTAACGTTTGTACCATCAGTTAGGACGCGATGGAAGGGGAGGAACGGCTAGTAGTGTGGCTCCTGTTGGGACTGTAGAACACTCTGTGTTTACTGACTGGATGTGTAGCGCAGTGCTCGGCTCCCATTGGTCACAACTGTCCCGACTATGTGTGTAGCAGTCCATCGGTGTCGGGGTGTCCCTCTACACAAACAAATCACAGTACGTGGTATAGCTGTGAGTACATCATTACAGCAGGATGGGCATCGAACCAGCGTCCTGGGTAACCCCTGACGCGAGTGATATCCTGTGTACTCACCTAGTTGTGCTTGCAGGAGTTGATCATTAGCCCCTTGGTCCCGCCTCTCAACTGTACAATCAACTGGGATCTATCAAATCTACATTTGAAACTGTGTGTGGAGTCTGCCTCCACCACATTACTGCATTACATTTGTTAACTACTCTTGACACTAAAAATTCTTTGTAATGTGTGGTATCATCTGGGAATTAAGTTTCCACCTGTGTCCCCTTGTTCGTGTTCCACCGTGCTAAAGAGTTTATCATTGTCTACCCTGTCAATTCCTCTGAGAATTTTGTAGGTGGTGATCATGTCTCTGCTTATTCTGTCTTTCAGGAACGTGAGATTTAGCTCCCGTAGCCCTTCCTCGTAGCTCATATATCTCGGTTCTGGGACTAGTTTGGTGGCATATCATCTTCTCTTAACTTTGTCTTGTGTTTAACTAGGCACAATAAACTAGGTCGTCCTGGAGTCTCTGTCTATCGTCATATGTCTTGATTCTTCTCATAATTGTTGCATCATCAGCAAACAGTGAGAGGAATGAGTCTATACCATCTGGAAGATCGTTTACATATGTTAGAAACAGGATGGGTCCAAGTACATAGATCTGTGGGGCTCCGCTGGTGACATCTAGCCACTCTGAAATCTTCCCCCCCCCCTCACAGTTCAACCCGTTCTCGCAAATTTAATAAGTCAATATTGACTTATTAAATATGTGCATAGGTGACATACTTAACATAATAGTTCCCCTTGAAAAGCTTCATAGAAAACACCGACCTTACCTAACCTACTTAGTATGTTAAGATAAGCATCTTATTGCTTCGTAATTACAATTATTACCTAACCTATACCTATAATAGGTTAAGTAACAATTGTAATTACGAAGCTATAACATGCTTATTTTAACATACTAAGTAGGTTAGGTAAGGCCGGTGTTTTCTATGAAGCTTTTCAAGGGAAACTATTATGTTTAGTATGTCACCTATGCACGCAACTAATAAGTCAATATTGACTTATTAAATTTGCGAGAACGGGTTGCACAGTTAATCGGATGTTGTTGTTTTAGATTCGGCTATTCGGAACAAAATTTATCTGTAGCACGGGCTATGGTGAGCCCGTATAGTTATTCCCTGTTTTCTGTTGGTTAGCTACTCCCTTATGCTCTGGAGCACCTTACGTTTTACTCCTGCCTGTTGCTCCAACTTTTGTATCAGCCTTTTATGGGGGTACTGTGTCAAAGACTTTATGGCAGTCTGCCCACCCTTCTCTTTCTTGTTTAATTTTTATCGCCGATCATTTGATGGGAGCTTTTGGTGGAGAACTTCATTACCTATACAAGAGAGTCCGCGGGTTATTTGGAAGCTTGAGTTGGCACAGCTCTTGGTGGATTCGCAGGATCGCAGGTTGCAACGCAGGATCGCAGGTTGCAACGCAGGATCGCAGGTTGCAACGCAGGATCGCAGGTTACAACGCAGGATCGCAGGTTACAACGCAGGATCGCAGGTTGCAACGCAGGATCGCAGGTTGCAACGCAGGATCGCAGGTTACAACGCAGGATCGCAGGTTACAACGCAGGATCGCAGGTTGCAACGCAGGATCGCAGGTTACAACGCAGGATCGCAGGTTACAACGCAGGATCGCAGGTTACAACGCAGGATCGCAGGTTACAACGCAGGATCGCAGGTTACAACGCAGGATCGCAGGTTGCAACGCAGGATCGCAGGTTGCAACGCAGGATCGCAGGTTGCAACGCAGGATCGCAGGTTACAACGCAGGATCGCAGGTTACAACGCAGGATCGCAGGTTGCAACGCAGGATCGCAGGTTGCAACGCAGGATCGCAGGTTACAACGCAGGATCGCAGGTTGCAACGCAGGATCGCAGGTTACAACGCAGGATCGCAGGTTGCAACGCAGGATCGCAGGTTGCAACGCAGGATCGCAGGTTACAACGCAGGATCGCAGGTTGCAACGCAGGATCGCAGGTTACAACGCAGGATCGCAGGTTGCAATGCAGGATCGCAGGTTGCAACGCAGGATCGCAGGTTACAACGCAGGATCGCAGGTTACAACGCAGGATCGCAGGTTGCAACGCAGGATCGCAGGTTACAACGCAGGATCGCAGGTTGCAATGCAGGATCGCAGGTTACAACGCAGGATCGCAGGTTACAACGCAGGATCGCAGGTTACAACGCAGGATCGCAGGTTGCAACGCAGGATCGCAGGTTACAACGCAGGATCGCAGGTTGCAACGCAGGATCGCAGGTTACAACGCAGGATCGCAACCTTTAGCATGTCGTGGTGCAGGAGTTAAGGCGCGTGTCAGGGATTATCCAGGATGCTGGTTCCATCCCCGTCCTGCTCCAGTGACGTTCTCGTGTCTACGTAGCTTAGGCACTATCGGTCTAATTCCAGTCTGATTATGCAAGTAGATACAAAAATAGACCACTTCTGACGCCTGTTAGCAGGATTTGAGCTGTCACTTAACATGGCTCAGCTTAAGTCTTGACCTATTTGTTTTCCCAGAAACACGACCCGCAAATCTCTTAACAGCCAGGGTGGCCAATTACAGCAGGGCGAACAGTTAGGGACTGGCGCCCAAACTAACCCTCCCTGTTGACCAGACCACACACTAGAAGGTGAAGGGACGACGACGTTTCGGTCCGTCCTGGACCATTCTCAAGTCGATTGTGTACTTCATCAATTGATACTTTAGCCACGTTATTGTGACTCATCGCCTAACCCTCCCTGGTTAGTGCTCAAATTGGGTCGAATTAGCTGACGCGACGCGGGGCCAGAATGTGGTGTGGGCGGAGGACCCGGGGCTCCTGCCAGGGAATATTGGAGCTGGAGCACCCTGAGGGTAGGGAGGGGGGGGAGGGGGGGGAAGTATTACTGGACGAGAATAGTAAGGTAAAGTGCTCGGGGAGGGGTAAGCAGCAGCGGGGAGGGAGGAGGGAGGGAAGGACTAGGAGGGCTCAAGTGGTAGGGCGTGTTGCTCTCAAAAGGTCATATGCGATATATTGCACATAATCATATTTTCTTCCCTTATCATTTATGTGGAGAAAATGTGCTTGTTCAGCAGCAACACATTTACAACAACACTTTCAAAGTTATTGTTCTGAATCTTGGCACACCAGCCTCCCCTCCCAGCCTCTCCTCCCATTA
This sequence comes from Procambarus clarkii, assembly GCF_040958095.1. Classification (NCBI taxonomy): domain Eukaryota; kingdom Metazoa; phylum Arthropoda; class Malacostraca; order Decapoda; family Cambaridae; genus Procambarus; species Procambarus clarkii. The sequence goes on along the minus strand of NC_091151.1, from coordinate 37,119,106 downwards.
CAGCTGCCCTCCCAGCCTCCCCTCCCATTACAGCTGCCCTCCCAGCCTCCCCTCCCATTACAGCTGCCCTCCCAGCCTCCCCTCCCATTACAGCTGCCCTCCCAGCCTCCCCTCCCATTACAGCTGCCCTCCCAGCCTCCCCTCCCATTACAGCTGCCCTCCCAGCCTCCCCTCCCATTCCCTCCCTCCCACCCACCCCCCCCGCTTCCTATCCCCCCCTATCTTCTTGAGGTTATCTTGAGATGGTTTCGGGGCTTAGCGTCCCCGCGGCCCGGTCCTCGACCAGGCCTCCTTTTTGTTACACACCCCCAGGAAGCAGCCCGTAGCAGCTATCTAACTCTCAGGTACCTATTTACTGCTATGTAACAGGTGCATCAGGGTGAAAGAAACATTTTGCCCACTTGTCTCCGCCTCCACCGGGGATCGAACCCGAAACCTCAGGACTACGAATCCGAAGCGCTGTCCACCCAGCTGTCAGGCGCCCCTACCTCCCATTCCCTGCTCCCCCACCCATTCCTTGCCCCCCCTCCAAACCTTCGCGCGCGTGCGTGCGCGTGTGTGTGTACTCACCTAACCTAATTGTATTTACCTAATTGTGCTTGCGGGGGTTGAGCTCTGGCTCTTTGGTCCCACCTCTCAACCGTCAGTGAACAGGTGTACAGGTTCCTGAGCCTATTTGGCTCTGTCATATCTACACTTGAAACTGTGTATGGAGTCAGCCTCCACCACATCACTTCCTAATGCATTCCATTTGTCAACCACTCGGACACTAAAAAAGTTCTTTCTAATATCTCTGTAGCTCATTTGGGCACTCAGTTTCCACTTGTGTCCCGCGCGCACGCACGCACGCACGCACGCACACGCGCGCACACACACACACACACACACACACACACACACACACTCACTCTCTCACTCTCAGAGAGAGAGAGAGAGAGAGAGAGAGAGAGAGAGAGAGAGAGAGAGAGAGAGAGAGAGAGGAAGGGGGGGGGAGGGGGGGAACCTGCAGAGGACACGGTAAACCTGCGACCTGATGTAAACCAGGTGTTTCAGTAGGCTGCACGAAACACCCGCACAACCCAAGTTGCACGCAGGTCAACAATTTATTTGGTTGAAGCCAGAGAATGCTTGGTTGCTCGTGCTCAAGATCACCATCTCTGAAAACAAAAGATTTGTAACATTAACGTAATTTTAAAGTTTTAAAGATTTGCAACATTGATTTACACGGTTGTGTGGAGGTGACAACAGACACCAGCAAAGCACGCAGGTGTGTGTGGACGAGGAAATGACTGAGGAAACCGGTGAGGAAATACTGTATGGTGTGGACACACTTAAATCGTGGACCAACTTGCTTGGAAGGTGGGCGGCAGGTACGCATGGCAGCTCTAATCTGTCTACTCGCTGTACTTCTGTACAACACAAGCTGTAATTCAACGTTCCTCAGCTTGATTACAGCAAAAGTCAGTTTTGCAGTGGACCACATTCTCGCTAAATCTTGATTGTATAATATTGGGGGTTCTTGTGGTAGATGATTGTGATTCGTGGTGCGTGTTCCCATACAAGTGCTGGCCTGACGCTCCCAGTACCCCCATAGTTCACAACCCGTCCTCCTACAAATTACGTCGCTTTTCCCCCGTATGCGCTACGGCCAAACATCGACTTAATTCAAAATGGAAATTTATTTTCCAATTAAATTTTGGATAAGTTTTTTTTCCAAAACAGCAAATTAAGGGTCCTCTGGTAGGTTTGGAGGCCAGGAGGTTCTCCTAAGGTCTCTAAACTTCATGAAAACTGTTAATTGAAAGTTTACTCTCCTAATCTAACAGACTTAAGCCAGAGGACTCAAAACAGAAAACGGGACAGTACGTCACTTTCGTGAACCGAGTTCATTTTGAATTACATCGATTTTTAGCCCGAGTGCACATACGGGCGAAAAGCGACGTATTTTGTATTCGACGTGCGATAATGGGTTGGTTGACAACACAGTTGCCAGAGAACAATTGCAGCCACCTTGCTTGAACACTCACGATAATTGTTGCTGCCAGAGGCGCCGACCTTATTGTGCACCCCATACTCACCCCCCTGTGAATGGTGGTATAGTGCACCCCCTTACTCATCCTGTGAATGGTAGTGTATTATGCACCCCTTACTCATCCTGTGAGCGGTAGTGTATTGTGTACACTATACTCATCCTGTGAGTCGTAGGTGAACAGGGGCATCGGGGTAACTCTGTCCATTTGTTTCCGCCTCCACCGGGGATCGAATCCTGATCCTCAGGACTACGAATCCGAAGCGCTGTCCACACAGCTATCAGTCTGCGAGTGAGTCACCTGCTCACCGTCACTGTGGGCAGGTGATTCACCATCGGTCATGGTACCCCACATCCCTGCACCTTACCCCTGTACCTTGACATGGTATCATTTATGTAACCTGGGTAAGGTAAGGTATGGTATGATAAAGTAAGGTATGGGAGGATTTGGATGATTTGGGATTTGGATTTGATCTATTGGGAGGATTTGTTCGTTGGTAATGTATGGGATTGCACGTAATCCAAAGGAAGTCTGGAGGCTTCAACTGAAGCCAGTCCAAATTTGAGCTATAACCAGGCAGTTATAACGTAGTAGTTGAACTACGTTATCTTTGGCGTAGGTAACGTAGTTCATTAACCGTACGCTCCTGCTTCACATATATTTATCATTGATATATATCACCTTACTGTGATTTCTTTGTGTAATTGTTTGATTTATTGTACACAGTCACGCACTGACCCCCGCGGCCAAAATTGGCCCTGGGACTTACTCTCAGTATCCAACTACATTAAATACAAGTCTCATACATTTGACGGAACGCGAGCCGTGAGGGTGGACGGGGGGGGGGGTTGAGTGTTAATGTCGGCACGTGTTAGTGAGGGCCACACTCTCTCATTATCGTGTTAGTCTACACTCACTCACTCCTGTCTCTGCCCTCATGCTTCTTATTATCTCATTGCTGTTTCCACTACCTCTTTGTCTTGACGCTCGCCGCGTTCACCTGTGGCCCGGGGCTAACAACATCGATGTAGTCTGTAATTGACCACAGTCACGCGCCCATAACAACACCACACAGTAAGAAGTGAACGTCAGAAGGTCTTTTAGCCAATTGGAGGCAGTCCCTACATATTTATCTACCCAAACTCATTCATGTGTGTGTGTAACCTAGTCTTGAAACAATCGACCGATCCCACATCGAGCCTTCCCCCTGGCCGGGCTCGGGGAGTAGAACTCTGGAAATCCTCTCCAGGTATGCACACCTATTATAGGGAGGATGGGGAATAGGGGAATACAGCTACAATATCATTGACAAACATTCCCTACAAAGTCCTCAAGGAATAACAAAGATAAGACTAGTTAAACACCTAGAGAGAAAAAGATATAAACAGACACAAACAGGCTTTAAGGAAGGGAAAAATGATGCTTGAAGAACCTATTGGCGTCTGTGATATAGTAATGGAAATAAGAAAGGACATAGTCTGGACAGATTACGTATTTTTAGATTTCCAAAAAGCCTTTGGCACAGCATTACACGAGCTTGACACGCAGGTGGAAGTGGATGACCTCTGACATGAATAACAGGGTCTTCTTATTGAACACAACTCACCTAGTCGTGTTTGCGGAGGTTGAGCTTCGGCTCATTGGCCGAACTTTGGCTCTCTTCGCCTCTCAACTGTCAATCAACTGGTATACATATTCCTGAGCCTACTGGATTCAATCATATCTACATTTGAAACTGTGCATGGAGTCAGCCTCCACCACATCACTGCCTAATTCATTACACCTGTTAACTGCTAACACTGAAAAAGTTCTTTCTATCGTCCCTGTGGCTCATTTGGATACTTTCCACCAGTTTCCACTTGTTTACGTACCACCTGTGCTAAACTGTTTATCTGCCCTGACAATTCCTCTGATAATTTCATAGGTAGTGATCATGTCTTCCCTAACTCTTCTGTCTTCCAATGTTGTGAAGTTTAAAGTAATGTTGTGAAGCTCCAGTAATCTTTCCTCGGATCTCATTCCTTTCAGTTTGGGGACTAGCCTAGCTGGTGGCATACCTCTGAACCTGTTCTAACGTCGTTGTGTGTTTGACTAGATGTGGACTCCAGGCTGGAGCTGCATATTACAGTATTGGTCTGACATATGAGGTATACAAGATTCTGAATGATTCCTTACACAAGTTTGTGAAGGCAGTTCTTATATATTCGCCAGATATGCATACGCCGCTGATGTTATCCTGTGCTATTTTATTTTGTTATTTATTGCATACAAAACACTGTCAAAGACCAGATCATCATTCAGGAACGTTAATAAGAAGGCATTCAGATAACTGTACACCGCCTACGTGAGACCAGTCTTAGAACATGTAGCCCCCAGAGTGCCCCCCCCCCCTCCCCCCTTCTCAAATTAACCCAAGGAAACTTGAAAAGTGCAGAAGTTTACAAAGAGGCTCGTGCCAGAAATAGAATGGATGGGGGTATGAAGGAAGACTGAAAGAACCAGACCCTTACGTCGCTAGAAAAAGAGAAAGGAAACATGTTAAGAGACAAAATATTAGTGTGATTAACAGAGTGGAAAGAGAGGAAATGTTCACATTGAATACCAGTAGAATGAGGTCATGGATGGAAGCATGAGAAACAGACGTGTCATAGATATGTGAGAGAATTTTATTTTGGCGTAAGAGGAGTGGGAAAATGGAATGAACTATATGAACAGTTTGAAGAGGCGAGCCACCATTCAGAATTTTAAAAGTATATATGCTAGAAAAATGTCAGGAGTTGTTTCATTAGACAACCAGCGGCTTGAAAGGTGTGATCAAAGCGCGAAAGCGTTCGAGCCTGCAGGTAGAAATAGGTGAAATAAGTGATTTCATCTTTTTGTATTTTATCTAAATAGGTGAAACTCACTCACCGACAGGTGTCCGTCCGTGTAGGAATTAGTTACACAGGTGTAGTAAAGGTTTAAGTGGCACAACTGAGGAGCTGGAACCTGTGTCAAACACAAATAGGTATAAAGGAAGAGGTCCTTGGTGTGTGATGGAGACGGGTGACACCTGGAGGAGCCTCAGGGCGTCACGTCCCGCCCTGGCTGCTTTTACACTCATTCCCTAATGAGTGCTGCTGCCTCCTCCTCCTGCCTACACACTCCCCTTTCTTGTCCAGTCGTGCGTCCCGCCTTCCCCGGCCTCCTGGTCCTCTGCATCTGCCTGCCCACACTCCTACCCTTATGATCTCTCTTGCTCATCCCGTAGCTTCCTTCTCCCTGCTACCCTACTCCCGTGACCCAGTAATCTCCACCCATGCCCCCAGTAACCCCCACCACCCACGCCTGCACCCCTCCCCGTCTTGTCCCATGGGTCCCCACTCGTGCGGTGTCATCACCCTCACCTGGAGTTTCAGCAGTAGTTCCCGCCCAGCGGTTGTGCCTCACTGTTTCTTTACACGCTTATAGTTCTTCTTCCCTCTGGACCGTATTGAAAGTTCTCGTGTTGGTATTAAGTTCAAGGTGGAGCTCTAATGTTGTTAAGACTGGCTGTAAGGCCCTACGTTGGTGTGTTAACTGCCAGAACCAATAGCCAGGATGAGCTGGCTGCCAACCAGAAGGCCTGGGTAGTGCACGCGACGGTGGAAATGTCCACCGTGTAGTGGTGGTATATGTAATAGTAATGTCGTGTAATGAATTGTATTCCCCTCGGGGGAGGCTCATCTTAGACAACATGCCAATCGTTCTACTTCACAAGTCAGTTTTAACAATTTAGAAGGCAGTAGCTGGCCTAGCAGGAGTGGGCGGGGCCCAGTGTGCCCGCCAACATTATTTGCTGGGCGCCATTGGATGGGACCCTCAGTTATTTTAATCCTGGAAAGGATTATTATACTAGAGATGACGCCCTGTGGTGTAATGCCAGCTCGTCTCCTCTGGTCCTGGATTTGGTTCTGATACCAAAAAAAAAAAAAAAAAAAAAGCTGGGGGTGGGGGGGTTAGTAAGGAAAATTGTGAGAGATGGCTGGCGGTCAGGTATACAGGTAAATGTTGCTTGAGCATCGTCAAGTTTGGCGACAATCCATTTTGAGATTGTGTAAAGGGTTTCCCTCTCCCCTCATCTGGTTCTTCTCTCCCTTCCCTCACCTGGTTCCTCTCTCACTCCCCTCACCTGGTTCTTCTCTCTCTCCCTCCCCTCACCTGGTTCTTCTCTCTCTCCCTCCCCTCACCTGGTTCTTCTCTCTCTCCCTCCCCTCACCTGGTTCTTCTCTCTCTCGCTCCCCTCACCTGGTTCCTCTCGCTCCCCTCACCTGGTTCCTCTCGCTCCCCTCACCTGGTTCCTCTCGCTCCCCTCACCTGGTTCCTCTCGCTCCCCTCACCTGGTTCCTCTCGCTCCCCTCACCTGGTTCCTCTCGCTCCCCTCACCTGGTTCCTCTCGCTCCCCTCACCTGGTTCCTCTCGCTCCCCTCACCTGGTTCCTCTCGCTCCCCTCACCTGGTTCCTCTCGCTCCCCTCACCTGGTTCCTCTCGCTCCCCTCACCTGGTTCCTCTCGCTCCCCTCACCTGGTTTTTCTCGCTCCCCTCACCTGGTTCCTCTCGCTCCCCTCACCTGGTTCCTCTCGCTCCCCTCACCTGGTTCCTCTCGCTCCCCTCATCTGGTTCTTCTCTCCCTTCCCTCACCTAGTTCCTCTCTCTCTCCCCTCACCTGGTTCCTCTCTCTCTCCCCTCACCTGGTTCCTCTCTCTCCCTCCATAGTGTAGGAGTTGTATATTGAGAGCTTTGGTGGTAGGAGTGTTGGTGTGTGTTGTGGGTGATGTGGTTGAGGGGCGTGAGTGATGTGTGAGGGAGGGGAAGGTTGTGGCCAGTGTGTCACGTGTGGTGTAGTTGACTCTCAATCATGGACTTGGTTTCAGTGCTGGTCCTCTCCCCTTGCATCATTTACTCCTCCATCCTTTGCACACACTTTGTTTAGCCTCATTTATGCATTTCCCCACCTTGCCAACTACTTGTTTCCTGCCTTTTGTCTGCTACTAGAGCACCGGGTTGTCCGTGCTGCATGACCTTGTAGTGTGGCGCAGGCTGGCCCCGCAGGTGGCCCCGCAGGTGGCCCCGCAGGTGGCCCCGCAGGTGGCTCGTGAGGCATATATTAAGGCAGGAGCGTGCCACCAGTAAGGTGAGGCGGCCACTTAACACTACTTGGCCAACCCGCCTCTCACCCACGGTTTGACTAGCTCGTTTTCATTCTCGTGCTTTGTCTAGCTTTTGGAATAGTATTATAAGTTACTTTTGTTTGTGGGATGTATTGAAGGATAGCTTGGATCCTGGTAGTGGTGGTGGTATCCAGATCCCGTGTACCGTTAGACGCACTTCTTGCAAGCATGTCACCCTGTACAGTGGCACCTTCCTACACTCGCTGCCAACTATGTAAACATTGCGTAGAGTTAGATGCGTCTCTGCTTCCTGCCCGTGTTCGAGACACGCCGGTGTGGGGGGAGGGGGAGGGGCCAGGGAGAGGAGGTAGCGTCAACAACACCCAGGAAGTTGTGTGCAGGTAAAGTGCCGCTGCCGCCGCCTCCGACGCCGCTACGCCAGCGTTCTCAACGCTCCAGTAATCCAGACCCCGAGGGTATATCTCGGGGCTTAGTCCTGCAACCATTTATTTACGCCACACCACCTTCCTTCTTCCCACCCACCCACCTAACTCTTCCTTCCTCTCTCTCCCCTTCCCCTTCTTCCTCTCCTTCCCCTTCTTCCTCCCCTTCCCCCTCTCCCTCCCCTTCCACTTCCCCTTCTCTCTCCCCCCTTCCCCCTCTCTCTCCCCTTCCTCTCTCTCTCCCCTTCCCCTCTCTCTCCCCTTCCCCTCTCTCTCCCCTTCCCCTCTCTCTCCCCTTCCCCTCTCTCTCCCCTTCCCCTCTCTCTCCCCCTTCCCCTCTCTCTCCCCCTTCCCCTCTCTCTCCCCTTTCCCCTCTCCCTCTCCCTTCCCCCTCCCCCTCTCCTTCCCCCTCCCCCTCTCCTTCCCCCTCCCCCTCTCCTTCCCCCTCCCCCTCTCCTTCCCCCTCCCCCTCTCCTTCCCCCTCCCCCTCTCCTTCCCCCTCCCCCTCACCTCATTGTTGGACGCACGTGGTCACACAGGTGGTCACACAGGTGGTGACCGCATTCATCGCCTGCATATTGCCAGCACTTAACTCACCAGCAGTTGGGAAGAGCAGCACCAACACTGCGTGCACATGTTCATCTTCTCCAAGTGTGACCACACCCCATCTGGCCCCAGACCTTCTTGACCAGCGGCGCTGTACACCCCCACTCTGCTATACCCCGCCCCTTCCTCCCCACGGGCTTCACACTAAGATGTTGCAGAAGGGAGTACAGTTGTGCACACTGATACAGTAGTACCCCCCCCCCCCCCCGACACGAGAGAGAGGCCAAGCTTAGCTTAGCTGTCAACACACGGTCAGCAAGGCGGACAGTCCGCCGGCTATCATAACTTATACTATATTTCCCATTTCTAATGTTTCCCTTCGCCTGTGCCTCTCCATTCTCTTTAACCCCCGCCCCCCCCCAACCTCCACAATCAACTTACTATTGTAAGAGAGAAGTGTTGTAGAGCACCGGCGGAGGTTGTAGGGTGGTGAGGGAGAGCGGAGGTGCCTTCTGAATACTCCAAGTTCTTTACCCTTTGTGGGGTTGACGGGTCAAGCTCCGCCCCGCCCGTTCACGCCCATCCCCGCCCGTGATGGACTACCATGATGGTGAAATATGGAACACAGAGAATAATCTTTTCAGATGTGATAGGAAACTCCAGCTACAGGGTGAGGGGGGGGGGGGTCAGCCTCTACATCATGGACACACTCATCTGTACTGAGCTGCTAAACACCACAAATGATATGGTGGAAGTGCTGATAATCAAAATATAGATCTTAAATGTAGTTAGTGTCCTTGTATACAAGTCACCGGAGGCAAATCCTCAGCAGTTTAAAGACCAACTAATGAAGATGAGCACTACTTGGAAAACCCTCACAAATCCAGCCCCGATCATCATCCTGCTTGGGGACTTCAACCTACGGCACCTGAAATCGAAGAACCCTGGCTAATACAGTAATATCAGAAAGAATACCAGGAAGTAGCCTAAATGAACAGGCACATGCAAATGACCTGCTACGGATGTGCGATAGGTTTGCCTTAAATCAGTAAATAGTAGAACCAACTGAGGAGGAGAACACGCTGGACCTCATTTTCACTAATAATGATGAATTGATCAGGGACATAATGATTACAAATACCTGTTACTCAGATCACAACTTAATTGAAGTTCTGACAAGCATGGGGAATAGACCTTCAAAACCAGTCCCGATGCCCGGTGGAGGAGATTTCAGCAAATTCAACTTCAATAATAAACAGATAAACTGGGAGCAAATGAACCAAGACTTTACAGAAATAAGCTGGGAAGAACAGTAAGAAAATACAAACCTGAACCAGTGCCTGAAAAAAATAAACTCAGTAGCACTAGAAATATGTTCAAACCGCATACCCCTAAGAAAAAAGAGGAAGAGATGCAGATTGGAACGGGAACGTCGTTCCCTCTATAGGCGAAGAAAACGAATCGCGGAACAACTTGGGAGTCGCACCCTATCTCAAGAACGGCGAAGGTTAGTTAGAGAAATAGAAACAATTGAACTAAAGCTACAAGAATCATACAAAACCCAAGAGAGGCAAAGAGAGGAAAAAACCATCAGTAAAATAGAGAGAAATCCGAAATATTTTTTCTCCTATGCAAAATCAAGATCAAAAACCACATCTAGTATCGGGCCACTGCGAAAGGGAGATGGATCTTTCACCGATGACAACAAAGAAATGAGTGAGTTACTGAGGAAGCAGTACGACTCTGTTTTCAGCGAGCCATTAAACTCACTAAAGATTGATAACCCAAATGAATTTTTCATGGATATGATACTAACATCAAATCATATATCAGACGTCACCCTATTCCCACTGGATTTTGAGGAAGCCATAAACAGTATGCCTATGCACTCTGCACCAGGCCCGGATTCTTGGAACTCCATATTCATCAAGAACTGTAAAAAACCATTATCGCAGGCTCTTCACATTCTTTGGAGGCAAAAAGCCTAGATACTGGCGTTATCCCTAACATACTAAAAACAGCAGAGATAGCACCACTTCATAAAAGTTGAAATAAGACAGAGGCAAAATATTACAGACCGATAGCACTAACATCGCACATCATAAAAATCTTTGAGAGAGTGCTAAGAAATAAGATCACAAAATACATGGAATCACAGCATCTCCATAACCCCGAACAACATGGTTTCAGAACAGGGCGCTCTTGCCTGTCACAGTTGCTGGACCACTATGACATGGCATTAGATGCTATGAAAGACAGACAAAACGCTGATGTAATTTACACAGATTTCGCAAAAGCCTGTGACAAATGTGACCATGGTGTTATTGCACATAAAATGCGTTCAAAAGGAATTACCGTAAAAATAGGCAGATGGATCTACAATTTCCTGACTAATAGAACCCAATGTGTAATAGTCAACAAAATCAAATCCAGCCCATCAACCGTGAAGAGCTCAGTCCCCCAGGGTACTGTGCTTGCTCCAGTACTTTTTCTCATCCTCATATCGGACATAGACAAGAACACAACCTATAGTACTGTATCATCCTTTGCAGATGACACTAGGATTTTCATAAGAGTAGATAACATAGAGGACACGGCAAACCTCCAATCAGATGTAAATCAGGTCTTTCTATGGGCTACAGAAAATAATATGGTGTTTAACGAAGATAAGTTCCAGCTCATGCGCTACGGAAAAATGAAAATATAAAAACGGAAACCACGTACAAAACAGTCAAATAATAACATAGAACGAAAAGGCAATGTAAAAGATTTGGGTGTACTCATGTCGGAAGACCTTACCTTTTAAAGATCACAATAAAGTAGCCGTCACAACTGCAAGAAAAATGACAGGTTGGATAACAAGAACTTTTCACACTAGAGATGCTATACCGATGATGATACTTTTCAAGACGCTAGTACTCTCTAGAGTGGAGTACTGCAGCACAATGACAGCCCCTTTCGAAGCTGGAGAAATTGCTGACCTGGAGAGCATGAACATCTAAACTACTGGGACCGACTATAAAGCCTAAATCTCTATTCTTTTGAGCGCAGGCGGGAGAGATACATAATAATCTATACGTGGAAAATAGTAGAGGGGCTGGTCCCAAACCTGCACACAGAAATAACACCACATGAGACCAGAAGGCATGGCAGGATGTGCAGAATACCCCCGTTGAAGAGCAGAGGTGCAACAGGTACTCTGAGAGAGAACTCTATCAACATCAGAGGCCCGAGACTGTTCAACACGCTTCCACTACACATAAGGGGCATAACTGGCAAACCCCTCACAGTGTTCAAGAGAGAACTGGATAAGCACCGCCAAAGGATACCTGATCAACCAGGCTGTGACTCGGGCTGCGAGCAGCTGCGTCCGACAGCCTGGTTGACCAGGCCAGCAACGAGGAGGCCTGGTCGATGACCGGGCCGCGGGGACGCTAAGCCCCGGAACAACTCCAAGGTAGGCCCGTTCACGCCCATCCCCGCCCATCCCCGCCCGTCCCCGCCCATCTGCGCCCCCACCCATCCCCGCCCCCGCCCGTTCACGCCCATCCCCTCCCCGCCCGTTCACGCCCATCCCCTCCCCGCCCGTTCACGCCCATCCGCGCCCGTCCCCGTTATTATCAACGTAAGCATCCTGTTCTCTCCATTCCCATATACAACTGTTAAAATTTCCTGTCATTAGTGTCTTCTTTTACTCACATAAAATGTCTTGGAAGTTGGTAAAGGTGATAAAATCTTGTCTTAAGAATAGCGAGTCACTTGGGTGACGTCACGATGAGCCAGCCAGTCATGGAGGAGGTCTGGTTATGACGTCATTGAGTGTTGGCAGTGGTCGTTGGCGTCCTCCTCCTTCTGCTGCTGCTCCTCGTTAGTAAGCGGCTCCAAGTGTAGCACATTACTTGTCACACATCCTGTAGATTGGCACTTAATGGCAACACTTTGTTTACCCACTAGTACTCACCTAGTTGAGCTCTGGCTCTGTGATCCCGCCTCTCAACTGTTAATCTACTGGTGTATAGATTCCTGAGCTTCTCCAGCTCCTACATTTCTACATTTGAAACTGTGTATGGAGTCAGCCTCCACCACATCACTGCCTAATGCATTCCACCTGTTAACTTCTCTGACGCTGAAAAATTTCTTTCTAATATCCCTGTGGCTCATTTGGGCACTCAGCTTCCACCTGTGTCTACACACAGTGCTAGTGTATGTATTGTGTATGGTTTTGGGTTTCATGATCGAACTAGAATTAATATTAAAAATTATAAATATTAAACTTGTTCTGTTAGATGTTGTGTGATTAATGAATATTTTATTTGCAGGTGAGTATGTGGTGATGGTGGAGGGAGAGGTGAGTACTGGAGACCACGACTGTGAGTCGGGTGAGTACTGGTCACCACAGATTCATCTACCTGCTGCCCCAGCATCCACGGTGACGTACGTAGTCACCTAGTTGTATTCACCTAGTTGTGCTTGCTGGGGTTGAGCTCTGCTCTTTCCGCCCGCCTTTCAACTGTCACTCGATCAACTGTTACTAACTACTAATCCCCCCCACACCCAGGAAGCAGCCCGTAACAGCTGTCTAACTCCCAGGTACCTATTTACTTGCTAGGTAACAGGGGCATTAGGGTGAAAGAAACTGCTCATTTTGTTTCTCGCCGGCGCCGGGAATCTATGCCCGGTCCACAGGATTTACGTGTACAGCGTGCTGTCCACTCAGCCACCAACGCCCCACGTGTGTGGGGTGGGGGGGGGCAGGATATGCTCTCCACCTGCTGCTGCTGCCCACGTGTTCACACGCCCTCAGTCTCCATCACATTAAACTACTGATTCACCTCAATGTGAATCCCCCCCTTGATCCCCCTCCTCCTATTTATCCCCCCCCCCTCTTAGCCAAGTGTTGTAAATCCAGCACCTGCTGGTTGGTACGTATCACGCAGGTCTGAGATAGCTTTTTTTTTTTTTTTTTTTTTATTAACATATTAGGTACATCTGCATTAGTGCAGCCGCTCTCTCACCCAACACCAAGTCTACGGTTCGTATACGCCAGGCCTCCGGAGGAAGGTTTTGACAAGTGTTTTCAGTCGGGTGGCGGGAGAGGTGTTCCCCGCCTCCCACACGGCTGGCGTCACCTGCTGATGGACTCTTAAGAGTTGTCCTGTCAGTTGTGGACCGCGGCGGTGTTGGACAGGGAACACTCACACAGGTTCAGGCATCTACTGCGTCTTGACATGACAGGCTCAGGCATCTACTGCGTCTTGACATGACAGGTTCAGTCATCTACTGCGTCTTGCCATGACAGGTTCAGTCATCTACTGCGTCTTGACATGACAGGTTCAGTCATCTACTGCGTCTTGACATGACAGGTTCAGTCATCTACTGCGTCTTGACATGACAGGTTCAGTCATCTACTGCGTCTTGACATGACAGGTTCAGTCATCTACTGCGTCTTGACATGACAGGTTCAGGCGTCTACTATGGCTTGAGAGCTCACACCTCTTGAATTACCAATATTGTGACGTCTCAAGTAACGGTCATGACAGTGGAGGTGGCTCAATTACGGGCTCACCATAGCCCGTGCTGCCTGGAACTCTTTGTTCTGAGTTCCGGTGGAGGTGGAAACAAATGGGCAGTTTCTTTCACCCTGATGCCCCTGTTACCTAGCAGTAAATAGGTACCTGGCTACCTATAGGTACACAGCCTCTACGGAATGCTTCCTGGGGATGTGTTACAAAAAGGAGGCCCTGGTCGAGGAGCGGGCCGCGGGGACGCTAAGCCCAGAAGTCTTCTCCAGATAACCACCCGGGGAGCCAATCGGCCGAGCGGACAGCACGCTGGACTTGTGATCCTGTGGTCCTGGGGTCGATCCCAGGCGCCGGCGAGAAACAATGGGCAGAGTTTGTTTCACCCTATGCCCCTGTTACCTAGCAGTAAAATAGGTACCTGGGAGTTAGTCAGCTGTCACGGGCTGCTTCCTGGGGGTGGAGGCCTGGTCAAGGACCGGGTCACGGGGACACTAATGCCCCGAAATCATCTCCAGATAACCTCATTATAACGAGTGGTGTACACACAAGCCACAAGCCTGGTGCGATAGCCACCTTCCCCTCTATACTGAGATTATCAGTAAATATCCCTGTGTGCTGGTCCCATCCCTTCATGCCTTCTTCCGTGTCCTCTCTTCCTTTTCCTTGCCGCTATCTCCCATTTTTACACCTATCCCTACTCCAACGTTTACTCCCATTTATTTCACTCCTGTCTTGCCCCTTTTATTTTCCCCATACTCTTCCCGTTATTCCGTTTCCTCCCCTGTTATTTTGAACCCCCTTTATCTCCTCCTCCTCGTCCTCCATGCTGCCAGCAACATTCCGCCAGGGTCCCTGCCGGTGTGGACATTCCTGGCCTCCCTTCCCTGGCGAGGATTGCGTCTGGTCATAATCCGTGTGAGGTATTCATGTCCGGCGCGTGTGTAATCTGTCCTCTCATTTACCCCCATTGGTTATGGCTCCCTCATTATTAGTTGTGTTCACGTCCCTGCTCTTCCTGCCTTGGGAGCTAATTGTAGCACTGGAATAATACGGTGTAATGACGCCTCGAGAATATCCTGCGGTATTATCCTGGTAACGCGTCTTCTGTAGAGAGTTCTTTATCTCTTTGATAATGTCAGGCAAGTCTCGTTAATTTTGTGGAAACTTGATCAAGCGGCCATATTATTTTATTAACATCCTTATTGACAAAATATACAATATTGCCTGATCTATGTAGTTTTTCAACTATGTGCTATTAAAGTTAAGTGCTGCTCGTATTCACTGCCACACAGGACGAGATCATTCACAAGACAACAAGCCTAAATTGTAGATTGAATCACATGTTTCGTGATGATACAATCTATTGCATCACATATTACACATGTTCGCCTTAGCCTGTGATGACTGTCCCACTGTCCATACACATCCCAAGCCACTGCTCATACAGTTCCCCCCCCCCCCCTCCCCACCTCGTAGGGTTACGGCAGGAGAGCCGGGTACAGGTTGAGGCACTAGTGCTGGCACAAGCTAGGAATACCGGGTATGTTCGCTTCCCACACCACACCATTACCACCAAACTCGTTTTCTCTTTAAAACCGTATATTATGTTATGCTAGGCTGTGTTAGCTTAGGCTGTATTGGGCTCGGTTGGGTTGGGATAGGACGAGGTAGGTGTCAAAATCCGTTGGGGAATAGTGTTGTGTAGGATGTGAGGTCCCTGGGAATAGTGTTGTGTAGGATGTGAGGTCCCTGGGAATAGTTGTGTAGGATGTGAGGTCCCTGGGAATAGTGTTGTGTAGGATGTGAGGTCCCTGGGAATAGTGTTGTGTAGGATGTGAGGTCCCTGGGAATAGTGTTGTGTAGGATGTGAGGTCCCTGGGAATAGTGTTGTGTAGGATGTGAGGTCCCTGGGAATAGTGTTGTGTAGGATGTGAGGTCCCTGGGAATAGTGTTGTAGGATGTGAGGTCCCTGGGAATAGTGTTGTGTAGGATGTGAGGTCCCTGGGAATAGTGTTGTAGGATGTGAGGTCCCTGGGAATAGTGTTGTAGGATGTGAGGTCCCTGGGAATAGTGTTGTGTAGGATGGGAGGTCCCTGGGAATAGTGTTGTAGGATGGGAGGTCCCCGGGAATAGTGTTGTGTAGGATGTGAGGTCCCTGGGAATAGTGTTGTAGGATGTGAGGTCCCTGGGAATAGTGTTGTAGGATGTGAGGTCCCTGGGAATAGTGTTGTGTAGGATGTCAAGTCCCTGGGAATAGTGTTGTAGGATGGGAGGTCCCCGGGAATAGTGTTGTGTAGGATGTGAGGTCCCCGGGAATAGTGTTGTGTAGGATGTGAGGTCCCCGGGAATAGTGTTGTGTAGGATGTGAGGTCCCCGGGAATAGTGTTGTGTAGGATGTGAGGTCCCCGGGAAGTGTTGTAGGATGTGAGGTCCCTGGGAATAGTGTTGTGTAGGATGTGAGGTCCCCGGGAATAGTGTTGTAGGATGTGAGGTCCCTGGGAATAGTGTTGTGTAGGATGTGAGGTCCCCGGGAATAGTGTTGTGTAGGATGTCAAGTCCCTGGGAATAGTGTTGTGTAGGATGTGAGGTACCAGGGAATAGTGTTGTGTAGGATGTGAGGTCCCAGGGAATAGTGTTGTGTAGGATGTGAGGTCCCTGGGAATAGTGTTGTGTAGGATGTGAGGTCCCTAGGAATAGTGTTGTAGGATGTGAGGTCCCTGGGAATAGTGTTGTAGGATGTGAGGTCCCTGGGAATAGTGTTGTGTAGGATGTGAGGTTCCTGGGAATAGTGTTGTGTAGGATGTGAGGTCCCTGGGAATAGTGTTGTGTAGGATGTGAGGTCCCCGGGAATAGTGTTGTGTAGGATGTCAAGTCCCTGGGAATAGTGTTGTAGGATGTGAGGTCCCTGGGAATAGTGTTGTGTAGGATGTGAGGTCCCTGGGAATAGTGTTGTGAAGGATGTGAGGTCCCTGGGAATAGTGTTGTAGGATGTGAGGTCCCTGGGAATTGTGTTGTGTAGGATGTGAGGTCCCTGGGAATAGTGTTGTAGGATGTGAGGTCCCTGGGAATAGTGTTGTGTAGGATGTCAAGTCCCTGGGAATAGTGTTGTAGGATGTGAGGTCCCTGGGAATAGTGTTGTGTAGGATGTGAGGTCCCTGGGAATAGTGTTGTGTAGGATGTCAAGTCCCTGGGAATTGTGTTGTGTAGGATGTGAGGTCCCTGGGAATAGTGTTGTGTAGAATGTGAGGTCCCTGGGAATAGTGTTGTGTAGGATGTCAAGTCACTGGGAATTGTGTTGTGTAGGATGTCAAGTCACTGGGAATTGTGTTGTGTAGGATGTCAAGTCACTGGGAATTGTGTTGTGTAGGATGTGAGGTCCCTGGGAATAGTGTTGTGTAGGATGTGAGGTCCCTGGGAATAGTGTTGTGTAGGATGTGAGGTCCCTGGGAATAGTGTTGTGTAGGATGTCAAGTCCCTGGGAATAGTGTTGTGTAGGATGTGAGGTCCCTGGGAATAGTGTTGTGTAGGATGTGAGGTCCCTGGGAATAGTGTTGTAGGATGTGAGGTCCCTGGGAATAGTGTTGTGTAGGATGTGAGGTCCCTGGGAATAGTGTTGTAGGATGTGAGGTCCCTGGGAATTGTGTTGTGTAGGATGTGAGGTCCCTGGGAATAGTGTTGTAGGATGTGAGGTCCCTGGGAATAGTGTTGTAGGATGTGAGGTCCCTGGGAATAGTGTTGTAGGATGTGAGGTCCCTGGGAATAGTGTTGTAGAATGTGAGGTCCCTGGGAATAGTGTTGTAGGATGTGAGGTCCCTGGGAATAGTGTTGTGTAGGATGTCAAGTCCCTGGGAATAGTGTTGTAGGATGTGAGGTCCCTGGGAATAGTGTTGTGTAGGATGGGAGGTCCCCGGGAATAGTGTTGTGTAGGATGTGAGGTCCCCGGGAATAGTGTTGTGTAGGATGTCAAGTCCCTGGGAATAGTGTTGTGTAGGATGTGAGGTCCCCGGGAATAGTGTTGTGTAGGATGTCAAGTCCCTGGGAATAGTGTTGTGTAGGATGTGAGGTCCCTGGGAATAGTGTGTAGGATGTGAGGTCCCTGGGAAGTGTTGTGTAGGATGTGAGGTCCCCGGGAATAGTGTTGTGTAGGATGTCAAGTCCCTGGGAATAGTGTTGTGTAGGATGTGAGGTCCCTGGGAATAGTGTTGTGTAGGATGTGAGGTCCCTGGGAATAGTGTTGTGTAGGATGTCAAGTCCCTGGGAATAGTGTTGTGTAGGATGTGAGGTCCCTGGGAATAGTGTTGTGTAGGATGTGAGGTCCCTGGGAATAGTGTTGTGTAGGATGTGAGGTCCCCGGGAATAGTGTTGTGTAGGATGTCAAGTCCCTGGGAATAGTGTTGTGTAGGATGTGAGGTCCCTGGGAATAGTGTTGTGTAGGATGTGAGGTCCCTGGGAATAGTGTTGTAGGATGGGAGGTCCCCGGGAATAGTGTTGTAGGATGGGAGGTCCCTGGGAATAGTGTTGTAGGATGGGAGGTCCCTGGGAATAGTGTTGTAGGATGGGAGGTCCCCAGCAATACTGTAGCGAGCCGCCTGCTGTGCTAAATGTGTCCGTCAGGTGACCAGGCCTAACATTTTCCTAATGGGTTAACTGTGTCTCCACAATAAGGTGATGTTATGACCTTTATGCAAGTTGGGGAAGGTGATACCTCGTACTGTAAGGTCGGTATTCCAGACTTAAACTCTACGATACATTTCCTGTCTTGTTGTGGTGGGTCTGCAGTCTTACTGATTAACCACCAGAGTTGGATGGTCATCTATTCGCTGATGGCCCATGACAGTAGCATCAGGCACTCCTGTGCACTCCCGTTATCACTTGTTAACTGTTATCACGCCAGGTCTAGGACACAAATGTAACGTTATTAGGAATTATCTAAGTACAGAGAGGCTTGTTACATTGCACATAACAAGGACTGTGGAATGAATAATTGGAGACTGTGGTTAATGTGGCGATGTTTCCTATGCCGGAGGGCACTTGCGGCTACCTGGATGGGTGGCAGTAGGTCCATCACCCCCTCAGCTGCTACTGTCCGGCAAGGAACAGAACAGCTTGGACTTAATGTGTTGAGAGAAGTTGATGGTTGAAGGCCATATTCTGCACCATAGTGCGAGCCGCGCCACCTTCACACACCTTAACTTTCCTGACAGTCAGCTCCTTGACATGCAAGTTATGCAACTGTTCTCGCACTCGCGGCAGGTCGGAATGCTCAGGCTTTTATTGTTTGTTAAATGGATCTGTAGTGGAGCCGGGTACAGTATGGAAGGTGGCGGGGCTGGGTACAGTATGGAAGGTGGTGGGGCAGGGTACAGTATGGAGGGTGGTGGGGCAGGGTACAGTATGGAGGGTGGTGGGGCAGGGTACAGTATGGAAGGTGGTGGGGCAGGGTACAGTATGGAAGGTGGTGGGGCAGGGTACAGTATGGAGGGTGGTGGGGCAGGGTACAGTATGGAAGGTGGTGGGGCAGGGTACAGTATGGAAGGTGGTGGGGCAGGGTACAGTATGGAGGGTGGTGGGGCAGGGTACAGTATGGAAGGTGGTGGGGCTGGGTACAGTATGGAAGGTGGTGGGGCAGGGTACAGTATGGAAGGTGGTGGGGCAGGGTACAGTATGGGAGGTGGTGGGGCAGGGTACAGTATGGAAGGTGGTGGGGCAGGGTACAGTATGGAAGGTGGTGGGGCAGGGTACAGTATGGAAGGTGGTGGGGCAGGGTACAGTATGGAAGGTGGTGGGGCTGGATACAGTATGGAAGGTGGTGGGGCAGGGTACAGTATGGAAGGTGGTGGGGCTGGGTACAGTATGGAAGGTGGTGGGGCCGGGTACAGTATGGGAGGTGGTGGGGCAGGGTACAGTATGGAGGGTGGTGGGGCAGGGTACAGTATTGAAGGTGGTGGGGCAGGGTACAGTATGGAAAGTGGTGGGGCAGGGTACAGTATGGAAGGTGGTGGGGCAGGGTACAGTATGGGAGGTGGTGGGGCAGGGTACAGTATGGAAGGTGGTGGGGCAGGGTACAGTATGGAGGGTGGTGGGGCAGGGTACAGTATGGAGGGTGGTGGGGCAGGGTACAGTATGGAGGGTGGTGGGGCAGGGTACAGTATGGAGGGTGGTGGGGCAGGGTACAGTATGGAGGGTGGTGGGGCAGGGTACAGTATGGAGGGTGGTGGGGCAGGGAACAGTATGGAAGGTGGTGGGGCAGGGTACAGAAGGATGAGTGCAGGCGCTGGTGTAGGCTGGAGGGTCGGCCTGAGCCTGCATCACACACCAGCAGTTTGCGCTAAGGAAGAGGAGCAGCTGCCGCGAGGCGTGATGAATTAATTGGGTGTGTGAAGCTGCCAGCAGTCAGGTATTGACGGTTCTCCCGCTGGATGATGAGGTCCCTGACAGCCTCCAGGTCACACGGGCTCCTGCTCGACCCTTTTCACTGCCTCGCTCCAGCGTCCTGGTGCCACCTCTAGCCCTGTCATGTGATCATTGACGGCGTCGGTTTATTGGAGCGACTGGTTGTCTGCCCAGGTACACTCCACTTTATTGGGGGTAAAAGCAGGTACTGAGGTCTTTATTTATAGAAGTTTCTTTTCATAATTAAAGTTTGTTAGAATTAAAGATTTTGTGGGAAATTCCCAGTCGAACTGTGATACTGATTCATGGACAAAATTATATTCCAACTATACATGGACGCAAGAGGCTTAGCAGATGAGTAGAGGTATACAGCAGGTCTCGGGACGACGGCTGAACATAACCATAACCTTATACCATAATATATAACCATAACATAACCTCCCGTACGATAACGCAGTAGACATATGTTAACAATTTATCTATAACCCAAGAACTGTTTAACCCCAGAAATTTGAACAGACTAGAAACGATAATTTTTTCGGTTTGATATTAAAGTATGAAGGAACATTACTATCACAGTAACTATGATCACAAATTAAGTCCAAACAATGATGCAGTAATAGACCTGGACGAAATATCAGACGTGTTGAGAGATTCAGTAAACATCATCATCAATAATAAACATAATAAAAAAAATGTAAACACAACTTTCAATGTCTCAAATTTTCACAGTAGAATAACAACAGTACTGGAGTGAAAGATAAGGAAGGAAATGCAAAATGAAACCAGTGAGAAGTAGAGGTGCCATAGACACAATCAGAGAACACTGAACATCAGAGGTTCACAGCTGTTCAGCACCCTCCCAGCAAGCATTAGAAATATTGCCGGAACAAAGTTGGACTTCCTCAAGAAGCATTTAGATAAGTTATTGCAAGAAGTGCCGTACTAACCAGGCTCTAGTGGATATTTGGCCTGCGGGCCGCTCCAAACAACAGCCTGTTGGACCAAGTTATCACAAATCGTGGCCGGGCTCGGGGAGTAGAACTCCCAGAACCCTCCCCAGGTAAACTCCCCCAGGAGCCATTCTGAACTACAAAATTTCAGTACAAGTCCTACAATTTGAAAGTAAAAATCTATAAAACCTGCATGAAACATGACGCCTTGCAAATTAAAAAAAGTGACAAAGAAGATTGCTGACGACTCCACAGAAGAAGGAAAAAGATAAATGATCAAGCTGTGGTGGTACAGTGGTAGAATAAGCGGCTGGGAGTTCCTTGGTTGTGGGTTCGAGTCACCGCAGAGCTCCAGTGGATTTTCTTGTTGATATATATCACGTTAGTGTGATTTCTGTGTATTTGAATAATAATGATACCTGGTTGATGGGGCTCTGGGAGTTGTTCTACTCCCCAAGCCCGGCCCGAGGTCAGGCTTGACTAGTGAGAGTTTGGTCCACCAGGCTGTTGCTTGGAGCGGCCCGCAGGCCCACATACCCACCACAGCCCGGTTGGTCCGGCACTCCTTGGAGAAAACTGTCTAGTTTTCTCGTCCACGGTTGTTCCGGCAATATTTCTTATGCTCGCTGGGAGGACGTTGAACAACCGTGGACCTTTATACAGTGTTCCCTGATTGTGCCTATGGCACCCCTGCTCTTAACTGGTTCAAATCTCCATTTTCTTCCATATCGTTCACTCCAGTATGTTGTTATTTTACTGTGTAGATTTGGGACCTGGCCCTCCAGTATTTTCCAACGTGTATATTATTTGGTATCTCTCTCGTACATTTGGAGAGCTTTGAGACGATCCCAATAATTTAGGTACTTTATCGCGTCTATGCGTGCCGTATATGTTCTCTGTATTCCCTACTATTTCAGCAATCTCTCCTGCTCTGAAGAGGGAAGTGAGTACTGAGCAGTACTCAAGACGGGACAACACAAGTGACTTGAAGAGTACAACCATTGTGATGGGATCCCTGGATTTGAAAGTTCTCGTAATCCATCTTATCATTTTTCTGGCTGCCGCAATATTTGCTTGGTTATGCTCCCTAAACGTTAGATCGTCGGACATTATTTTTCCCAGATCCTTGACATGCAGTTTTCTTACTATGGGAAGATTCGATTGTGTTTTGTACCCTGTATTATGTTTAAGATCTTCTTTTTTGCTGTGCCTGAGTACCTGGAATTTATCACTTTTAAACATCATGCTATTTTCTGCTGCCCAGTCGAAAACTTTGCTGACATCTGCTTGTAGTTTAATAATAGTTTGGTTTATTAATTAAGTAGTTTAATAATAATAATAATAATTTACAAAGGATCTTATTGCCATGTTTACATAGTAGACATTTCTATGTTTTGAGACGCTAGTAATCACGTATGTTATCTCTGGAAGACAAGCATATCAATGTAATATGCACCAAGGCTGATATTATACCTGCAAGTGATGTGACCATCATCCACACACATTTGGGCGGTGAAGGACTGAGGTTACCGGCACCGGTGGATCTGGGCTGGACAGTGACTAAACTTAGGAAGGGAGCGGCGCGCCCCGCCACTAGTCCATTCCCAACTTGCCGCCAAAATCCTCACAGCTCGGTTGATCGGGGCAACCCGTCCTCAACTCAAGTCCATTACATCCAGCGGTCAACCCCAGCCCGTCTTTGAAACAAAGAATCAAAAGTGATTCCATCCACCCGCCAAACCCCCAGTTTATGAATTAAGAACGGTTTACACACGACTCTACTGGTGACGTTCGAAAACTTCCGGACCAAGTGCTTCGACGCTATAAATGCTTCACCTACGTACTACAAATAATCGCCAACAGAACCTAAACACCTAACCTAACCTAACCTATGCCTATATATGCACAATATGCTATTATAATATTAATTTATATTTGAGAAAATGTCTGTTTTGAATGAACAGCAAGTTAAAATTTATGAATGTGTGTGTGGGGTCGACCGCTGGATGTAATGGACTTGAGTTGAGGACGGGTTGCGACCCCACAGGACGCATTCATAAATTTCTACATGCTGTTCATTCATAACTCATTCAAAAATAAGTCAGGGCACCCATTCGTTGAAGCGGAGGAGAGGGTTGTGACAGGGCGGCGTGTTCCTCCGCCTTGACAGTTGTTACCACACCGTCAAACTGTGAGGACCTTAATTACCTTCCCAACAAAGAAGTTCCCGTCTCTCCAGAGGCAGTAGCAAATATTGTAAATGTACATATGTTACTATAAGAATAATCCACAAGACACTTTACATCAAAGACTTGACCTACAGGAAATAAATTAAGTTGGGAATAATCTGGCAATATAAATTAAAGGCCGGATACTTTTTACCTTGACACTTTTATTCCCAGACAGTTTACGCCTCGGCGGAGCACATTGTAGTGTGTTATAACGTGTAAGCTTCCCCCTGGGGCTTCCAGCACAGCCACATGTATAACAACACACATTGACAGTCACCCAACACAGGAAATGTGAGGCATTACCTGCCCCCCCCCCCCCCCGGGGAGCTGCCCTGACCCGTGGTTTACTGGGTGGCGAGGTAACCCCCCGGGGAGCTGCCCTGACCCGTGGTTTACTGGGTGGCGAGGTAACCCCCCGGGGAGCTGCCCTGACCCGTGGTTTACTGGGTGGCGAGGTAACCTCCCGGGGAGCTGCCCTTGCGGTCCTTTGCTGGTGGCGGGACTTCAGGGCCCTGGGGGCCCTGGAGGCAAGGAAAGTCGTGGGACATAGCGGCGGTGAGGCCCGTGAGACCGAGTCCAGGACGCGCACACTTCACCAGACCACACGCCTGCGGAGGCGTGTGGTGGAGGGGACAGGAGAGGATGCCTCGTCGTGTGGTAGAGGTGTGGTGTGGTAGAGGATTAGTTAGGCTTAGTAGTAACGTGGGTGTTGAGTGTGAGAGAGGATAGGGCCTGGTGGACGGGAACTGGTCTTAAGATGGATGGGATTTTTTGTATTTAGAGATGCTGGCATTGTGTGGTAGATTAAAGCTTGGGGTTTTGAGGAGAGTGACGGGTTAGGATGTTTAGCGCTTGATGGCACCCCAGCCTTCCCCTTTAACCCCCCAGCTAGTGGCCTAGTGCGGTGCCATAGTGTTGCTCCTCTGACCTACAAGGTGACGCCAAGCGTGTGACCTTTGACCTACCCAGACTCGCAGCAGCAGTTAAGGCACACGCCTCGCTCCTCTACCGCTCACATCTGCTCACTGGAAACCGAAGAACCGGTTTCCAGTTCTTCGTACTGGAACATCATGATCAACGGGTGTTCATACTAGCATAGAGTAGACATGAGACACTGAGTACGTCACTAGTTTATAGGCATCATTAGCCTAAATGTAAATTCTGGAGAGTTTGAAGAAATATGAAATATGTTTTGTAAATACTGTGCTCCCAACGGAACCAAACTTCGATGTAGTTAGTCGCAAGAATTCAATTTGTTTTATCTGTTTAGAATCGGACAAGATTGATGTTATTGCCGGCGTAGCGTCGCCTTCGGTAGTGATACCTGGCCGCTGGTTGTTGGCCGGGCACGTCAAGTGGGCCACCTGGCCAACAGTATGTTTGTGTTTGACAGTCACACCTCTCCGGGGTGGAGAGCCACCCCGGAGAGGTGTGACTTTCTCCGGGGTAAACACTACAGAAGCCTGGAGGTGACCCAGTCTTGGAGTCATCTTGCACAGTTCCTAACTTGTCTCCAAGACACAGAGAGGATGGACAACCCGTCTTCACGCTGTGTTCATTACACCCAGCCTTCAAGTTCAAGTTTATTGAGAAAAGGAAGTACATCTCAAAAGGATATAGAAGCTACGGCTATTTCTACCCTCGAGGTTCAGCGTCCCACCCCAAAGACACATCAGTTTTAACATGGCGTTCAGTCAAAGTTAGCCTGGATGTGTAGGTTCTGTTGCCAATTATTTGTATTTGTAGCGTGTCGGTGTACAACGTTACTGTTCGAGCAGAGGTCGTAGGTGCTGTTCGATAAATGATCGAACGTGATCAGTCGTGAAGATTTGGTATTGATGAGGACGAGTTCATACGGAATAGACCTTCAAAGAGTGCACTGAGGTACAGAGCTTTTCACTGTGCTTGGACTCTATTATTTTTGGTTGACTGTTGCTCTTTGTGTTCTGTTTGACAGAAAATTTAAAATGCACTGTGCTACTTTACCTGTTATTCCCATTGACTTCCTTTTGTGTGACTCCATGGTCACATTTATCGAAAGCCTTTGCGAAGTCCGTGTATACCACATCTGCATTTTGTTTTTTTTCTCGCGCCTCAGTGATTTTGTCGTAGTGATCAAGTAGCTGTGAGAGGCACGATTTTCCCGCTCGAAATCCATGTTGGCCTGGGTTGTGAAGGTCATTGGTGGCCTGAGCTCATGTAATGTATTTGAGGGTATAGTTAAGGTAGACTTAAGAGGTTTAGAGAACTCTACAAACACCTCCAAAGGATACCAGATCAAACAGGCCTGTGACTCATACGTCAGGCTGCGAGCAGCTGCCTCCAACAGCCTGGTTGACCAGCCGATCAACCGGGAGGGGGGCTATGGTGGGAGACCGGACCGCGAGAATGTTGATCCCAGAAACGTCCACAAGGTAGCCAGGTTTGATGAGAACGGTGTGAAGAAACGGAGCCCAACGACATGGACCACTGAAGAGCGAACACTGACCTTAGCGACCATAAGGCGACCAGTCTAAGACCTGTGAAGATCCATAGTAGCGGAGCCCCCTCCGGCAGTGGGTCGTCTTGGTCACGTTAATTAGTTAAAACGTGAGTGAATTTGTGTAAGTTTTTGGGGTAAGAGAGTCGACGTTAACCGTGGGAGTGAGACCACAGCGACCTGTCCTGAATAATGTATGGCCCGCCATGCAACACCACCCATGCAAATGAGCCTTGTCCAGACACGACGTCACCTGCGCCCGCACCCATGGCCGCCCCATGTCCTCACTCTCACATTATATCATCTGCCCAATATCTTCACTCACCATTATTTCTGTATTATGTACATGTCGGAGAAGAGAGGTGGAGGTGAAGCAGTGTAACATGGTGGGAGGGAATGTTACACTGCTTCATGCTGGGAGAGAAAAAGGGGGTATCTCCACCCCTTTTTCACCCCTCTCATGAAGATCTCCACCCGCCTTTGGTCTCTTGGAGAAGGAGACATCTCCAGGCACTAGAGAGGGCGAGAGAGGGGCGGGGTCAGGGATGCTGTAAAGAGCTAGACGGTGGCGACTTGTGCAGTTAAACTTGTGTAATGTTCGCATGTTCTCATGGCATGACATCACTAATCTTGCTACCACTGGCAACCCTTCTAGTCCAAATCTGTTGTCTCGTTTTTCTCTAGAAAAACTCATATTGTTGAGAAGACAAGTGACCTGGCCATGTGCTCAAGGTGGGAGAGGAGGCTGACCTGGCCATGTGCTCAAGGTGGGAGAGGAGGCTGACCTGGCCATGTGCTCAAGGTGGGAGAGGAGGCTGACCTGGCCATGTGCTCAATGTGGGAGAGGAGGCTGACCTGGCCATGTGCTCAAGGTGGGAGAGGAGGCTGACCTGGCCATGTCCTCATGGTGGGAGAGGAGGCTGACCTGGCCATGTGCTCATGGTGGGAGAAGAGGCTGACCTGGCCATGTGCTCAAGGTGGGAGAGGAGGCTGACCTGGCCATGTGCTCATGGTGGGAGAGGAGGCTGACCTGGCCATGTGCTCATGGTGGGAGAGGAGGCTGACCTGGCCATGTGCTCATGGTGGGAGAGGGAGAGGAGGCTGACCTGGCCATGTGCTCATGGTGGGAGAGGAGGCTGACCTGGCCATGTGCTCATGGTGGGAGAGGAGGCTGACCTGGCCATGTGCTCAAGGTGGGAGAGGGAGAGGAGGCTTTTTTTTACGTTTTGCATTTTTGTGGACTTTTGCCTATATTATTGCTGGTGGTTCTTGTGGTTGTGTATATAGTAGTCGAAGGCTTTACTTGAGACGTGGAATTTGGTACCAAATTGATCATGCATCGTCTAGTGTGGGATGTATACCTGGGTTGAAGACTTGCGAGATTTACGACCGTGCAAGAAATATAAAAGTGGGTCAGCAACACATTTTCAGGCATTTTAATGGTTAGTGAAGCTATGGAAGTTATTTATCAGTGAAGGCCTTACCTACAGTCAGTGTTGATGGTGGGAGAGGAGGCCTGTGGGTGGGTGCAGGGCTTGCCGCCAGTCTGTTGCTCTCAGCACCTATTGATTACCTTCAACAAAGGGGAGTGTTGTGGGGACCCTCGACCACTGAGATGTCACGCACCCCGACACGTGTCCTCGGACCTTGGCCCACGGATGATAGTCTTGGATGGCATAGTTTATATCTTGGTTAAGTACCACCAGCACGCACGGTTCTATAAGAGAATTTGAAATTTGTAGTTTGTTAGCGTGGTATGGAAGGGTTTGGTGGGTGGTGAGTGGAAGTGGCGGTGCACAGGAGGTGGGGGACTGAGCAAGGTGGGTGATGCTGGTCCCACTGTAGTATATTCTGGTCAGTAAAACTGTTCTACAGTATGCGGGGTACGGTACCCGTCCCATGCATACCCCTGCCTTACTACCCCCCCCCCCCACCCCACACTGCCACACCTGTCCCTCTACCAGGGAGCCGGTCAGCCGAGCGGACAGCACGCGGGACTTGTGATCCTGTGGTCCTGGGTTCGATCCCAGGCGCCGGCGAGAAACATTGGGAAGAGTTTCTTTCACCCTATGCCCCTGTTACCTAGCAGTAAAATAGGTACCTGGGTGTTAGTCAGCTGTCACGCTCTGCTTCCTGGGGGTGGAGGCCTGGTCGAGGACCGGGCCGCGGGGACACTAAAAGGCCCCGAAATCATCTCAAGATAACCTCAAGATAACCTACCCTGCCACACCCACACACCTGTCTCTACCCTGCCACACTCTACCCCTCACCTCGCCTTCCTAGCCTCACAGGACATAGTGAGGCTAAGAAGTGAGGCACTTCCTCTCCTCTAAGGTGAGGGGCGGAAGTCCTCTCCCCACTGCCGACCAGTATGGAGGTTGGAGAGTACAACAGCTCTAGATCACAACAACTATTCAACCTGCAGCGGCCTCTCCCCGCTACTGTTCACCCTCGTCCACAACTGTGCAGACGGCGGACCCTGCAGGGCCCTCATCTCTCTTTCAATTTCCAGATGGTTATGAAATTAGATTATGGCTTTGAAATGCTGACTTCTTTTGGGCGTGTTGACTGGCGCAGAAGGCTGGTGGGGGGGGGGGGTCCTCCAGCCTACCCTGGAGGGGGCCCCTCCAGCCTACCCTGGAGGGGGCCCCTCCAGCGTGCCCTGGAGGGGGCCCCTCCAGCCTACCCTGGAGGGGGCCCCTCCAGCCTACCCTGGTGGGGGGCCCTCCAGCCTACCCTGGTGGGGGCCCTCCAGCCTACCCTGGAGGGTATGCCAAGACCCGCTTAATACTCCTGTGTTGTTACCAAATTGTACTTGAGTGGCGAGGATGATGGTGAGCCCATTGTGGCCCCCCTGGCCACACCTGACACTCTAGTTGCCCTGCCCCTGGCCACACCTGGCACTCTAGTTGCCCTGCCCCTGGCCACACCTGACACTCTAGTTGCCCTGCCCTGGCCACACCTGGCACTCTAGTTGCCCTGCCCCTGGCCACACCTGGCACTCTAGTTGCCCTGCCCCTGGCCACACCTGGCACTCTAGTTGCCCTGCCCCTGGCCACACCTGGCACTCTAGTTGCCCTGCCCACACCTGGCACTCTAGTTGCCCTGCCCCTGGCTACACCTGGCACTCTAGTTGCCCTGCCCCTGGCTACACCTGGCACTCTAGTTGCCCGGCCCCTGGCTACACCTGGCACTCTAGTTGCCCTGCCCCTGGCTACACCTGGCACTCTAGTTGCCCTGCCCCTGGCTACACCTGACACTCTAGTTGCCCTGCCCCTGGCTACACCTGGCACTCTAGTTGCCCTGCCCCTGGCTACACCTGGCACTCTAGTTGCCCTGCCCCTGGCTACACCTGGCACTCTAGTTGCCCCCGGCCACACCTGGTGGAAGCAGCTAGTATCCTGTTTCCGGTTGGCATTTCCGCGCTGTGGGTAAGGGGGGGGGTGTTGAGAGGTGCAGAGACGGGGTGGCGTTGAGTAGCGAGGGCTGCCGCTGTCTACTGTAGGTAAAGAAAGCACGGGTACCACTGACCAACACTGCTGGGGGAGTGAGACTCATGGGCATGGCTGGAGGTGTGGGAAGTGCCTCTTGTGTGCCACACTCTGGCTTGGTGGGTTGGGGAGGCTGGGCTTGGTGGGTTGGGGGAGGCTGGTCTTGGTGGGATGGGGGAGGCTGGGCTTGGTGGGTTGGGGGAGGCTGGGCTTGGTGGGTTGGGGGAGGCTGGGCTTGGTGGGTTGGGGGAGGCTGGGCTTGGTGGGTTGGGGGCGGCTGGGCTTGGTGGGTTGGGGGAGGCTGGGCTTGGTGGGTTGGGGGAGGCTGGGCTTGGTGGGTTGGGGGAGGCTGGGCTCGGTGGGTTGGTTGGTGGCGGTCAAGGATGTAAATGACAATTCCAATCGTATTTTCCCTCCCCACTTCTCTCTCTCTCTGGTGCTAGTAAACATAGCCATAAAATCATTACAGTTCAAGGCATCAAGATAATATGCGTGTGGTCATGTGAGGGTCGTCGCCTCATAACACACCTGACTGATGACACACAGGTTCATCCTGGTGTTTGGCACAACACTTCACGTACTGTGCGGGGGAGGGGGGGGGTCTGCGATCCTTGCCCCCCAGTTCAAGGCATCAAGATAATATGCGTGTGGTCATGTGAGGGTCGTCGCCTCATAACACACCTGACTGATGACACACAGGTTCATCCTGGTGTTTGGCACAACACTTCACGTACTGTGCGGGGGGGGGGGGTCTGCGATCCTTGCCCCCTACAACACCATGCATCTGATTGGAAAAAAATCAAAATAAAAACAGTTGCTTAAAACTTGGTGTGGCCTGTGTGGGTGTCAGTGGTGTTAAGCCACCACAGGTATTGACCACCGCAGGTATTGACCACCGCAGGTATTGACCACCGCAGGTATTGACCACCGCAGGTGTTGACCACCGCAGGTGTTGACCACCGCAGGTGTTGACCACCGCAGGTGTTGACCACCGCAGGTGTTGACCACCGCAGGTGTTGACCACCGCAGGTGTTGACCACCGCAGGTGTTGACCACCGCAGGTATTGACCACCGCAGGTATTGACCACCGCAGGTGTTGACCACCGCAGGTGTTGACCACCGCAGGTGTTGACCACCGCAGGTGTTGACCACCGCAGGTGTTGACCACCGCAGGTGTTGACCACCGCAGGTGTTGACCACCGCAGGTGTTGACGACCGCAGGTATTGACCACCACAGGTATTGACCACCGCAGGTGTTGACCACCGCAGGTGTTGACCACCGCAGGTATTGACCACCGCAGGTGTTGACCACCGCAGGTGTTGACCACCGCAGGTGTTGACCACCGCAGGTATTGACCACCACAGGTATTGACGACCGCAGGTATTGACCACCACAGGTATTGACCACCGCAGGTATTGACCACCGCAGGTATTGACCACCTCAGGTATTGACCACCGCAGGTATTGACGACCGCAGGTATTGACGACCGCAGGTATTGACCACCACAGGTATTGACGACCGCAGGTATTGACGACCGCAGGTATTGACGACCGCAGGTATTGACCACCGCAGGTATTGACCACCGCAGGTATTGACCACCGCAGGTATTGACCACATCAACACTTGCTACGGGGGCACTCTTCCCCCCCCCCCCCACTCCGGTCTCTTGTTGTGCCACGCCGTAAAGATCCCGCCTTTTAGCCTAACAGAAACGTACGAACAAAAGGTACCCACCAAACCTATCGAGTTAGATGCATTTAAAAGTGAATATTTGTAAACTTCTACTTTCCTTAATAAGTTGCATTTGGAATGGTTAGGATAAAGTAAAACAAAAAGCGCGACCTTTTAGTTGGTGACTGGTTGCTTCTCCAGTGGTGGATGAGCAGCCAATCATGGAAGGTGTGAGCAAACCTCCACACGAAATGACCTTCTCTTATCAGATCGATGGCGGTGACATTCCGTGCCGCCGCTGATCAATAACGTCTTCCGCCCTTTACCCACACCCCCGCCCCCCTGCCCTCTCCCCCACACCCCTGCCCTCTCCCCCACACCCCTGCCCTCTCCCCCACACCCCTGCCCTCTCCCCCACACCCCTGCCCTCTCCCCCACACCCCCGCCCTCTCCCCCACACCCCCGCCCTCTCCCCTACCCCCCCCCCGGCCCTCTCCCCTACCCCCCCCCGGCCCTCTCCCCTACCCCCCCCGGCCCTCTCCCCTACCCCCCCCGGCCCTCTCCCCTACCCCCCTTCGGCCTTCTCCCCTACCCCCCCCGCCCTCTCCCCTACCCCCCCCCCGGCCCTCTCCCCTACCCCCCCGGCCCTCTCCCCTACCCCCCCCCCCGACCCTCTCCCCTACCCCCCCCCCCCCGGCCCACTCCCCTACCCCCCCGGCCCTCTCCCCTACCCCCCCCGGCCCTCTCCCCTACCCCCCCCGGCCCTCTCCCCTACCCCCCTTCGGCCCTCTCCCCTACCCCCCCCCCCCCCGGCCCTCTCCCCTACCCCCCCGGCCCTCTCCCCTACCCCCCCCCCCGGCCCTCTACCCTACCCCCCCCCCGGCCCTCTCCCCCGCCCTCTCCCCTGATGCCCCCACCAGCGTTGCTGCAGGTGAATGAAAGTGATTAGAGTGGTGAATGCAACTTGCACGGAGAAGTGCGTAGCAGGGCCACGGGGGCTCCCCCGGGGGCCTGCATAGCCGAGAAGGTCACCACCACCCCCCTGCCTTAAATCCCCCACCCCTTAACCCCCCCCCCCCCACACCACACCACCCTCTCCTATTGATACATTGGCGGAAGTATCGTTCATTCACCAAGAGCGCCCCGCCCGAGATGGTACAAGTTGTGTAAACACCATGCTGCAGGTTGCCACATCATGCTGCAGGTTGCCACATCATGCTGCAGGTTGCCACATCACGCTGCAGGTTGCCACATCATGCTGCAGGTTGCCACATCACGCTGCAGGTTGCCACATCACGCTGCAGGTTGCCACATCACGCTGCAGGTTGCCACATCATGCTGCAGGTTGCCACATCATGCTGCAGGTTGCCACACCATGCTGCAGGTTGCCACATCATGCTGCAGGTTGCCACATCATGCTGCAGGTTGCCACATCATGCTGCAGGTTGCCACATCACGCTGCAGGTTGCCACATCACGCTGCAGGTTGCCACATCACGCTGCAGGTTGCCACATCATGCTGCAGGTTGCCACACCATGCTGCAGGTTGCCACATCATGCTGCAGGTTGCCACATCATGCTGCAGGTTGCCACATCATGCTGCAGGTTGCCACACCATGCTGCAGGTTGCCACATCACGCTGCAGGTTGCCACATCATGCTGCAGGTTGCCACATCATGCTGCAGGTTGCCACATCATGCTGCAGGTTGCCACATCATGCTGCAGGTTGCCACATCACGCTGCAGGTTGCCACATCATGCTGCAGGTTGCCACACCATGCTGCAGGTTGCCACACCATGCTGCAGGTTGCCACATCATGCTGCAGGTTGCCACACCATGCTGCAGGTTGCCACATCATGCTGCAAGTTGCCACACCATGCTGCAGGTTGCCACATCACGCTGCAGGTTGCCACACCATGCTGCAGGTTGCCACACCATGCTGCAGGTTGCCACACCATGCTGCAGGTTGCCACACCATACCTTGAGGTTACCTTGAGGTGCTTCCGGGGCTTAGTGTCCCCGCGGCCCCGTTAATCGACCAGGCCTCCTGGTTGCTGGACTGGTCAACCAGGCTGTCGGACGCAGCTGCTCGCAGCCCGAGTCACAGTCACAGCACAGATTAGGTATCCTTTGGAGGTGCTTATCCAGTTCTCTCTTGAACACTATGAGGGGTCGGCCAGTTATGCCCCTTATGTGTAGTGGAAGCGTGTTGAACAGTCTCGGGCCCCTGATGTTGATAGAGTTCTCTCTCAGAGTACCTGTTGCACCTCTGCTCTTCAACGGGGGTATTCTGCACATCCTGCCATGCCTTCTGGTCTCATGTGGTGTTATTTCTGTGTGCAGGTTTGGGACCAGCCCCTCTACTATTTTCCACGTGTTATTTTCCACGTTCCACTGCAGGTTGCTACATCACGCTGCAGGTTGCAAAATTACGCTACAGGTTGCAACATCATGCTGAAGGTTGCCAACCAGGCCGTGTGTTGGTAGCCCTTGTCTAAGCTCCGACCATGGAGGCGGGGCCCAAGAACGTGGTCGGGCCACATAATGAATTAATAATGGCGCCTGAAGAGAACGGTGAAGTTTGAAATGAAAATTGGGTTGGGGTCAGTGGTCCAGAGTGGTGAGAGGGCTGGTTGGTAAGGTTGGGGTCAGTGGTCCAGAGTGGTGAGAGGGCTGGTTGGTAAGGTTGGGGTCAGTGGTCCAGAGTGGTGAGAGGGCTGGTTGGTAAGGTTGGGGTCAGTGGTCCAGAGTGGTGAGAGGGCTGGTTGGGGTCAGTGGTCCAGAGGGGTGAGAGGGCTGGTTGGGTCAGTGGTCCAGAGTGGTGAGAGGGCTGGTTGGGTCAGTGGTCCAGAGGGGTGAGAGGGCTGGTTGGGTCAGTGGTCCAGAGTGGTGAGAGGGCTGGTTGGCCAGGGTTGGGTCAGTGGTCCAGAGTGGTGAAGGGAGGCGGGGCAGGGCTAAGAGGGATCTTTGGACGGTGTTTTAATCTTGAGTGTGGAAAGTTGTGATGAGAGAGCACCGAGCCAGGGGCTTAATTATTGCTGGCACAGCGGTTTGGCTTAGTATTAGCCTTAGGGGGGGGGGGGTTGTGTGCGCGCCCGCACGCGCTGTCCTGCACTTCCTGCGGCAAGACATGGTTATGCTAGTACGTGCAGTAGTACGGGAGTAGTTCTGCTCCCCGAGCCCGGCTTGAGGTCAGGCCTGATTTGTGATAACTTGGTCCACCAGGCTGTTGCTTGGAGCGGCCCGCAGGGTCACATATCCACCACAGCCCGGTTGGTCCGCCACTTGCAAGAACTTATCAAAGTGCCTCTTGAATACATCCATTTTTGGCAATATTTCTAATGCTTGCTGGAAGGGTATTGAACAGCTGTGGACCTCTGATGTCCAGTGCTCTCTGATTGTGCCTATGGCACCTCTATGCCTCACTGGTTCTATTCTGCATTTCCTTCCGTGACTTTCGCTCCATTATGTTGTTATTCTACTGTGCACATTTGGGACATGGCGCTCCAGTACCTTCCATGTATATATTATTTTATATCTTTCTCGTCTCCTTTCCAAAGAGTACATCTTGAGAGCTTAGAGACGGTCCCAATAATTTAGATGTTTACTCGTGTCTATGCGTGCTTTATGCGTCTGTATTCCCTCTTAATTCAGAGATCTCTCTCGCTCTGAAAGGTGAAGTGCAGCACCAGTGATTGTTGTGGTGTGGCGGTGCGGTGGTGTGGCGGTGGTGTGGCGGTGGTGTGGCGGTGGTGTGGTGGTGTGGCGGTGTGGCGGTGCGGTGGTGTGGCGGTGGTGTGGTGGTGTGGCGGTGGTGTGGTGGTGTGGCGGTGGTGTGGTGGTGTGGCGGTGGTGTGGCGGTGCGGTGGTGTGGCGGTGCGGTGGTGTGGCGGTGCGGTGGTGCGTGGTGTGGCGGTGCGGTGGTGCGTGGTGTGGCGGTGCGGTGGTGTGGCGGTGTGGCAGTGCGGTGGTGTGGCGGTGCGGTGGTGTGGCGGTGCGGTGGTGTGGCGGTGCGGTGGTGTGGTGGTGCGTAGTGTGGCGGTGCGGTGGTGCGTGGTGTGGCGGTGCGGTGGCGGTGGTGTGGTGGTGCGGTGGTGTGGCGGTGGTGGTGTGGTGCGTGGTGTGGCGGTGGTGTGGTGGTGTGGCGGTGCGGTGGTGGTGTGGCGGTGCGGTGGTGCGTGGTGTGGCGGTACAATTACCTTGTGATAATTACTAGAGCGTTGTAATTATCAACTCCTCCAAACCTCGTCGTATGTTATAAGAACGTTTACCAACGTGTATAATTAAGCTGTGTAAATATATGACCTGAATGTATTTACCTAGTTGTGCTTACGGGGGTTGAGCTCTGGCTCTTTCAGCCCGCTTCTCAACTGTCACTCAACTGACTTTATAAGGTGGTGAGAGGCAGCAGCAGAGCTCTGGGGGCGTGACCCCAGCAGGGAGGGGCGGAGGTCTGGGTCTCCGTCATTGAGAAGGAATAAACAAGTTGTATCCCTGCGGAAAACTGCCTCCATACGATATAATGGGAGGCAAGTACACACAAAATGGGCCCGAGGCATTATGACTTTGTAAGAGGTGGCGCTCTTCGGGCGACTGTGTAGTTACGTAATGTGATGATAGGCCTCAACACCACCTCAGTGACTCCTATGTCAAGTTTACCGGAAGTGCGCTCACCAATACGCACTCTCACACACGAATTCAGCTGTTAATTAGCGCTATGAATAATAAATATAAAATATTGTATATATAATGTTTTTGATCAGAAAGTGAAGGACATGGATGTAAATAATTAAGTAGCTGTTCACTATGCATGGTTGGGAAGGTGGTGCCAACAGTGCCACCAGAGGGCAGCCCTCGCCCTCAGAGCACGGAGGAGAAAAATGGAAGTTTTGGGCAAGGAATAAGGGCACGTAGACTGGAGAGTACAATATATTACAACAACTGGGAATGGAGAAGGCGGGGAATGGTAGACCATTCTGGATTTCGTGGTGCGGCGGTGCGTGGTGCGGCGGTGCGTGGTGCGGCGGTGCGTGGTGTTCTGTATTTCAAGAGGAGCAGGAGTACGGAGTGGAGGAGTAACATAATAGAAGAACTGCTAGAGCACAGGATCATCACCTTACTATCTGAGTATAGAAACTTCACAACACTGACGTTTGTGGCGAAATACAAGATATGTAAAGAGACATAATTTTCTTCAAGAAGTGCCGGACGAGCCGGGCTGTGGTAGGTATGTGGGCCTGCGGGCCGCTGCAAGCAACAGCCTGGTGGACCAAGCTCACACAAGTCAAGCCTGGCCTCGGGCCGGGCTTGGGGAGTAGAACTCCCAGAACCCCATCAAGCAGGTATCGAGCAAGCAGGCCCTCTCGTTCCTTCAGAACCTCTCAAACATTCTTCCTCCTTTCCCTCCGTCTATTTCCTCTCCCTGCGTCTTTTTCTTTCCTACGGACTCTTCTTACCTTCACCCTTCCCTTCCCTTCCCTTCCCTTCCTTAGTTTTTTTCTGGGCGTTGTGTGGACTAGGAGGAGACAAGGGTGAGGCTGCCTGGTTTAGACCTGTCAGCAAGATGGGCGTGACAGATGTAGTGGCTCCGTCTCTTTGTTTACCTTGCTTAATGCCTCACCTGGACTAAAACCATCATAGTTAAGTGATGACCTCGAGGGGGAGGGGGGAATGGGGGGGGGGCACTAGAGTCGGGGAAGTTGCTCAAGGACCTGGAGGCCCTGGTGGGCTTGTAACAAGGGGAGGCGAATGCTTGTACGAGGAAAGATGTCTTGTGTTTACTGGAGTTGACTTACAAGTGGGGCAAGAGTTGTCCAATATGTCGCGAGGGCGTCGCTCTGTACGTTACTGAAGCTCAGTGTGGCAGTGATGGCAGCCTCCGTGCTCATGTTGGTCTTGGTTTTCTATTATTTATTGTGTGTTCTCAATGGTTGAAGTATAAGACTAGCGTCAGTAGCGCTTACGTCTGATATGGAGCGTGACCCCTCACCTGGTGGGGGCGACCTCTCCAGGTGAGGCAGGGCGGCCTCGGCAGGTGTGGGGAGGAAGGTGGGGGGGAGTGCGACGCAGCAGGTGTGGGGAGGAAGGTGGGGGTGCGTCGCAGCAGGTGTGGGGAGGAAGGGGTGGGGTGCACGGGTCACCACTGGGAGCACTAGCACACAGTTCTCCCGCCAACATTACACTTGCCGTCTCGCCATTTATCTCACCTCAGGGTTATATATTATTTACATTTTCTGTTAAGTGTTTCTAACATATATTTACTTCACTCCTCGTTATGTTCTTTAAACCTCAGGCGCATCTGTGGCGTCCTTGAAGACCCGTAAGTTGTTGCCTGTTTTGAGGTAAGAACCGTAGAATAGAGACTACTGCCGGAGGCGGTGATGGGAGATGGTGATGGTAGCCAAGTACTGTGGCTCGTACATTGGTCCAGTGTTGGGGTGCGGGGCGGCGGCACCTTATACTGTCTACACCTGCCTTCCCTCTGTAAGGAACTGGTACCCAGTATTCTCTCCCATGAACATTGCTCTTGCCACTACTTGCTCTTAAGTTGCCGCAGGAAATAAACTCCCTACATAAGACGGTATTAGCGGCAAAGTCAGCCAAAGCTGTTTCTTTAAGATGGCTTAACTCGAATACCACTAATTCCTATGAAACGAACAAGTCAAATATAAAAGTAAATCAATTTAAGAAAAAACTGAAATATATATTGGTGTACACTAGAAGACAA
This sequence comes from Procambarus clarkii, assembly GCF_040958095.1. Lineage (NCBI taxonomy): Eukaryota > Metazoa > Arthropoda > Malacostraca > Decapoda > Cambaridae > Procambarus > Procambarus clarkii. The sequence continues at coordinate 37,081,491 of NC_091151.1, read as the reverse complement.
AGAATCTACTTTATTGCTTCTCCATTCCACTATATTTGTTGCTACCCACCGGAGAACACCCGCCACAAGATCCATCACCCACTCCCAACGGGGTACTCTTGCCTCTGTCTTTTTTTTTTTTTTTTTTTTTTTTTTTTTTTTGAGTAAAGAGGAAGGAGAGGCATAGGTGAAGGGAAGTATAGAAGTGGGAAATACAGTGAAAGGTATGAAAGCAGGCGGGCTGTCCGCCTTGCTGACACGATGTGTGGGTGTTGGCAGCTAAGCTAAGCTGGCTCCCTCTTGTCAGGGAGCTGTGAGTGTGTGAGAGGTTCTTCACATGTGTTTCACCATATATGGATGTCCATAGATGAATACTGTGAAGCATTCATATATACACACTCCGATGCTTCCACACATGTTATTCTGTTTAAGGCTCTTTATTTTATTATTATTATTTATTGAGTTATTCATAGATACATATTATTATTTATCGAGTTGCTCATACATACACATATATATACATACATATACTCACCCATACACAAACATATACTCACCCATACACAAACATATACATACATACATATACATATACATTTACACACACACACACACACACACCTACATATACACATATATACACACATACATACTAAATTTTTCAATTATGGAGTATCTGGTGTCTCACCCACTTACATGAAGTCTGAATTGTGGGTTTGATTGTCCATAGTGTGTCCACCGAGTTCTCAGCCGTTGGCCACGTTGGTTCAACGTCGACAGCGTCGGTTCAACGTCGACAGCGTCGGTTCAACGTCGACAGCGTTGGTTCAACATTACTGGAGGATCTTTTGTCAAATGGGAAAGAGGAGGAGGGATAAGAAGCGAGTGGGAGCCTATCTCACGGAAGGAGAGTCGGAGGGAGGGAGGGAGGAGGAGAGTGGTGGGAAAAGGAAGAGAGAAACGGACGGAGACCCGGGCATCGCCGGTTGCCCTTCTAGTCAGTTATATATACAAACGTAATTAATGTGTATGTTGATATTATTAGTAACTTGCCTCATTAAATTTGATACCGAGACGTACCGACAATAATGCTTGGGCCATGAGGGACCACTGGACCATGAGGGACCACTGGACCATGAGGGACCACTGGACCATGAGGGACCAATGGGCCATGAGGGACCAATGGGCCATGAGGGACCACTGGACCATGAGGGACCACTGGACCATGAGGGACCACTGGACCATGAGGGACCACTGGACCATGAGGGACCACTGGACCATGAGGGACCACTGGACCACGGGACCATGAGGGACCGAAAGATCACGAGGGACCACTGGACCATGAGGGACCAAGGGTTGGTCCTTCGATCATTGGTTGTTCCCAACCAATGGTCTCATAACAATGTATTGGAGAGGCATGTAAATTACCTTTTGTGCCCTCTTAATTTTTTTTTCGCTACCGCTCACATGATGAGTATGGGGTGCACAATAAACAAGCTGCCCCCGGCGGCAACAGTCACATCAGAGCTAGCGCCAACAGCCTGTCAAGCACGAGGCCTTGGTAAAGGTCAGCCCTGATTGGTATTATTCCCCAGAGCCCCTTAAGGTAGTAGGGTTTGATGGGTGGTTGAAGGGGAGCCGGTCGGCCGAGCGGGCATCACGCTGGACTTGTGATCCTGTGGTGCTGGGTTCGATCCCAGGCGCCGGCAAGAAACAATGGACAGTTTCCTTCACCCTATGCCCTGTTACCTAGCAGTAAAATAGGTACCTGGGTGTTAGTCAGCTGTCACGGGCTGCTTCCTGGGGGTGGAGGCCTGGTCGAGGACCGGGCCGCGGGGACACTAAAGCCCCGAAATCATCTCAAGATTGGTGGGGAGCGGCGGCGGCGTGGGCCGCCAGCACCAAGTGTGGCGGGAGTGTTGGCGGGAAACTGTCTCCACACTCACGCTCCACCTCTCTGCTCCGGGACAGTTACTGAGGCGCCGCCAGTGTGTACTCTCTCTCCTCTCACGCCTTATATTTATGTCCCCGTCTGTTCTTCCTAATGCTTTTACAGTCAGCTTCCTCTTTCCACCTGTCGCTTCTTTTATCCTTGGATTTAATATAGGATTTATATAGCGACCGGCCGGTCGTTCTGGAGCAAATGTTTCCCACACGGGTTTCCTTCATTTATAAATAACTTAGTATTTTCCTTAGTGATTTCATAGAAAACGTGTTGACATAAACTATTTAAATTGTTGAAGATGATGTAAGGTAATCAGACCTTAGCTTATTATGGCCAGAAATAACGCTAGAGCAAAGTTCCGTGTGAAGACAACAGTTGGTATTATGACCGACATGTTTTCCTGTACTCGCCGTTAAAATGAACATTTAGCAACGTGGGGCAGGTGTTGAGCCTGTGTGTGCGTGACTACACAGTTAGTAATAGCCTGGGTCCGATATGTGATAACTTGGTCCAACAGCCTGTTGCTTGCAGCTGCCCGTAGGCCCACATATGCAGCCTACGTAGGCCCACATATCCGCTACAGCCCGCTTAGTCCGGCACTTCTTGCAAGAACGCATCTAATTGGTTCTTGTTTATCTTTGTTCATGTTCAGACTGCTCTCTGACCGTGTCTATGGCACCTCTACTCTTTACTGATTTTATTCTGCTTTTCCTTCCCTATCTTTCACTCCAGTATGTTTTGAGAGCTTTGAGACGGTCCCAATAATTTAGATGCTTTATCGAGTCTGTGCGTGCCCTTGCTGAACCCATTATGTTCCTCTGTAACCCTTTCCCCCTCCACCCACGTTATGGGTATGGGGTGTTACCTATCGTTCGTTACGGCTCGTGACCCTACAGCAGCCAAGCTTTAATTACGTCTAGGGATACGAGAAAACTGCTGTTCTCAAGAGCGGGTCACCAGTATAACCCCTTGATAAGTAATGAGCACATAAATAAAAATCTTCCTTTAGGACTGAAGAATAGATACAAAATATTATATAGATATATATTCAAGACAGTATAATATAAAAACACAGATGGTCAAGTTAACTTATACAACAAACAAAAGGTATTGTCCTTCTCCTAATATAGTATAATAAAATATGGCACAACAAGAAGTAACAGACTTATCTCCCACATGTTACTCTTCCTGGTTCCTCGAAGCTACTGAACTCTCGCTCTGTCGCTACCCAAATTCTCACCTCCCGTCTGCCTCATCCCAGGATGAGGGATGGAAACTAAGGACTTTTTAATATTTAAAACTAATTGAACAACCACTTGTTCTCAAAACACACAAGAATGCAAATTACAGATAATAGTTACTTACAAAATATATAAGTACAATGCCACCTGTTTAATTACAGTAAATAAATACTTATATAAACTTAATAAAAGTGACATCTGGAACTCCCAAACTGAACAGGTCCAGCTTTCCCGAATCTAACAGGTACTAGACGTGTGCAAAGCAACCGCGCTCCTGTCTCCACTGACGCTGCCACACCACACGATAATTTACCAAAACACAATGTGTGTACATATACAGGCAATGATATAATAGAACAAAAAATGTTATTTTAAATTTATATACGTATTCTGCTAGGAGTACGTAACATGGGGTACATAATAAAGAATGAATTTGAATTATGTTCACTAAATATCAGATCGTCAGACATCATAATTCCCAGATCTTTTACATGTACTTTTCTTCCGTGAGTCTGATTGTCCTGTACCCTGTGTTTCGTTCAAGTTCCTCGTTTCCTCCATACCCAAGTACCTGGAACTTATCATCGTTAAACATCAAGTTATTTTCAGTTGCCACTCGAAGACCTTATTAATATCTGCTTACAGTTTTTCAGTGTCTTCTACAGAGGCAATTTTCATGCTGATTTTTGTTATCATCTGTAAAGGATGACACGAAGCTGTGACTAGTATTTTGTTTAAATCTGAGATAAGAATGAAAAATAGCAGAAGTGCAAGGACTGTGCCCTGGGGTACAGAGCTTTTCACTGCACTTCGACATGATCTTATTTGATTGACTGTTAGTCTTTGCATTCTGTTTGACAAAGTTGAAAATCTAACGCTCCAGTTTACCCATTATTCCAATTGACCTTATTTTATGGTATATCACTTCATGGTCACATTTGTCGAATGCCTTTGTAAAGTCTGTGTATGTATACAACATCTGCATTTTGCCTTTCTTCTAAGGCTTCTGTGATTTTGTCAGTGGTTCACTAACTGTGACAGACAGAATCTGCCCGCTCTAAGTCTATGTTGTCCTGGGTTGTGAAGTTCAATATTTTCCAGAAAACTGGAAATGTTATTCCTAATCACTTGTAAAAACTTTTATTGTGTGTGATGTTAGTGCAACTGGTCCATAATTTTTTGCCAAAGCTTTACTACCCCCCCCCCCCCTCCCCTTGTGCAGAGGAGCTATATCTGCTGATTAAAGTGCTGCTGGTATCTCCCCTGTATCCAGGCTCTTTCTCTATATTACACTGAGCGCTCGCGCTACTGGTACTTTACATTTACGGTTACATAAACAGCCAGATGCAACAGTTGTGAGGAATTTACAAAACAGATCCACAAAATAGAGAATATCCTTGATAACCTAGCAAACCCAGTACCAGATATTATCTTCCTTGGAGACTTCAATCGACCCAGTTTAAAATGGAGAATAGTAAACAATAACATTATGGCTGGAAATCAACCTGGAAATAACCAACCACAGGGCAGAGAACTACTGAGATTCTGTGACAAATTCTCGCTCATTCAACAGATTACTGAACCAACTATGGACGAAAACACGCTGGACCTGATATTCACAAATAATGATGAGCTAATCAGAGACGTTACAATCTCAAATAGTACCTACTCAGACAACAAGCTCATTGAAGTGCAAACTAACATTAATAACAGCAATAGGTCCAAGAGAAGCAACAAGCGAGAAGGGGTATTCAATCAATTCAATTTAAACTATGAGAGGATCGACTGGGAAAAAAAATAAATGTAGATTTTGCAAACATGCAATGGGAGACGGTCTTACGCGACAAAACTCCCACACAGGGAATAGTTCAACTGACAGCTGAAGCATACAAGGTCTGCTTGAAGCACGTGTCTGTGAGGAGGGTCAGGAAGAGAACGCAGACGACTGTATAGGAGAAAAACAAATCACGGAAATTCTTAAAACAGACAAGATATCACAAGATATCTTGTGATGTGATATTTCTTATCACAAGAAAGGAAAATAAACCTAAACAGGGAGATAGATGAAATAGGAGCAGGTAACCAGAGCAAACCTTGAAGCGATCATACGAGTCTTAGGAAATGGAATTGGAATAAAAAGCTATACAAGAGATAAAGACAAATATAAAATATTTTAGGATTTCCGTTTCTTCAGGGGCACGGGGGGGGGCGTCTCTGGTGGTAGGGCCACGGGTGCTGGACTTCATTCAGGTTGTATTAAAAAGGCCAGATTTTATCCTATCTATACAGAGAAAATAGTGTGCAATAATTACCTTCCGAGATAGAGAAGCTTGGTTAATCTCCCAGGGTATACAGTTCGAGCCCAGACCCGGGACAGGAAATCGAGTAGGCTGATACGTATTTCCTCAGAAAATTAGGTAATCCAGAATAAGAACAGGAATGAAGGCGTAGTATGGGGTGACGGGCTCGGCCCTGGATGGCCTGTCTTGGTAGGGGGGGGGGTGTAAATTGGAAAATGGATTAAATTCTTTTCTTCTGCCTACGATGTGTTGAGGCGTATAAGTTGGTCAAAGAAAGCGGCAGAAGGTATTTTCGCGTTGCGAAACTGGAGGCTGATGTTGTAGTGGAAGGTCTCCGCCTGCCAGAGAGGAGCACTGGTTGTGCTCTCATGTCTTGCATATTACCCCCAAGGTAAAAAGAATTGTTTGCAGCTTTTTTCATTTGGAAATGTTTATGCTGATAAGTAATATGTCGCGTGTTTTATATTATCGTAAACAACTTTAGAAATGTAATAAATATTCACGTTTTCTATGCATCTGACTCGAAAGGTTAGGCGGGTTGCTTGGGTTCGTACGCTTCTGATTAGGCTAAGATGCTGGATATTTTTATTGTGTGGCGAGTGAAGAGCGCGAGCAGGACAAGCAGTCAATTAGCAGGGACCGTAAGGGGCTCAGTCACACCTGTGGACCGTGGCAGCATGATCACCAATAATTCTACATTTATTCCCAATTATTAAACTACTACTACTATAATTATTATTATTATTATTATTATTATTATTGTTATTACTATTATTATTACAATAATTATTATTGCTACTACAATATTATTATTATTACCACCACTACCACCACCTGTGTTTTTTATCTGGGTGCTATAAGATAATGCGACATACTCTAAGACTGGCCACACAGGCGGTATACAATGATCTAAAAGCCTC